>NW_024609846.1:129060225-129202189 GCF_016920785.2 Ixodes scapularis
ACAAGATATCGGTGTCTTCGATGTGATACTGCTCCTTTTAACACATATAGACCACAAAATAAGTGCCGAAATTTTGTTGTATCCCTTTAAAGGGATACTACAACGAAATTTCGGCGCTCATTTTTTGGTCTATATGTGTTCAAAAAAGCAGCATCACATCGAACATACCAATATCTTGTTAAAAAAGCCACAAAAAGGAATTTTAAAACGAATTAAACGATTAGCAAAGAGCACCTGGTGGATGTCGCTAACGCCTCGCTTGTAATGCCCGTCTAGGAACCTTGACAGCTAGTGACGGAGGTTGTCTCGTCTCCGGCCACGACGAGAGAAGAGGGGCAGGAGGAACTCCCCTCTTCCCGAGAATGCCTTCTGTGTGCCGCAGAAGTCGCTATTGTCCCCCTACAAGATTTCAGAAGATTAACCCGTCACTCAAAATTCGTACAAAAGCAGCCGCTGCGGTGGCTGGAACGACTAGGCCATCCTCTCGACCTCAGCCACGCCGTAGCTTTGCTCGTCTTGAGACGATCTACGTCACGATTGCGTTGGATGTCACGTGGTCTCCGCTGGGCCTTCTCCGAGCGCTTGCCAGAGTGGGCCGTTTATAACGAAAAATACAGCCACCAGGCTCAAAATACAAACGTGCGATTGTCATTTACGGATATTGTGGATCATATTCAACTTATTTTTGAACACAACAGGAATATTTCAAATTTCGTTGAAGTATCCCTTTAAGACCTTTGACCCTGGACACTCGAACTCATTTCCCTATACTGAAAGATACGTGCGAGATTCGTTACATCTCTTACTCCTTTTTTGTGCCTTTTTTTTTTTTCCTCTTTTTTATTTATTTCTTCCCAGGGCAGTAAATGTTCCGGTCCGAGTGAGAAACCTTCGCTTCTTGATCCCCATTCCTTTCGAACATACAATTGTAAATACATGGTGTTTCACGAAACTCATTACAATTCGATTTTGCAAAAAGTACGCATCGCACAGAAAGAATAAAGTGGAGGTCTTTTTGATCCCTTTTCAGGGGCCTATTTAAGAAAATGAATAAGTTCAGAATAATGCAATTTTTTCAGTAATTACCTCTCTTTAATGAATAAGTTCGAGGGCATGGTTTTAATTAGAATTTTGATGGCATCATCAAAAACCACTAAATCAATTGGTTCCAGAAAGTTGTAAGGCCCGTGCATCATTTCACGACGTTCCAAAAAAATAAAAAAACGCTCAAGCTAGGTGCTTTGCCACCCCCCCTTCCCGCCCCCCCCCCCCCTCCTCCTCCTCCTCCCTCCGTGGCCGAGGCGCGTAGTTACTGTTCCTCGTCCCTCGTGGCACAGGTGGCCAAATTACTTTTATTTTGTAAAAAAGGGCTTCGGTATTTATTGTCTGGCACGTTTCAACTTGAATGCCATATGCGAATCCTAGAGGCCTTTAGCGTAAATGTCATTTTAAATGCTCGTCTGACGGAGGTATAAGTCAGTCAGAAGGCATTTCTTGAGTGCCCCCAGTGGCAGGCGGTCGTTACGACGAAATGATCGGGACGCACAACGGCCCGTGTTCCTTAAGTTAACAGTGACTGTTTAGTGATGAAGTCAGACATCTCACAATTTGTTTTTCGAAATATCTCGTTCAGCCTTTTGTCGTGGGTGGCAGCTAGCTCACACACCGCTCCCCCATATTGGGGAAGAAAAAAAAAAAAGCAACAACGACAAAAAATAACATTATGCCGAAACCCACTTACACACACACCGACAACGTGCGTTGTCCCCTTGAGTTTCGATTGGATAGCACAGAACGATTGTTCCTTCGTTCTTTCCGAGTCTCGCGCGATCACTGCACAAAAATCACCCGAATGCAGTGGAGTGACTACAACACAGGGTTCATCGTTCTTCATCGTGCCTATAGAAAGGCGCAGCAGCAGCAGCAAGCCAGCCAGCGACGTGCAGTCATCAATACCTGGGGCACGCGAGCAGCAGCGATTGCTTCTCCAGAGCGTGCACCCCCCCCCCCCCCCCCCTCCTTCTCCTCTCTCGTCAATGAAAGGTTCGTTCAGAGCCGCCCTGCGCAAACACCGGGGCCCTAAGCCCCTGTTCTCGAGAGCGTGCCTGTGCCGGGCAATTTATTCGACCGTGTCGTGCACCGTCCTCAAACAAAACGAAGCGGGCATCACGAAATCGAGTGATGAAGCCTTCGACATCAGATTGAAAACCCGTCATTTTATCTTCTTTTCTTTTATTTTTTTTTTTCTACTTTCGCTCGCAAATCGATTGTTCTAGTTAAGCAGAGCTCGCTGGCGGCCCCTTGAGGGGTTTCGTGCATGCATGAACAGCAAAATGTGTCCTTCGAAGGCGTCCTCTTTTAATTAATTCGATTTGTTGTCTCGACGAGATTCGATTACAAGGTTCCCTTCTGCTCCCTGAAATCAAAATATGCTCTAACGTTTGTGGAGCTGTATAAGTAAAGGAGGCGGGGGGCAGTCAAGTTGTCTCATTTCCCTCGCAATGAACTTGCATTGCAGCAATGGGTACGATACAAAGTGTCCCCGAAACAAATTGCAATTCATTTTTTTCGCCGGAAAAATAAACTGCAACGCCGACCGCTCAGTCTCCGCACAAAGGTAGCGCTAACGGTCCGGCCCAGATGCCCAGGTTTCAAAACTAAGTTGGAGGGCTCCTTTGTGTGTGTACGTTTGTTCATAATACGTCCGAAATATGTTGCCATATTCCTCTCTCTCTTCATGCCCCAGCAATTGTAGCTGCTCGGAGGAAAGCCAAGCCGTCCACGCAACATGTGACATTTTTGTTTAAACTGTCTCAAAAAGCCTTTCCTTTCAACCGTACTCCACACAAAACCAGAAACAAAAAAGAAATAGGAAATCTCTTTGTCACGTGAGTCAGCCTCGCAATACCTCAAGAAAGAGTAGAATTTCGATTTTTCGCGACGTCCGTTGCCGGTAAATCAATTCCTTCGAAAACAGCGCGGAAGCATTTTGCTCCGCCTCCTCTCCTTAGCCACTTTGGGACGTGTCTTTCGCAGCTGCGGACAACACTTCGACCGGTATCGAAAGCATTTTTCATTCCATTCCCTCCAATGTCCGCGCCCCGACCCGGCTTGTCCGACTCGGACTCCTCCCGCGGTGTCCGAAACGATTCCCGCGTGCCGACCGATCGATCTGTCGGAATGTAGACTTTCTATCTCACGGACGCTGTCTCCCCACGAGCGGAATATTTCTACAATAGGCGCAACCTCCGGAACATTGCAGCGTTTCGAGAACGTACGAGCACTCGCCAATACAATATGCGGCAGCCTTTTTGTGCCACGTTGTCAGGGCAAGCCTTTTCCGTCTTCGCGGGGAGAAAATCGTCCGCTACTTTTTGTAGGGGTTGCGGTGACGTCAGAACTACACCGAGCTCTGATTGGATTTGATTGAAAGGATAGTGGGTAGACCTCACTGCTAAATGCCTCAAAGTCTACTCACTATTTTTTAGAGCGCAGCTCTTAGGCGCCCGTTTCCGGCTTGAGCGCCGTCGCCGTCGCCGTCGCCCTCGGCGTAACCGCGCGGTGCATTATGTGTAAATTTTCCCGAAGGAACCCGAGGTCCTTCGGGAGGACCTCGGGAGGACCTCGGGTTCCTTCGGGAGGACCTCGGGAGGACTTCGGGTTTTTTCGGGAGAACCTCGGAAGGACCTCGGGTTCCTTCGGGAAGACCTCGGGTTCCTTGGGGAGGACCTCGGGTTCCTTGGGGAGGACCTCGGGCTCCTTCGGGAGGACCTCGGGTTCCTTCGGGAGGACCGAGGGGGGGCAGGGGATCACGTGACCTGGGGGGTCACGCGACGATGACGTCATCAGTGACGTCATAAGTGATGATGTGGATGCCGATGACGTCATCAGTGACGTCACTGACGACGTCATCGTCACGTGACCCCGCCCCAGGTCACGTGACCCCCCCCCCCTTCCTAGGTCAACTGACCCCCCCAGTACCCTTCCCTCCTCCTCCTCAAGAGCTGCGCTCTAATTCGGCGTTACAGAGAGTTGTAAACGGCTTTCATTTTAGAGCGCAGCTCTTAGGCGCCCGTTTCCGGCTTGAGCGGCGTCGGCGTCGCCGTCGCCGTCGCCGTCGGCGTAACCGCGCGGTGCATTATGGGTACATTTTCCCGAAGGAACCCGAGGTCCTCCCGAAGGACCTCGGGTTCCTTCGAGAGGACCTGGGGTTCCTTCGGGAGGACCTCGGGTTCCTTCGGGAGGACCTCGGGTTTCTTCGGGAGGACCTCGGGTTCCTTCGGGAGGACCTCGGGAGGACCTCGGGGTCCTTCGGGAGGACCTCGGAAGACCTCGGGTTCCTTTGGGAGGACCTAGGGGGGGGGGGGGGAGCGGGGGGAGGGGGTACACGTGACCTGGGGGGTCACGTGACGATGACGTCATTAGTGATGATGACTGACCCCCCAGTACCCTTCCCTCCTCCTCCTCAAGAGCTGCGCTCTAATTCGGCGTTACAGGAAGTTGTAAACGGCTTTCATTTTTTCTTCTTTTTTTCAATCAACGAAAGCAGACGAACTTGCGCTCCGCATAGTGCTCTGCTCTAACGCTGTCAAAACAACTTGCGCGAGCACCTAGAGGAGAAGTCCCGCTCATGACGTCATCGTGAGTGGATCGCCGACCCGCCCCAAGCGAAAAAATCTCGCCGCTAAATTTAGCGGAAAAAATTCCCCGCTAAATTTAGCGGAAAAATGTCCCTTAAATGAAGGGCGAACAGGAAAGGAAAAGTGCATAGCCTCCTCTCCGTACCTTCTCCTCAAGAGCTGCGCTAAAATTCGGCGTTACAAGGGATTGTAAACGTCTCATTTTTTTTCTCTCGAAACCCAAGAGCCGTCATAACAACTACGCAGTCACTGTCAGCTTTTAGAGACGCGGGGCGTGGCGAGCATCTCATTATAGCTTCACGACCAATCAGATTGCGGCATTTGGCGACGAGGACGCCCAAGGACCAATAACGAAGCAAGAAACATGAACGTAAAAGCCACGCCCAGCGTTTCCTAAGCCGCCATTGACAATTATTGTGTGGTGGCTATAGTTCTCGCTTGGAGCACGAACATAAGGGGTAAATTTTGGTGAAGCTCGGCAAAAACCCTTCAATAAATAAAATTTCGAAAAAGCGCCGTTATTGTGTCGTCGTGCTAACGGTGTCCAGCAGTGTACGCGGCACACCATAAACTCCCCAACCGGTAAACACTGAAAATAATCTCCCAAAGAAAAAATTATTTTGAAAGTGTAATAGGGACGCAAATGACAACACAAATGACACGGGTCCCTGCCGTCTGTGTTGTCTTCTTTACCCTTTCGCTGTCGTAAATTAGCCACCAGCGCGCTCAACTATGTATCCATAAATTATTGTAACTGTGTGTACCGATTATAATAACAAGAATGTAAAGACAAAATCCCAACGGAAGATTGCAATTTGGGAGCTCAGAGGTGGCCTAACTACTCGTTCGTTTATTAAATGAGACCTAAGACGAGGCACGGAAGAAAGAGAACATCAGCGTTGAGACATCGCGGTGTGCTCAGCGTGGACCCCCGGGAGCCATGGCACAACCCAACAACATATTATTCATGGAAAGCCGTCGCAGAAGGACGCTGGTCAGGCGGCACAGCCTGATGTATTACTGATGACGACCGCCCAAGAGCCAACGAGCTACGCGAGGGAATGCCCCCTGAGCACAATGATGCGGGATTATTTAACGGCCGTCTTCTTGAGCTGAAAAGAGCGGGCGTCATGCGCGCGGAACGGGGGCTACCAAAAGATTCTGGTAAATCTCATCCTCGATTAAATTGCGCACGCTGTCTCAGCGGGGTGTAATTTAAATACTAAATCGGGAACCGCTGGACCGCGTGGCCTCAGCTTGATACATGGTGAAAAAGTAAAAGGTTTCAAAAGAGATGCCATCGGGCACTCCCGCGGCGCCTTCAACTTGATTCCAATCATCAAAATATAATGCTTCATTCGCTTAGGCGATGCCGAGACAGAGCCTAAGGACAGACTCTTATTGGGGACTGAGAACAGCTTTAACTGAGCGGCGCTACAAGTATTAACATTTATAATGAATGGCTGAATGGTAGTCCTCTTCGATCGTATGGATGAGCCGCCGGGCTGGGTTCTAATAAATGTCCGCCACGATCAAGTTCGCTGATTATCGAGCAATTAGTCTGAGGAAAAATGAGAAAGTTGGCAAGCGAACGCTACCGCTCGTTTCATGCACTAAGTACAAAACGAGCGTGTTGGTAACAGTAATTAAACATGTATCTTCCTCCTGTTTAATTTCCTGCACATGTCCCCTTCCTCGTGTTCTTTTATGTGTATACAGACAACGCGTCATATCAGTCTCCTAGTTTAGTTATTTTTCCGAAAGCTTCCGGCCCTTTCCCAAACAGGTGCTTACCAACGGTTCTGAGGCCAGATTCATAAAAAACCTCTTACCTACGACATCTTAGCTACGATGTTCGTAAAGTTACGATCATCGTAAGGTGAGGCAAGAACGGTATTCACAAACGCGTTCTTAAAGGCCGACGACCAGACTCGAGATTCTGCAAGGCAGAAGACCCTCCTCTCCACGCCTTCGGGCGAGGGAAGCGAAGGATGGAAAGAAGGGAACAAGAGGGGCGGGCGTGGGTGGAAAGGGTAGGAGGGAGAGGAGGAAGCGGGCGAAAAGTGGAAAGCGCGAACTGGTCGTCGGTCTTTAAGTGAGAGGAGGAAAGTTACGACCTCTTAAGGAGAAACGATGACTTCCGGTGCTGTTGCTATGGCAACGGCGTCTTCGGCAAAACGAACAACCAATTGGAGAGCTAGGCATAGTTCGGAGCACGTGGATTTTTTAATAACAAACACAGGCTAACCACTCGTTGATAGACGAGTGTATGTCCTGTCCTGTCTGTGTGTAAATGTTTAGTGTTCAAGCTGATTCTCATAAACACGGGCGGCCTTTCCACCACCGCTTGTCTGGGGTTCGTGTCCGTGCACTGGTATATCGACGCTAACACGATTTAAACGCTTCGTTGACTGCTACAAACTCGTTCGCTACGAAGTCAACACAACTGTCATCGTTGGTAAACGCCCCGTGCCAGTCGTTTGCAAAGCGACGTAGATGGAAACAAATCGCCGCGGCGTTTCTCGCGGCCTCGGAAATGCAGGAATCAGCCGACGTTAAAAAAGATACGTTTAAACTACGAGAGTGTCCAGCAAGAGTCACACAAATACCTGTTCACACTCGGAGCGGACGCGTGCGTTTGATCGAAGTGCTGGATTCAGACTGCGTTTCGGTAAGCGCTTCGGGACCGATCTTCTACGATTGCAACTTGATACTGATGTGACACTCGTCAAAGAAAGTTTGGACCGGCATCGCGTAGCTCCCACAAACTGATATGGCTCGACAGTTAAAAATGGCTTTCTAATAACAAAGTGTACATACCGTGTTGCGAAGGTAATCCATACGGCGTTTATTTGAGCTCTATATCACACAAAACAAGGAGATAGAATCGAGGAGTCCCTTTTCGACGACAGCGTTCGTCACCGCTGCCTCGGAAAACAAGGTGATCGAGATGATAAGGGGAATAGGTTGACCTCTGAAATTCAGTTCAGCTATCGAACTATTCATACGGGGAGGGTCCACAAGGGTCGCGCGGGCATATTCCATTCAGCAAGCCAGCCATTCGTGGGCAGACGGTCTTGGCCAAAAACTGTCTGAGCAATGCTGCGCCGGAACGGGTCGGAGTGCCTGCTAGGCCTATATATTCTGCCGAGCTCGCTTGGTCGGTGGGATCGTTGCCTTTGTTGCCTTTTCCGGGTGTCTGTGGATCCAGCTTTCATGTTCGTCGTAGTCGGTTTCAAGTACTTCTTCATTTTTTCCTTGCTCTTTGAAGTCGGGACGCGCAATAAGAGCATGTAGTAAAATAAATGTCCGTTGGGGCGTCGCGACCGAGCAACTGAGCGACGTTGTCGGCCATGTTAATTTGATCGTAGAAACTGCGTAAGACAGCTTCGGAGCTGTCGTATGATTCTGTCGTAACCTGCGCTAAAGTTACGACAATTTTGTTTCGAGAATACGGATTTTCTCTCAAATTTGTCGTGCGCATTTTTTTCGTCGTAAGTTCGCTTTGAGAATCCGGCCTCTGAATGCTGAGATCGTGTGTTATTTTAAAGCGATAGCTTTATATGGGAGCCCTGCGCGGACCATGCTCGCTTTGCTTGTGTTGGTGATGGTCGCACCGTAGCAAGGTCGTGAGAGAGAGTATCTGCGATGGAGCGCGGCTGTTGGTTTGACGCCATAGAGGACGCGACCAATGGCGCCGCCCCGGGCAAAGGGGCCAGCCGTGCGCTAGCACTCCCCTCTCCGCCCAGCTCTCCCTCCCTCTCTTCCCTCTGCCTCCCTTCCTCCCCCTGTCTTCTGCGTAGTAGGGTACAAACTACGTATTAGTAGAATATACCTTTTTTGCTTACTCTTGTCCCCAGCCACCTGGTACACATATTTGGTATGAGTGACGAAAAAATAATAAAACATTTCAACCTCCAAATAGCAAAAAGATAGAAGAGAAACAAAACGAGCATATCACTCTAAAAAAAAAAAAAAAAAACCGTGCGTCTACTTTCCCGCACAACACTCGGAGAGCCAATCACCCCAACTTACGGAGGCAGCTCAGCGAATGACGATGGCGAAACATATGTTTAGACCAAAAAAACGCAGTCTGAGTTGTGACATTAAGCAATGCAGAACGTCACGCTTGCAATGCTTAATGTCACAACTCAGACTGCGTTTTGTATCATTCGCTGAGCTGCTCTCTGTAAGTTGCGGTGATTGGCTCTCCGAGTGTTGTGCGAGAAAGTAGACGCACGGACTTTTTTTAGAGTGTAGGTGAGGGTTACGCTTAAGTTATATCCTAAATGTATTCTACTGGCGTGGCGACGGCAAAACAGTGTTTTCGCTATACTGAAAGTAACGATATTTGAAGATGGCGGCGCCCTTGAGAAGTGGGTGTACAATCTAGTAGGTGCGGATGCGTTTTGAAGTGCAGCTCGTTAAAAACCCCACCGAGTGCTGTCGCGGCTTTCTCGCAATTCATGGAATATCTAAGGCAGGCGATTTTGTTAATTATGTAAGCTGTGGGTATAATCAGCAAGTTCGAAACGGCTCAACAAGCGTAATCGTTTCACTTCTAATTTGTGCACATCTGACTATGCCTGTCTAATCGGCTGCTCTGTAGCGTGCATTCCGAAACTTCTTCGCCGCTTTCCGATGAAAACTCGGTGGCGCCGATCAGCGGCTGCGAAACCCAGTGAACGGGAAATGGGGATGCACCGCGTGTCATGCAGAATTGAGTACCATTTCGTGTGTTTGGTTACACTGGTTTGGCTGTAGTCTGGGTTAATGTGCTACCAGATTTGTGCCAAAGGAAACTTAAGAGACCATGAAATGATATTGGGTTCGAATTTCAATGTGTGGCGACCTTGAATGTGCCAAAAAAAAAAAAACTTGTTTAAGGTGATGGTTTTAAGACTTTCAATTCTATAAAGACCGTGAAACGAACGAACAATACATGCAAATGACGTAACTCGCTGTGATAATTTACATGCTGAAAAGAAAGGGATGACACAAACGCTAAAAGCAAGTCGAGATGATTGCTGTGATGCGGTATACAGCAGAGAGGTACCGACCGAAAACCGACGGTTTTAGAAAAAAAACTCTAGATTCAACTCACGGTACCTCGAATGACGAGGTACCAGTTATCGAAAAACTATCTCTCTATCTCGTATTAAAATATGGAATGCTTTTTTAACGGATCCCCCGTACCAGAAATAGGGTCCGTCCGTCCGTCCGCGCACATCCCCGCTAAATTTAGCGAAGAAACTGACGTAACGTGACGTCAGGCTGTCACGTGACCTCAGTAGTTGACAACGCGATGCTACGTCACGTGACCACGTCGTGTTACGGCGATTTTCGAGCTAAGTTTAGCGGGAAAATTGGCGTAGGTGACGTCATCTTATCACGTGACACCACGTAACGTGACCAAGTCGCGTGACGTCAAATCACGTGACGTCAATTTCCTCGCTTAATTTAACGTGAAACTTGAACCCATACATCCCGTCCACACATCAAAATCGGTTCTTAAGTATAGAAACAAATTATGTAACAGGAGCCGGCGTGTCATGTTCTCGGATGTCGCGATCCTGGCGGTTGGTGTTAGAAGTTTGGTAAAAAAGCACGAGAAAACGCGAGTGTCGCTGTCGTCGTGGAGTCTCAACTTCAGACTGCCAAAGCTTCCGTGGAATGTCACACCTTAAGAGTGTCCTGCAGCAGAAGAGGCGCCTCGCACACCCACCAGCGCGGCTGTGACACGTCCAGGATCGCGGTCGGCGATAGCAAGATACTTCATGACGTCGTCGGGCGGGAATAGAAAAACACCTTTTTTTTTTTTTATCTTAGGACGCGGTAAACACATTATTTGGAGGCGCGTTCCACGCAGCGTACTCCATCGTGCCGGTTCCCGACACGAGCGCCATCTGCGAGGGGGATCACTTTATTACGGGGCAACATCGTCGTTAATTATGCACGGCTAATCGCCCCCCGGCAAGAAGGCGCTGGGTGATCAACAAGAGGTGTGCGGGAACACGCGATGCTACACCGCTAGCTTGATGACAAGTTAAATGGGGCACAGGACAAGCGGACTAACGAGGAAATAATGACATTCATAGGAGCTGCTGCGTAAGGGGGCATCAGACCCAGTCAAGCTTCCTGTTGGACCCCATGATGACATTAACCCAAGTCTGGGGCAGAAGAAGGAAAAACGTTTACAGTAGTGAACTCTAAACTCTCGTTGATTGGCTTTTGGACTGGCAACATCTTGAGATAGAGGAAAAAAAGGGTGCAAAAGCATTTGTCCAGTCAAAGGTTGAATTTGTGCTCTCCTTTGTGTTGTGAGTGTGGTTCTCTTGTGCGTGTCCTTGAAAACAGGATGTTCTGCGTTTAGTGGCGTTGTGGTTCTGTGCATATAAGGAGAATGATAAACAAAACGCGTTAATTAAATTCCGGACGTTGTTTGTCCCTATTTCTTTTTTTTTACCTCCCTAAACCTTTGTCATCCTTCTGCCCCAGTCTTGGTTTAGTATCACTATGGTGAACATCCACCAGCTCACGGGCACACCAACTGCATTTTAGTTACTCCTGTTGGAACCTTTTTGTCTGGCGGCCTTGGCGGAAGGCGTGTTGATGAAAATAACTTCCTTTATTAACGCGCTAGAAACTAATCGCTGACATCCGATGTTCTTTTGTTGTTTTTTTTTTGTTGTTTTTTATAAAATGAGAATTTGTTTTTCTCTTTTTGTACAGGCTACTTCAATCTCAAGGAGTGAACAGGATGTATGATGTGTGAACAACAAATACAGCATCTGTACATAATAAATAATTGATTGGTACGCGCACATACACCTAGCAACAAGAACTTACAGTTTTTTAACTCATACTTAGATAATGAGAGATTGTCTGATGAAGACGTGTGCACAATAAAGAGACCTCTTCCATAACCAAAGCGATCCTGTAGCGGCCAGATGCAAAGCGATGTCTCTTGGGTACCTGTCGGTCGTTAAGCTTCGGTTTGGATTGGCCAACATTACTTTACGACATCACGTCACGAGCAAATACGGTGCGTGCATTTTCAAATGTGCGACTTTCCTGCAATGTATAATACTGTAGCCCCAACATTCCTACCAAAACAAATGAAATGCTAGGACACCTTTTTTGGGGGAGCTACCGATTTGACGGGGTTTGTGCGCGGGAAAGCACAGGACGACACTGGCACAGGGAAGAAGTATACTGGGCCGGTCATTTTGTTATTTCGGCCCAGAAGCTACAATTGTGACGAGGGGGTTAGAAAAACAAAATATCCTCGTTAGCCGATTGACGCGTTTTAAAGCCCCTAAAACTTGGCTCAAGCGATACGACAATCGCATGTCTATAAATAGAAATAAACCTATTGTACACACACGGGCACACAAACAGATATATATACACTTTTAGCTAATCAGAATGAGTGCAGCGGTGTGAATTAACATAAGCCATAGAAAAGGTGTAGAGATAACTTGAGAATAAAACGAATCTGCGAAATGCATTTGAAAACCACATGAAAATTAAAATGCAATGTAAAAGAGAGAAGTGTATAAAATAAATCTGCAAAACAAAATGCGCGTAAAAGCCACAATACAAAATACTACGATGCAAAATAGAAAAGAGTACAAAACAAATCTACAAAGATTCCTTTTATAAGAATTAAAACCAAAATATACAGACTACTATGTAAAAGAGAAGTGCGCATGAAACGAATCTGAGAAGGATGCACTTAAAAACCTCAAAATTATTGTCGTCAACTCTGGCCTAAAAAGGCCAGAAATGGCGGCAATATTATGGTTGCTCTGGGAAGCATCTCAACTAAAAAGCAAATGACAAACCACGTAGACGCTACTGGTGCATATCTCAAAGATGGGGCATTCGTAAAGCGAATCGAAGGGTAATGACGACTTTGAAATGGAAGTTGAGGCCACAGTTTTGTCGTTCTTTTTTTTTTAAATGTTGAGAAGTGGACAAATGTTGACACCGGGAAAGTTATCCGATTAATAGATGGTTTCTTTCGATTGAGGCACACACTGCTTATACATCATAGGGAAGACAGTCTGCATACAGATTCGAACGCAAGTCACCGCGAGATCCGTGCTTCGAATGCCGCATAACAATGAGTTTAAGGAGGAACTTGGCGCGCGGCATTCGAATCACAGACATTGCGGTGACTTGTGTTTGCAGACTGTCTTCGGTACGATGGTATGGGCAGTGTGACCCCGGCTTAAAATGAACAAGAGAAGCACCGATGCCGAATTTGCCTCTTTTTAGATGCGGCACAAGTTAGTCAATGTGCCCGAAAAAATCTCCCGCACCGGCATCTCTTGGCACGTCATCGTACGAAGTGGCGAAGCTCAATGCCTAATGCGCCGATTCACGGTGGCCATTGAACTGACCGTTGCTTTTGTGGGCGCTGTGCCTCTCCCGCATCTCTTACGATACAACTGATCAAAAATCTGCTCAATTCTAAATACGATTCGCAGGTTGAATTTGTGAGATATTAAGGTGTAACTTTGTCGAGTACCTAATTCGATTGTCTAATACGTAATTACCAACTTTTGACGGAGTAGTTACCGGTACGACTCGCACCCGGATTGTGTTGGAGTCCCGGGAAACCGGACAGCGTCAGTTGGGAAGGTAGCGGCGACTCAGCAAGCTTATAAAAGAGACTCCGAACTTTTGTGTCAACAAAACCTCACCCGATGGATTTTTTTTTTTTTTTTAATTTAGGAGCAATATGCTTCGCATTAGAAAAATGGCACTGAAAAACAACGTTCTTTCAATAGTAAACGAACTGTCACCGCGACAAATTTGCCTATGACAAAATGCTCTATATGTGACGAACTGCCCGGCTACCAACTGACCTGCGACGAATTGTCGTTTGACGAACAGTTTCACAGCCCTATTCCTTGTCGGTACGGGGGCGATTTTAAATGGTTACTGAATCGAAACTTGAAATATACCTCTCACGTTCAGAAATATGTTAGCCATGATCAACTCTATTTGCCGATGACAATCGCACGCTTGTATCTCAAACGGATAGCTGAATTTTTCGTTCTAAATGTTAGATCCTGGCGAGCGCTTCAAAATCAGCCATCGAAGAGCGCGGTACGTCACGAGATATCCGTCCCGCCCGCTATTTGCCCCCGACGTCATCGGCCTCAATAGAGCCAAGCACATACGTAGTTACGAGCGTTGAGAATGTGTTACTACCTCACTTAGTGAGAGTGCCCAAGGGCTGGCACATATCACCGGAAGATTGCGGAGCCGGCGGAGTCGTGCGCTCTATGACAACACGTAGTGCGTCGTCTGCTCCGCGACTTGGCCGATATGGCGACATCGGCAACATCGGTGTCGGGCGCCAGCTCGCTGCCCTTTGAACAATAACATCGTCGCGAGGCGGCTAAAGTACCTCTGTAATATCGCACGAGGCGAAATGCTGGTATGTTACCTCATATTGCCTCAGGTGACGGCAGGATCATGTGTGACACTGGTAGGACGAGGCAATTGCTGCTTTCCTGATTAACCACCGACTCATCACCACGACTAGGCTCGGCGAGGGCGCTAGCTTTACGGATAAATAATTATCGCTTCGAAGGCGTCATACCAGTGTGCATCCTTCATTTAGTAAAGCGAGCGGAGAAGCAGGCCGCGTCCGGTGAGGGAGCATGGCGGTGACATCAGTCGAGTGTTTCACGCAGCATTTCGCATCGATAGTGGAGTGACCGCAGCATTGTCACGCCACCGCGAAGAAACGCGTACACCACGACGATTTTGCGACATTCCTTCCCACAAGGGCGACCACGAAACGAACGAAGGCATCGGCGTAGAGAAAGCTTGCGCTGGTCTCGACGAAGCGCGATTTTCCTAGCGAAGGCACAGGGAAGGGCATAAAGAACACGAACGTACAATTCTCACATCGTAACACAAAAGCAACCACAAAAAAAAAAAAAACGCTCGCGTCGCCACAATTTTTTAACGCAACTTGTCTCAATGGCGAACTCTAAAGGAATAAAGAGAAGCGATCGGCACCGCTTTCTTCGGTCTCGTCCAACGGGGCTTATGCGATCGCCGAAGCCGGGGAACTTCGCACGTCTTGAACGGCGAGACGACAGCTGAATTATCACACTGCTGCACAGAAACTACCGCGCACAGAAGCGGATACCGGTACAGCTCTGCGACGTAAACCCGGTTCACTTCGAGAGGCAGGCGTCGCTCGGCGAGAATGACGTTAAAAGCAGCGCGCGCAATGTTGAAAATATAGTTCATCAGCCCCTGACGTCAGTGGCGTCAAAGAACGAGTGAAAGTGATTGGCTGGCAAAGTGGGTCCAAGGTGGCCAACTGTGCGTTGGCTTTCTTCATCAAACCTCCGGTATTACGTTCTGGCCTAGTCAATAGGGAATTGTAGTAGGCCGTTTCCGCAGCCGCCACAAGACCTTGAACTATGCAGACAAGGCTGGCGGCGCGCATGCGCAGTTGCGGCATTTTCTTCATGGATACCGTAGCGGAGGAGAAAAACGATCTACTACAACTCCCTAGTCTGCACTAGTGAGCGTACTTCCCATGTAGGGGCGCTGCCGTCGGGAGGTTGATCCCGTCACAACATTCCATTGAAGCTTCAGAATCAAAACCAATAACCAGGTGGTTTTTGGTTATCGCTTAATTAATTCATAATATGTTTTCTCTCGTTTTTTTTTTTGTTTTTTGTTTTTTTTTAACGAAATGATGATGTTTCTGGGGTTCTATCGCTACCTACGTGAAGTTGATGCAAAAAAATGAACTCATGAATTTGGTTTCCGTACGCCTTTATTGTATATGGGTCACGGGTCAGTTCCCTGGAAGTTGGGGAATCCGATGCCCGTGGTTTTTCCTGTTTAATATGAGTCCCGATAAACAACGATTTTTCATCCGACACCAAAAGCTGATACCGAAAAACACTGTATAGTCGGAAACAATAAACCCTGATAGAAAGCTGATGAAAGCTGATCAAGAATGCAGCGCGCTCGTGGTCTAACGGTTATCGCGCGTGCTTTCCACGCTGAAAGCCGGGGTTCGATTCCTGGTGGCAGAATCACATTTTTGTTGACTCTGTAAAGTAATTTTCTGGTGAATTCGGAACCGTCTTGCTGATTCGAGGTTAGAATGTTCTACGTGCCGAACCTTCTACGCCGAACGATCCAGAAACCCACGAGGGTACATAAGGGATTCCGCAAGGCGAGCGGAGTCAGTTTCGCCCCAGCGTTCGACTGTGCTGCTACGCCGACTTCGACGCCCGCGACGCTCTGTTATTATCTTTTGTACCCTTTTATTTTTGGCACAAGTTCGCCACATTAAACGTTTATTTCTTCCTGTTTATTTCCTGTTTTTTTGGTCACCACCCCTGACAATATGTCACTTCACCTCGTCTTTATGCTGTGGCGTCTGAACCGTATCTCGTTTTACAGCCTTACGCAAAACTGCGAGGCAATTTGTTCGGAGCAGAGACAAGCTGCATACAGCTGTCCGAGACATGCTGCCCTCTCGCAGGACGTTATATGGAGAGTCCTTTTGAAAGTTCCACGCGCTTTATTTATTTATTTTATGGGAACAACCTCGTGCTTCCGGAATAATTTAAATGCCTAGAGTATAGTTGGGGAAAGTCTTATAGTCCACTCGATTAGCCTTTCGGGACGAAATAAAAGTGAAGAAAAAAAGTGCGTCTATTCTTTTCAAATTCAAACATTGTGAGGGAAAGTAAAACTTAGAAAAAGGAAACAGTGCGAGCTTTCAGAAATTGTTAGGAGGAAAAAGTTAAATAGTTTGATACAAGTGGGCGGAGTGAACTTCCCGGTGGGTTTCCTTTATATTTCCTTTCTATTCCTCGACTTTTAATAATCAATTTCAAGCCGTCCACTATATTGTATAAACATGTGTTATTTCCCGGGCACGGCTTCCTTGCATACTAAAGCTCAGTTTCCAAGGCGGTCGTCTTGAATTTTAATCAACATTCTGCTTTTTGGTTTCATTTGATTTAACATAGATTTACGAATCTCTCGCTTCGTCAGAGTTTCAACTGCAATTAATTCTCCGTAAACATATTGTAAAAAATAAAATATGTCTCGTTGATATGAAAATATTATCTTGAGCGAGATAACGCAAAATTTATATAACAAAACTAGGTCGTTATTTTGGCTTGCTTTAATAATAAAAATTTTAGAATAACGTCGTTTTTTTTTTTTGTTCTTTTTTTTTTTGTTTGTTTTTTGTGACAACACAAAAAATGGCCATGTGGTATCGTTTTTTTTTTTTTTCTGCTTTTATTTTGTCTGTGTTTCGACAGTTGTGTTCGTTCACTTCTCGTTCTTGTCCTTCGTTTATTTGGCGCTGGTCCAAGTTTTCATTATGAACCAATTAGCCCAACTTCATGCCCTGTTTTGAAAGTAAGACAAACTTTTGGTCGAAGCTGCTTTGTTTTCATATTTATTAACAAAACTGCAAATAACAGAGAACAGGGCCGTGGTGTGCACAATGAAATACCGCTGCCTGGACTCACCTAGAGTTTTCGTGATATGCAGATAAACATTATAATTTTTTTAAACAAATGCACCGGTATTTGCTAATCTACGCATATGATCAATTTCGTTTGCATATTGTGGACATTCATCTTATAAGTCTTGGTACTCAGACTGTAGAGAAAGAACACGAACGAATATTCTCAAACGTTTGCTTTCGTCTTGAAAAATGTAACTGAAAACGATCCACTATTCAGTCGGTGGGTGGCGAAACGTATCCGCATCTGCGGAGTCATGGTCGATGCGTACTCTAAGTGGCTGGAAGTTTACACGATGCCTACCACGACGTGCAAACACGTCATTGACGTTCTATGGTCTCTTTTACCTACTTTTGCCCTACCGAAAATACTTCTCTCTGAAAACGCGCAAAATCTTGCTTCAAATAAAATAAACAAGTTTTTGAAGAAAACAAAAACGGCATCAGGCATCACATTAGTGCACCATAGCATCCTGCAATTAACGGGCAAGCAGAACAGATGGTGTGCGAAACGAAAAAAAGCCCTTTTGAAGCTTACGGAAGGAGCAGTTCAGTGAAGAATCGCCAGGTTCTTGTTCCAGCAGCACGCGACCGGTCTCATCTTACAAGGTAAAAACACCCGCCGAAGCAATATTCGGCGGACGAAGAGCCACACCACTCGATCTTATGATATTATGGCCTACGAACGAAGATCGAGAGATTCCCAGATCGTGAGTAATGGCAGTTTATTCGATCGGACAACTCGTCTACGTGAGGAATTTCAGTGGAAGTCGGGCCTTCCATGTAGAACTTGAGTAGAAAAGGCTCTATGTTGGTTGACCAGAAGGTGTCATCCCTCTGAATACGTTGAATATCAATGCCCTTGAGTGTAAATATAACTAAATCACAAAACTCTCTTTGTGTATTGTGTAACTGCCCTTGTATTTGATAGTAGAAGCTATGGTGGTGATTTGGACCTTTCACACCAGGCTCCTTTTTCTTATTTTTCGCCTCATACTCCTTTGCGGTTCAAGTATGCTTCAAGAATCTTTTGGAACGGGGACACTTTACGTCAACGAGGCCATTTCTTCCAAGTAGTCAATCAGGGAATGCTGCTAGAAATCCGTCCCTCATATTAACGAATAAGCCACACTTCTGCACAGTGCAGTTTTCCTGTTCCACGTACAGTTGTAAAGCAGCATCCTCATTGATTCTACCGTATTCTGTTGCGGGTGAGGAAAGTCTTTGGGTACACGATACTTGAAACAAGTCTGGCACTGTACGTTGTGGTTCGACACCCACTAATGTCGTCGTCCTTATAGAGCCTCATCATTTAATCATTACCTCGTCACCTCATATTGCTCTTCATCAACAGTAAGTACAATAGGCTACCGCCATATTACAATCCAAGAATTGAAAAATTGAGTCGTTCAGTCCTTCAACAAGTTTATTATTTATATAATGTTATTACGTTACATTACCTCGAGACGATCGACGTCCATCGTCGATTTCAAATACTTACACCTGCATATAAATTAGACGCACAAGTGTGTGTGTGTGTGTGTGTGTGGGGGGGGGGGGGGGGGTTAGACGCCCACTAAGGCAGACTAACTTCCGGCTGTATAAACATACACACAACAATTTGCAATTAGACGCATAATAGCAAAGAACACAGCGTGCCGCCTCTTTTCTTTGGATGCCTTTTTTTTTAAAACCAGCACAAGCTCGCGCGTTCTCTCTTTTGAGAAGGTTAGAACGGTCGCACATAAAACCCGCGTTTCTCCTACCCGGCCGCTTTCTCCTCTCATTATGTGTAGTTGGTTATAACTAAATAAGCTATAATAATGGTGTTTTATTCATATTTACTTTCAGTTTCAGTCAGGGAAAAGGAGTTTCGCAGGAACTAGAGCCAATAAATGAGCTGCGCTTAGAGTATCGGCAATCTCTTCCCCGACAGTGTTGTGAACGCCGCCATTTTGGTGCTTGTGCAGAGCAGGTGCAACTGCCGATAGTCATGATTCAAAAGTGCAGCATCCTCAGCGTTAGATTCGGTGTTAGGAAGCTCATGTAATGTTGCATTGCTTTGTCGCAAACTGATTAAAGTGGAGGACGGAAAAGCGTTTCTTGTGATTTCAGATAAAGCTTCAAATAACTGGCAACCTTGATTTTAAGCCACAATATGGCCAAGTGTCGCTACTCTGAAGCGTAGCTTTTTTAATGACTCTATTCATGCTCCTGTTCAAGAGGCTTGTAACACCTCTAGGGGCCATGAGGTAAGCCCCGTGGATTCCACAAGCCACTACCTTTTGACACCTGCCTCTTCCTCATTGTTCCCGCTTGTGCCAGTAAATTAGTTACGGTTCAGAGTAACGACACTTGGCCAAATTGTGGCTTAAAATCATGGTTGCCAAATATCTGAAGTTTATCTAAAATCACAGGAAACGCTTTTCCGTCCCCCACAAATGTTTAAACAACCCGCGACAGAGCATTGTAATAGTGCCTCAGCTTCCTAGGACCGCATCTAATGCTGAGGAAGTCGTACTTTTGGATCATGACGATCGGCAGCTGCGTTTGCTCTGAAAAAGACCCAAAATGGCGGCGCCCAAAACTATTTTGGGGAACAGAGTGCCGATACTTTAAAGCTCATAAAATTCTGAGTTGGGCCAGTTGGTTCATAATGGGAAAAGACAAGCGGCGAAAGACTAGGACAAGGTAAGAAGACGACGACACAAGGCGCCTTGTGTCGTCGTCTTCTTACCTTGTCCTAGTCTTTCGGCACTTGTCTTTTCCCTTTAAAGCTCATTTATCGACTCTAGGCATGAAGTGAACTCGGGAGTATTCTTTTCCTCTTTGTCTTTATTGTTTATTGATTTCAACCATGTCGAATAATGAACACATTATATCACGCTACGCTTGTGTAATTATTTGTCTTAGATTTATTAACCTGACCCAGTACTTAAACCATTCATTTATTGATAGTAAATCTTTCAATATATTTTTTTTAAATGTGAAGGTAGAAAGACACGGAGATTGATGATGATACAGACGCCAACGCCGCCCTCGGAAATTTTTTGAACATTAGAAATCAGCAGTTTGTCTGCCATCCACCAGGTAGCGCAAC
The DNA here is from genome assembly GCF_016920785.2 of Ixodes scapularis. Classification (NCBI taxonomy): domain Eukaryota; kingdom Metazoa; phylum Arthropoda; class Arachnida; order Ixodida; family Ixodidae; genus Ixodes; species Ixodes scapularis. The sequence continues at coordinate 129,080,507 of NW_024609846.1, forward strand.
AAAACACCCAACCAGTTTTTAATTGTTTTTAAAATTAGCTAAGCTCTACACCTATTAAGAAACCAAAGCAAGATCATTGTGAAAATGTAATACATCGGAATGTATATCTATTCCAACCAATAAATGGTATTAGATGCCAGTAAATCTGTTTGATGTCAAAAAAAGATATGCGTCAAAAACAGGTAAGTTTGAAGGGCTCCTGGAGCGTTATGACTTTGAAAACGAAAAAAAGCCATCGTCCATCTCTTGGGCAACCATTGTAGCTCTAAATGTTATAAAAGATTTTATCATAGTTTAATTATTGAAAACGAAAAAAAGCCATCGTCCATCTCTTGGGCAACCATTGTAGCTCTAAATGTTATAAAAGATTTTATCATAGTTTAATTATTTCCTCAGCAGCATTTGAAGTACCATGACTCGAAGCACAAAAAAGTGCTACGTTTGATATAAAATATCTAAACAAAAAAAATTTTGCACAACATTAAATTTTTGTCTGCGTATTACCAATTATAAGCACTACATCTGTAGCTAACTTTATTACCCTAGCGCTTGTCATTAAAACATATTTGTGCTGTAAAGTGTCAATTTTAGGGCAATATTTGGAGGGATGAAAAAAACAAAGTAGTGTAAATACCGAGAAAGTGTATCGTTACATTCTGCTCCGACATCATCTTAACAAAACTGCTATATTGTAACCGTGTTACCTTTAATGGATCGTTCATAAAACATGAACTAGCGGAGCAAGTAAGGGTCCGCGCCATCATATTCGCAACGTTACAAATGCGCATGTACAGTAAAAACCAACAGATACATAATATCAAATGAAAGAGGATTGCATTGCCTTTCGAATGACATCGATCCCACAAAACAGTACTTAAAAGGAGATGAGTGATGACCTGCCAAAAAGTACCTAAACTGCCACATTCAGTGGGACCGTGGCCTTAATATCACAACTCAGACTGCGTATTTTGGTCATGTTTCGGCATCGTCATTCAGTGAGCTGCCTCCGTAAGTTGCGGTGATTGGCTCTCCGGGTATTGTGCGGGAAATCAGACGCACGGGCTTTTTTTTAAAGTGTAAGTGCAATCGGGACATCTGAAACGTATGGACAAGCAAGTCACGTTCCTGGTCCCTCAACAAGCACTAGCGGTCCTGTGGAGATGGTGTCAGGCGACGACAGCATTAAGGAAGACTTCATCGACGTGTATATTCCGTAACCTGTGATTTTTTTTTTTTTTTTTTTTTTTAGTGCGAACATGTATAACTTTTAGACAAGTCTGTTATAAGGTTGTCATCTCTGATGACAACTGCAGCGCTGAAGCCTCTAGTATTCTAGTTAGCCTCATTCAAAGACTATTTTATAGGTTATTCCAGATCTCTCAGTTCTGGGGAGCTTTTAAAAATGATGAAGGTTTATCTATATCATACCGAATTTCACATTTTCCTATATATATATATATATATATATATATATATAGGTTTTAACAAGGAATTTAGTGGATATGTCTTAGGATTTGGCGGAATCTGGCGGATTCCTTATTTCTTTTTAGCGGATTTCTGACGCCAAACGGTGGCAGCACGGGTTCCAATGAGTTGAAAAACTTCATCCGCGGCGCGCGGCAAGAATAAAAGATGCGCCTCAAGTCGGATACCCAGTCTTTTGGAGCACCTAGAGTCACTGAATGTTCCCAGGGTACCGAAGCGGCTTCGCTTACGAAACGAGTCGCGATTCCCAACATGGCGCGGTCGTACCGATGCGCGTACAGTGAAGCGTTCGTTCTAATGTGAGATCTTCAAACCACATTCCTGGTCTGTGGGTTTACTAGTTTGTATTTATTAAAGCTATTTCCTTCGTTCCGTCCGGTGCGTGACTTGCTCCTCGCTGTCTCGTCTCTCTCCCTCCCTCTCTCTCTTTGTCTCACCTTGAAACATATCGAAATCGAGTGTTAGGGTTGGCGCCTGAGGCGTACAGTTTGAAACGTGCACCAGCGCAACCGGAGCGAGCAAATGAACCGGCAATATTTTTTGGCGAACCAGATTAATGGCTACAATTGATATTAAAAAAAAAAAAAATCGAGAATATCAACGCACCTTCCGTTCGGTTCTAACTCATCGATGCCCATAACGCCCAGAGCTCCCTCCTACCCGTGCATACCCGCCGTAGCCGTGGTAAGGCGGAAACGTTTTATATACCTTTTTCTGGTTCTATTTTCAAAATGGCCGACCGATAACCACCACCACTGGTTAAACCAGCCAATCAGAACTGGCTTCTGCGGGGATTTACTTCCGGTAAACGGACTGAATGGAATTCGGTACTCTGGAAACATTCAGTGACTCTAGGAGCACCGAGCAGGCAGACCCAACGACCCAACGTAGGAGCGGTGCCCCGAAGAGCACTTTCGCAAACATATCTAACCGGTCAGCATGGTCCCGAAACCTGACGCTCGCTAGACGGAGCCACGGTATTCCAAATGGCGCTACCCACGATTAAGCAAAGGGCATGCGCATCACGATATACTTAGTGGATCCCCGATACGCCCGCCCCAAGCGGCATACACGCTGAAGCTCGACGAGCGTCGCCGCAAAGTGACAAACTCGTCCGTCGGGGCGTCTTCGCGGCACTGGCGTGGTGCTCGTTATGTGACGCTGCAAAACGCGCTGGCGGCGACGGTGACGCAAGTCTGTAGCGGCGCCGCGTGGGTCCACTAGTGACGGCGTTTTCGGTAGAAAGGAACAGGCAGACGGTGGTTTTCTATGCGGAAAGCGATTTCGTCTGCTTCTTGTGCAGCAGTTGCGGCGACGTCAGAACGACGCCGAATCCTTATTGACTTTGATTGGAAGGGGTAGACCTCAATGCTAGATGCCTCCATGTGTACCTACTATTTCTTTTTTTTTAATCAGCCAATAAGAGCTTGCTGTTCTGAGAGAGAAAGAGTGAAGAATTGGTTTCTTGGAAAGGTGAAGAGGTTATCCCGCGGAGATTGGCAGGATGGCGACTTCACACTTGGAAGAGGGAAAGAAGGAAAGCAAAGATTATAACGAAAGAGAGAGAAAAAGCTATATATGATATCATCATCGTTACTCTTGTCCAAAGAAGCAGGCAAAGTTGCGCTCTGCATTGCTCCACAGTACACGACTGTCTGTCTCGGCTGCAAAAGCAGTGGACGCGAGAAAGTGCAGAGTCCCTCTGATACCTCGCGACGATACTCGATAATGCTACAAGAAACTCCCGAAACCTCTAACCCAGATATTCGCCGCACTGCGTTTTTATCGGCGGACGCCGCAATGTCGTTGGGTTGCACAACGATAATAAGAAGTGAAAGCGGGAGGACAAAATCACCCAGATTTTCCATGCGAGATCTCCGCATTCGCAGCATGAATTCACCAACACCAACAACAACAAAACATTTTTTGTTGTTGTTGCGACTGTTACAATACAACAATGGAGCAGCGATATCCAGCTCAGCACGGCTGGCTGCTCGTTGAGCGAGCAATGGAGCAACGGATGCGACTCTAAGACGCGAATGCCCGCGATTCTTTGTCGAGAACAAAGGCCGATCCAGCCACTGAAAGTACCTCCCGGTTCGGTTGTATATAGATTGCCGGCATATCGACCCAGTTTTCGTTACGCGCTCTCCGTGAACACCGCTTCCTCGCGGATTCTCCACGACGGCCGTTATTGGGATCCGGTGATTCCCGTTTGCCAGAGTCATGTATGCGTGTCTCTGTGCTTCGTCCCTACCTTGCGACGAACCGCGGGAGATTCATACGCGCCACCCGAGCCAATACAACGTCGTGGGAGCGTGGCGCGACCTTCGCAAGGAGCACAGTCACGTGACAGCTTTACGACGCTGGATTGGCTGGGGTAGCTCGTCGTATCCGTAGAGCGATACGCCGCGTACCATGGTGATGTTAAAAGGAGACGGGAAACATCCGGGTTTCTTTTTCTTTTCTGCGTTCACTGGAGGTCGTCTTTGCTCCGTGGGGCTCCCGATTTTTAGATAAGGAGCCCTTGATGCGGAAAAGATGGTTCTTTACGGGAGCTAGATGGAAAACAAACATACGAACGAAGTAAGCCAGCCGGCAACGACGGACCGCGGGCTTCTTGCGATGCGGCCAAGCCCGCCGGAGGGGATTACTTCCGTGGCTGTTGAGATTTTTTTTTTCTTTTTTTTTACGACTAAAGCAAATATATTAGTGTGATTTTGTTGATCTTGTATACGTCTGCTTCGTGAAAAGTAGATAAGATATTTTACGCTTTAATAATTTTTTTCCACCGTAATCTGAAAAAAAAAATTTCTTATCAAAACATTTTTTTTAATACAAAACGTGTTATACGATTGGCACCAAACCATTTCCGTTTTCTAACCAGGGACCGAGGTGGATATCTGCGGCCGAACGTCTTCCTCGAGTGACTCCGTGTTTTTCCCGTCGTGGGGAAAGCATCACGTGTTAAGAGAAACAGCGGCGCTCTGCTCCGTCATACGAGCACGCTCTATGCTTCCCTAGAGAAAGAACGCGAGCGACACCAATTGTCACCGGCGAAAACTACTCACCTTACAAAAAAAAAAAGCTCTATGAAGTTTACTGGCCGCTGCCAACTGACCCACTGTGAGAGGCGCCTATAGCGTTCGACATTTAACAAAATTTTTAGTAATTTATAAGGAATCCCTATTGTTATGTATATGTTACAGGGAAAGGTAAAATTTCAATCAAAAGCTTAGCGGGCATTATCGAAATTCACTAAATAAATAAGACGCTGGGTACGTTCTATCGCTTCCCGTAACAAAGAAAACAATGCAATATGAACGCACGACGACGTTTTGTTTTCCTATTGGCTGCATCCTGGAACGAAAGGCCAATAATCCGAAACACCAGAGGCGTATTGTAATCTGACGCCCGTTGAAACCAAAGCCCCACAAAGCACCGAAACTAATGCGGTGCATTAAAAGTTTAGTATTGTTTTCGTGGAGATGATAAAGACGTTAGAAGTTACTTATACTTGGTGACTTAGTGGTTTTCAGCGATACCCAAAGAGCTTTTGCGGTTACTGGACAAGATACTCAATAGAACGATTTAAGATGAGTTACTGGTATATACCTCCTTCATAAAGTATTTAGAGTGCTGCTCGAGTTACTTCGAACATATCTCGAGGAGAGTACAAATAAATACTTAAAGAATGTAATTCAACTGGGTTCGAAGATAATACCGCATTGCGTGATTTGTATTGACTTTAGCGACACCGGAATATTTTATTTGCGAGCAACAAAAGCAAACGACACAACATCGCGGTGCTACACTATATCCCAGGGGCATACCTCGACAAACCTCACTCATGAAAGCCCTCACTCACCCTCACTCACCCTCATCGTCACAGGTGAGGTGAGGGTGAGTGAGTTTCTGAACCAGGAAAATTCATGAGTATGGGGGAGAGTGAGGGCCGTGAGGACTGTGAGGGCTGTGAGGACCGTGAGTGCGTGAGGGCGGTGAGTGGCGTCAGGGCCATGAGTGCGTGAGGAGTGTGAGGGCAGTGAGTGCGTGAGGGGTGTGAGGGCCATGAGTGCGTGAGAGGCATGAAGACGGTGAGTGTGTGAGGGGCATGAATGCGTGAGGGGCGTGAGGAGTGTGAGGGCCGTGAGGGCGGTGAGTGCGTGAGCGGTGTGAGGGCCATCAGTGCGTGAGGTGCGTGAGGGTGGTGAGTGCGTGAGGCCCCCTTCATACAGAGCAACTTTCTCAGCAATTTTGGTGTTGATAGCGGGTTGTTTCCTAGCTTTCCTTAGATAGACACGAAGTGCTGAGATCGGGTCCGGCTCGAAACAACCGAGCAACTCGGAGCAATTTCAAGTCCTTTGAAGCGGCTGCATCCAATCAAGGACGCAATATTTTCACGTGATACCTCGTGCCGGTGATGATGACAACAAAAGACTTGGTCCTGGTTTGAAATTGATCGCTTTTGGAAATAAATTGTTTCAAAAAGATGCATTAGTATTCTTAACAAGATTTAAATGCATAAAAACACGTTTATAGCGCGTAATTGTGTCTAAATAGTGCAAGAAAAATAAAATTTCAATATGATGGTAGCAAAAGCTGCAGTTGGTTGCTGCGTGTGAACGCGGGCGGCCCGTGTTGCTAGTGTTGCGACGTAAAGTTTCTGGGCGAAATTGCCCCATCTGAAGTGGGCCTGAGTAGCGTGAGGGCCGTGAGGGCGGTGAGTGTGTGAGGGGCGTGAGGGCCGTGAGGTTCAGTGAGGGTGAGTGAAGGGCTGAAGGTGAGTGTGATTGTGAGGATGAGGGTGAATGACGGGCTGAAGGTGACTAGCTGTGAGGGTGAGAATGAGTGAGGAGCTTAGGTGAGTGTGGCTGTGGGGGTGAGGGTGAGTGAGGGCAACCTAAAATGCCAACCTCTGCCCAGGGGTATCATCACTGCTGTGTGTGTGCCTGTGTGTATGTGTGCGTGTGTGTGTGTGTGCGCGCGCGCGTTCGTGCGCGTGTGTGTGTATGTGTGTGTGTGTGTGTGTGCGTTGGAAGATTATAAATGTTTGAGAGAAATCGACAAAAAGAGGTCTCGTTGTGCAAAGCATGCAATTGCATGCTTTGCATTGCGTGCTTTTGCATGCTTGCATTGCATGCAATTGCATGCTTGCATTGCATGCAAGAATTGCAAAGCATGAAGCGTCCACGCTTCATGCTTTGCAATTCGTTCTCAAGCCGGGGTCACACTGTTCGTACATCAGACAGTCTGCAAGCACGAGTCACAGCAATATCCGTGGTTCAAATGCCGCGTGCCAAGTTTTCTTCTCAAACTCATTGCTACGCGGCATTCGAAGTACGGATCTTGAGGTGACTCGCGTTTGAATAGGTTTGCAGACTGTCTTTTGTATGATGTACAAGCAGTGTGACCCCGGCCTTAGGCGTTCTTTTCGTCTAATGCCGCTAGTTCATGAACTGCGGTATAATGAGACGCTCGAGACTCGACACGCCTCGCCTGTTTTTTAAGCTGTCGGTGACTGGACTCTACACCAACTCAAACCCTCCGACGTCTTGCCATTCCGGTGGCGCTGCTGTTGGCACCGCGAAAGCGCCATCGCTCCCCCCTTTCCCGGATTTCTGCATTGCACGCGCTCGGTGTGGGCAAACGCGGCCTTGTTTCTAAACAGTGCTTTGGCGTTTACAAGTTTGTATTTCAGAACCTCCTAAAAAAAATGAAGTCATTATAAAACACAATTTTTTTAATTAGCCTTTTGAAATGCGATGTGCAGAACTGGTTGTAGTTATACGAAAATCGGGTTAGTTATCGACTTATATGTATATTAATCGCTAGACGAGGTCAGACAAAAAAAAAAAAAAAAAAAAAACATCATGTATCTACCCGTTGTCTTTGAAGCATTTTCGGACGCCAACATAAAGAAGAAAAAAGAAAAAGTGTGACCCAGTTTGAAACTAGGTCCGGGACAAGGGCGTGGCGTAGTCTTGGGCAGGAATGCTGCGTGGGAAGTTATAAATGAAAGTGCCTCGGAGTCTTCATAGAGTGCACTCAATCTTGGAAGGCGCGCCGTCATAACCGAAATGAAAGTCGGGAGGGGAGAGCGTGGACGTTGCCAGCCACGCAGGGACCGCCTCAGCGGCGGTAAGCGAAACGCGGGAGTCCTGGCAAGCTGGTCAGAGTCGGACATTATTAAAGGTGTACCCGAGATTCCGAAAAAATAAAATGGGATGCAACGACGAAAAACAAAAAAAAAGAAGAAGGTTTTCGTGGCACATACTTTATTGCAACAGAAATGTTGGATGTAATAAATTTGTTTACGTGGTGATGAAAGTGTCAGCTTGGTTTTGGGGAACTTGTAACGTACTATAGAAATTAGTTTCTAAACTTGTCAGCGTCGGAACTTGTTTTCAGTATTTAGTGCAAGTATTACCAGTGTGTCCATCTAGTTCTCTTGGCGTCAATATCGTGCCCCGTTAACATGGACACCGCCGTTCCCTCAAAAAATCAACCGTATTGTGAGTCGCCCATAAGGACGAGACAAACATGCATGTATTACGATAATAATCCCTGGAGAGGGGAAACATGGGAGACAAAGGAAAAACACAAATCTCGAAACACAGCTAGGCGACTGGTGCGCGACCGAAAAAAATCCGCTTGATGCTGGTATCGAACCAGGCACCTCTCCATTTCCAGTGGAGTGACGTCACTCGAAAGGCGGTGTGAGGCTACATACTAAAGTCCGAGTCGGTGGCAGAAGAACAAGGACAAACATCAAGCACTGTAACGTTGTCTTCGAATAACCCGTTCTGAAAGTTAAGGGGTAGTCCTATCCTCTATATAAAAATAGTGCACAAAAGACCAAGGACAAAAGGGACACAGAAACCACCAACTCGCCCAAGCCTCCCATATGTTAACAAGTTTCAATGCTATCTTATATTTTTTTTAATAAAAACTATTGCCCGCAAGAGATAAATAGTTTTCTGTTCTTCGTTAGGCAACACGGACTGATTCCCACAGCAGACTCTTTCCAAAAGTCCAGGCCATCGCCTGTCCGCCACTGCTTGATCACATATTCGGAGCATGTGGACACGAGCGCTGAGTCAGCGATTGTCGAGGACTTGGATCCAGTCACGCGCTTCGTGCCCAATGGATGGATGGATGTTAATGGCTATACCCTTTGTAACGGGCGGTAGCTTGAGCCACCTCGCCTAAGTCTAAAAAGACTTAGACCAAGAAATGGCGACCATCGATGTTGCTTGATGGACTTATGAAAAGGGTCGGTCGCCAAGACGTGTCGACGTAACCATTACCGGCTGTCTGCGGATAAGATGACAGATCTCAAGCGCAGACGTGCGTTCCCGATAAAAACTGCTAGTGAAGGCAGGGATGTCAGCCGCCTGCCGGCAAAATCAGTGCCAAAACATAAAGAAATGTATTCTATGTGTATCCTAATAAAAAAGCACTGTTGCTGCGATTCTGTGTGTTTCTTTGCGATGGGCGTCGGGGCGCTCCTTGACAACCTGACAGGCGCGAGATGATAAATATTTGTGCCGTTCGTTTTGTTGGACCGGCTTTCTAAGACCTCTTACGACATCACAAAAACAAATTGTTTCCTTCTTTCATTATTGATTTCGTTGTTTGTTATCTGATTCTTTCTTTCTTTTGTGCGGTGTAAGGCAAACTAATTATTGCGTGTTTACGTAACGAAAAGTCGACTTTTGTTTAGTATGTCGGCGATCTCGCTATGGCTGAGGGGGCAATTAGGCCAGTCTCGCTATACAATCGCTATTGATATTTTATCGAGTAAATGCAATTACGCAAAGAAAAGCTTGTTGCTTTGCGTGATTGCTGTTCGATACGAACATACCGTTACATACGTCCCTAACGAAACCTACAGAAATTAGGACAGAACCCGCAGCCTTTGATTCTGCCGCAGAGCTTTTGCGCCACGGTCTGTTGGATTTTGTGGTTCATTAATACAACGAGGCAGATTATGAACTATGATTTTTTGTGTAGCTATGAAATGCGCTGGTGTATTCAATTTCCCCGTTCGTCATTTTCATTTTTTTTTAATGCCGTCACTTGTAGCTTAATTTTAGACTGCCCGATATCTTTTGCCTTCGCACCTCGGACTTCGTGTCCTTATAAACCCCATTCAATTTACCATTATTGAATCAGTCTATACGTTTTCAAGATGTGTCCTGTACGCCTGTTTGACTAACTGTAAGCATTCTTTGTCCGCAAATGGGATATGCGATCAATATCGTTTGTATTTTTATATGAATCGATTCCTGTTTAAACTACCACCATCAAAAGCAGAAGTATCTAAAATCAATGTTGCTCATTTCATGCCCCTTTTCTACACCGTTCACGCTGAGACTGCAGCCAATGCTTTAAGTGCGAGAGCACGAGGTCAAGGCTTTGAAAAGTTCTTCCGCCGTAGATCGAGCGCTCGCGCTATACACTCCGTGCGGGAACTATAGGGGTCGCTTTGAAAAACGCACGCAGCGCCGCTAGCGGAGGAGCTGGCGTTCGACCGTGAGGCGCGTTCAACAGCCTGCGGCGCCTTTTTGCATGCCAAGCTGTGGCGGCGGAAGCGCGCACGGACGGAACTTTAGCTTTTTGAGCCGATAAGTTGAGGGTGACGTTGCATGAGTGCTGGGGCAGACCTAAGAAGGGCATTTAGCTGTTCTCCAGTTCTTATATATTGAGTTTGAGTCGTTAATAGGGGTAATTTCTCTAGTTGCGGCCAAAAAAGGAGTTGGAGCAATTTTCTGAAAAGCAAGACGGCCGCCACCATAATTGCTTTGAGTGGAAAATTTATTTCGCTCGTCGCTGTAAACCTAGGACTGCTGGAACGATGATATTTGGAGGCGAGTGAGATGTACACTAAGTTTCTGCACGAAGTGTGTGAAAGTTGTTTCTAACGAATAAAGAAATCAAGCTGTACGGTATATCCAATATTGGACCCAAAATGTTGTGTTATAGCGGGCTGTGCAAAGTGCAGATTTGGGCACACAGGTGCTTGGACTTGACAATAACATGACACAGCACTTATTATACAAAAGAAAAAAAGGTGGCATAGGGAAACCAGGTGAAAATTTGTTTTGGGCAGCTTAACTCAATGGGAACCGGTTTTGACCATGAAAAGGCTGTCAAGAGAATACCACTGGTCGGGGGAGGTGGAGACTTTAGAGGTAGAAAGGGACTAGTGGACTGTACTTCCAATTGAAACAACTTTACGAAAGGTGGTTCCAAAGCCGAGAAAACAAAGTTGTCGGCCAACACACGGTTTGGCCGCCAGGGACTTTTGCGGTCAGCTGTTGTGTAATAACCTGTTGTGCGAGGTGCTGATTTTCGGCCCACAGGTACTTTGACATGACCGTCACTTGGCATAACATTTATTATAACAAAAATAGTTGGCATAGCGAAACCAGGTGGAAATTTAGTTTGGGCGGCGTAACTAAATGGGAACTGGCTTTGACCGTCAAAGGCTGTCAGAAAATACCACTCATCGTGGGAGGTGCACACTTTACAGGTAGGAAGGGACCAGTGGACGGTACTTCCAGTTCGAACCACTTTGCGATAGGTGGCTCTAAAGCCGAGAAAAAAAATTGTTGTCGACAGAACTCGGGGTGTCAGTGTTTCCACATCCAAAAGGAGGCTGATCAAGAAAGAAAGCACACCACATAAACTTCCATACGCAAACGCCGATTCTCCAGAGATTCCGAGTTTCATGGTTGTTTTCTTTAGATCTATATTTGTCACTTTTTTTACCGTTCGAATCTTTCTTCATGAAGTACAGATTGCGTGCCATATTTGTCCGGAATCGTCATCGACTCGTACGATGGGGACGAAACTTCTTTGGAGGGCATTCCTCCAACAAAATTGGCACTGCATACCCGCGAGTGTGGGATGGCATTTCAGTTCGTCCCATCGGCGCTGACACATGTAGGCGTTACTGGTACGAAAACAAACGCAGAGCGCAAAGCAGCAGTGTTGAATATGTCAGCCGTGCCGACACAGTGGCAGACATGAACGGGACACCAAATTTCTCGCGTCGTATGGCACGGCTCCATCGTTGTCGCTGTCCCACAAAACATCGGCGAGGTGAAAAACTCTGAAACTTTGTCTCCACGAGATACGACGCATAACTATTGAAGCACTTAATGACGCAGCACAGGCTGCGTCATTAAGCTGTGAACCCAGCGCAACAGCACCACTCCGACTTCAACGCGTACCAACGTACGCCGGCGTGGTTTCGGTTTCGGTTTCGTTTTCTCTGGGGTGCTCACTGCCTACCTTCGGTACCGGCCGCGCGGCGGCGCGCCAGTCGCGTCGCACGGAGTGTATAGAAAGGCACGTCTCAAAGCTGCAGGACTGCGGGCAAGCTCGCGCTTGTAGCTATGGCTGTAGTCTCAGCTTAAAGGAGCTGTGCAACGATTTTAACGTTGACCGATCTCACCAGCTAATTTGAGTACGCCACCGCTGCCGCCATGCATCCTGGGAGCTGTAGTCTTTCTGCACGCGCAACAACCCCGCTGGAGGTCTGCGCGAGCACATCACGAGGCGGCATGAGCTCTCTCGCGAACTGGCGTCTGCCTCCTACGAACTACAGTTATGGCGGCATCACGCATGCGTGGAACGCTTGGTGAATCTGTATACGCTAATGGCGGCCTCTGATGGCTGATGAAGCAAGCATTTGAAGACAGGCACCGACGCGAAGCCTAAACGTTGCAGCCATACGTTAGCTGTATTGTGTCATGTAAATCCTTGGAAAGCTCAGCTTCGACACGCCCTAGACAGCTAGACAATAAAATGTATAGAATTTTATCGAGAGTTTTACTCAATTAAGCGCCTCGAACAGAGCGGTCCCCCGTCACGATTGGATGACTTTATCAAGAAATCGTGATGTATCCCATTCCTTTAATAAACACGTTTTCTCACTCACTCCATTAGCATACACAAATTTAGACTGATGTTTGATCCATTAGATGGCACTGAATGTGTGAAGGGGTCTATTGCGGCTAGCCAAAAAGTGCGCGTGCATAACACACGAACGGAGAAATGAGGGCGCCCTCAAACGCTTTTATGCAAAGGTGCGTAGACTTTTTGAGGAATTAACCAAGCAACAATGAGAATGATGGGAACGTAGGTATACGCGCTGCACGCGCTGGCCTTGCGTATAAAATATTCTACGAAAATAACTACAATAAGGAGTATTCACTGGGCGCCATATTTGTGGGTGCTGTTTAGAGCGCATGCTCAGAACGAGCTCACATCAATAGGCTGCTAAGACCGGTACTCTTGATGGTGCGGAATGCACGTTGCAAAAGAACTGTGGAAGCTCGCCATCAGCACGCGCTCAGCAGTCGCGCACACAGCTATGGCCGCCAGTAAATACTTCCTATAGACGCTCTGCAGCAGCTGTACACGGGCGCCGCTATAACCGACCTTCAATTTTTGTCTTGTTATATTATTACGCTTACTTCACTTCATCGTGACCACAGCAGGGCAGGTTATTGCCATTTTCGATTATATACTGAGTCGTTCTGCCCAGCAGTGGCCTTTGTGGAGGCTCGTCAAAGCCCGCTTCACTGGCTCGGCGTCTGTGTAAAGGGCCACCCACACTAGCGAGAAAACGCGCCCGGCGCGCCGATAAATCGGTTAAGCGGCAAGATAAAGGGCGTGTCTCTGCACGCGCTCGTGGCGCTGACTGTGCTTCGGCGACATTTTGTTACTTGCCGCGATCGGCGTGCCACGCGCGTTTTCTCGCTAGTGTGGGCGGCCCTTTACACAGGAGAAGGTCAGCAACGGCGGCTGTAGTCTGGCGGTTGTGCAAAGCGTCTGTAAGGCTATGTGCCGAATCTTACCCGAGTAACCTGCCACCTACGTGACATCGTGAGTAAACGATCCGCGACTCGATTTTGGAACGGTAGGGATAATCACCTGGATACTACGCAGATTGGCTTCGTCTTAAGCGTGTTTCACATGCAGCGATTTTGGCCCTAGAGCGGCGCGATTTCTGCCGTTGCGGCGCTCTGGCCAGCAGCAGCGGTTGAGCGGCACGAGCGCCGCGACGGCAGAAATCGCGCCGCTCTAGGGCCAAAATCGCTGCATGTGAAATACGCTTTAGGCTACGGCAAAAAGAAAACACAGCAGTGATGACCGAAAATAGCAGACGGTCCTTTTGATCATGAAGAACCACTCGAAGAGACGATACTATTAATGACAACGCGGTGTTTTCTGAGGTGGAATCCACCAACTCCTCTTACTCACCTTCTTTTTGAGCTGTATATGAGATCAAAATTACTTACTTCTTACAGTTCGACATCGAAATTTTATTTTTATTAATCAGCGCGATAGCTGTAGTTGTAGTCACGGTGCTCAGAACGCATATATTCCACACATTGTAATTTGCACCGATTATGTTTTGCAGAAATTGATTCCACACGGTGTAGCGGTACAGCGCGAGGGTGCTTTCTGAAGAATGAAATGTAACTTACGTTCGCTTCGACGCGAATATTATTACAATAAAATCTTGGAAGCCTTCACTTCTTTACAAGCGTTATCCCCTCATTACACACACTCTGGGGAAAAAAATACTACCTTATCATTTACTGCGTTCGAACATTTTCAGCCTTGAACGTGAGAATACGGCATTCCCTCCAACGCCGAGGACAAGGATGCGGAGAAGCTCTTGTTAGCACTCGCACTCTGATAATAACAAGTGTATACCTTCCCGGGGAAAGTGCACGGTCTGAATGTAATGCAGTCAATTCCTGCGTTGAAAACAGCAAATCGCAATAACCACACATGCTGCACCTCACTCTTTGTCATTTCGAACGTCCGCCACCAAAGCCAACGGAGCAAGCGAGCTTTGACGGCTGTCGGCGCAGAAAGCAGACGACGAACAGATCACGTGACGTATTTACTCGATTCGATCCGACGCTACCCTCTTATTGAGGAGGGTAGCGTGAGTAATTACTCCGGAGTAAACAACCCGCTTCTGGAACGCGAGTTCTGACGCCATCGAGTAAGCGCGAGTAAGTTTTTAAACGCCACGGTACGAAACCTTTACTCCGGAGTCGGATCGAGTAACTTTTAAGAACACAGCCTATAAGACATCGATAAAAGCGCGTGCAAAGTGCCTTTCTTTTTTTTTTTTTTTTAGAACAGTGGTTGCTGCGGACGCCAGCACACACACCGGTAACTGCTCACGCATGCTGCTTGGTTCTTGAGTAATAAACATTTTGCTAAATTAACCAAGCGCCAAGCTTGCGTGAGTGTAGGCACATGCACTTGGCGCGTTGCCTTCGCAACAATAATTGCTAAAAAAAAGAAACGAAAACAAATTGCACTTTGTACGCGCGGCTTCAAGCCTTCGAGGTTTCAAAATGAAGCGTCCATCGAGGCTTCGTTTTGGTTATTTAGTTCGAACCTTTTAAACAAATGAGGCGAACGCGTGCAGCGCGTGTACATACGTTCTCAGCATTCTTCTGGATGCTTAGAAAATTTAGCAAATGGACTATTTAGTCTAGTTCTCTCTCTCGCACCCTCTCTCGCTTTCTCTCTCTGGAGCACCCATACGCACACTCACACGCACATACACTCATCCCTAGGCTGGCACAGAAAAAATAGGTTTCTCGCGCAAGGGCTGCAGCAACACAGCCTGTCGCGATGTGTGAGGCTACATGCCAACACTCAACGGCAACCATTAGCGTAAGATGTGCCGTTTCGTTGGTCCTGTCGACCATTTGTGCCCTGACAGGTACACGACGACTCCGTTAGAGACGTTCGTCTACGGGATATCTCTTCACTCCGCATTGTCACTACCATTGTCGTTCGGACTCGCGAGGTTGTTTTGTGAGCTTTCGGCGGAGCGTCCTTTGACATCCCTTTTTATAGAAAGACTAAGAAAAGGAAGGCTCTGTGATGAAGGAAAGACAAGGCCTCTGCGATGAGCATATCTGAGCAACCAGCTTTTTTCTGTAGAAGGCCTAGAACCAGTTGTCTCGTTGTGGCTTACTCATGTACAGTGTTGGCGGTAATGAATAACAGTAACGACGTCACCGCTAATACGTCACAAGGGACATTTACCAAACCATTACTTTGTTCCGCGCCTACCGCACTACCAGGGCCTTTGAAGCATGTTTAAAGCACGTGGCCCGCGGTCACGGTATCACTCGGGCGCGCGATGCTTCAAAGGCTCCGAAACACTGTAACTGCTCATTCACACTGGAAGCGGATCCGCGTTCTCAAAGCGGTTGGGAACGCGGTTGTATGAAGACTCAGTACAATTGCACGCGCACTTGATGTCATCGGGTGCGCGTGCAATTGTACTGGATCTTTATACAGCCGCGTTCGCAACCGCTTTGCGAACGCGGATCCGCTTCCAGTGTGAATGAGCGGTAACGGTTTGCTATACGTCCCTACTCTTTTTGGTAACGTAGTAATGTACTCGTTACATTTCTGAGAAACAGTGACGAATAACGTACTTACGTTTTCTTTTTAGTAAGGTGTAACATAGGTACGTTGGTCTTCTTAAGACCAAGAAAATTATGAATTTTTCGTGTTTCTGGGCGTTAAGTCATTAAAATTGTTGCAGTCCTCTCACGTACATATACTTTCAAAATGTTGTCCCTCTTTTCTCCACACACACACACCCATTGACATGTTTCTTGAAATATAGCGCTTGTGCATACTATAGTACCGTCAAAACAGTCAACCGTTTTAATTCATAAATAAAACGTAACGCAAAAGTAACGTGCGTAACTGTTTTTCTGTAACGGTAAGGCCTATCTTTTATTTTGAGTTAACGTAGCAGGTCTGTAACGCATTCCTTTTATACGCATGTAACGAGTAACAAATTTCGTTGCATTCTAAAGCTTGAAATGCTTTCTAACGCTACTCCCCAATCCCAAACTTTTGTCCGCCCGTCCGTCCGTCCATGCATTTCCCGCTAAATTTAGCGAAGAAATCGATACCACGAGGCCTATACACTAATTCAGCTCTTCAGCTAAATTTAGCGGGAAAATTGATGTCACGTGACCTGACGTTACGAGACATACAGACGAATTCATTATCCCCGCTAAACTTAGAGGAAACACTGACGTCACGTTACCTACACTCCAATTCAGTTTCAGCGCTACATTTGGCGGGAAACTGGCGTCACGTGACCTACGCACCTCGTGGAAATTGACGGCACGTGTCGACTCAGTTTCCCCGCTAAATGTAGCAGGAAAATTCATGTCCTGTGACCAAACTAGAGGGTTTTCGTAAATTGTGTTTCCTGTCCCGCAATTCTCTCCGCAACCTGCTACGGTACCCGGAACACTACAGTCAAGGACAGGGGTGGCCAGGCTGACCCGACCTAAGAGCCGCAAACGAAATCACGAAAATTCTAAGAGCCGCGGAAAGGGGGGGGGGGGGGGGGGGGGGTCAAACTTAAACTTTGTTCTGTCTGACTGTACTACGTTTGGGGTCACAGGCTGCACGACTGTACGTATGGGGGTACAAGGCTGCCAAACCGCGAGCCGTGCTTTATTCTGAAATCCTTTCTTTTTTTTTTCTGGGGAAACGCAGAAAGGGGCGGGGTAGGGGAGGGGGGGGGGGGGGGGGGGGTCCCCTTACGAGGGATCCGTGAGCCGCACTTGGACCAGCAAAGAGCCGCATGCGGCTCGCGAGCCGCGGTTTGGCCACCCCTGGTCAAGGACATCGGCGCGCAGGCGCAGTAGCGGCTTTTTTCGTTTGCGGAGGGCTCTGCGGAGGGAGAAACGCGGTCCATGAAAACTTTCTATTAATCCAGTTTTCCGACTGAATTCGGCGGGGGAAATCGACGTCATATGACCTGACGTCACACGACCTACACAACCATTCAGTTCCCTCGCTAAATTTAGCGGAGAGATATGCGTAACGTGACGCACCAATTTCCCCATCAATTCCCTATAATGCGTTCCATGCATTATCGGACTTTAGATATAAAGGTCGATGCCAATTTCTGTAAGGCCTCCAAACACTGGTGTTGTATATTTAGTAAACTGCATTTCGGATTGACATAACGACTTCGACAGTATACCCTCTTTCGATCCACCGGCGCCTCTTGCACCGGTGCAGAAAAGTGTAGACTGGTGTACTTCCGGTCGAACCTCACTCATACACCGGAAGTACAATGCCCTACACTTTTCTGCACCGGTGCAGGAGGGGCAAGGAAATTGAATGAACCAAATAAACTTCAGATGAATACGAAGGTGACCGATGTCGGCGACAAGAACTTGAAAAGTATAGCCTCCTTAATCTCTTGGACGACTCGGAGTGTCAGCTTTTCTAAGACTGCCGGGAGGTTCCTGTTGAAAGGTTTCGATAATAATAATAATAATAATAATAATAATAATAATGATAATAATAATAATAATAACAATAATAAATCCTCTGTTGCACAGTGTTTTGTACAGTGAAATCGATGGCCCGCTTAAGCGCACAAGGGCTTGTGTGCGGGACCATGGCAACCCAGCAACGCACTCAAACAGTGCATACATCTCGCTCAACACAAAAGTAAATGATGGCAGTCACATCTTGCCCAAAACAAGTGTACACAATGTTAAAATCGTGGTGACGAGTCCGCTGGGAAAATAGATGATGATGCAAGAGAATCCACGACGTTTATAATTCAAACACAACACAACACACGACAACACCATTCCTTGAGTTTCTGTTTTGCTTCTTTTAAAGATGACAAGTCGCATAAATCTTGAGGAAGTTTATTAAAGTAGGAGGGAACATAGTATTTTCTTAGACGTCGTCCGTAATTTGTGTATACCATAGGGATAGAAAAGGTTTCCGAATGTCTTTGGGTCTTTTTTCTGGTGACCCTGTGCTTGTGATTATTATTATAATATTTTATTAGAACAAAAATTCCCTTAATTCCTCAATTAGCAATATTTGGAGGGAGGCCAATTTTTCTGCTTTATCAATGTTTTCATATTTTGAACCATAGGCAATGCTAGTCGCAATTTTATAAATTTGTTTATTTAATTTTTGTTTTCGGTGGGAAGAACACGAGCCATACACAGTGATTCCATACCGCAAGAGAGAGCAACCGAGCGCTTCGTAAACTTTTTTCCTGATGTTAATATCACACAAATTTCTTAGTTTATACATATACGCCAAAACCAATCGTAGGCGTTTTACTAAATTTTCAATGTGGCTATTCCATGTTAAGTTTTCGTCAAAAGTTAGTCCTAAATATTTTGTTTCTTGAACGTATGTTAATGTAGAGCAATTACTAGAACCACAGTCCCTTGAATGTAAAAAGAGAGGATGTATAAGGTTTACCCTTTTTTGATGTGCCCGGAAGTACATTAAGTTGGTTCTGGTTTTATTTACAAATATTGTATTCCATAAGAACCAGTCTGCTAAATTATTTATATCACTTTGAAATATGGGAACATCATCGTAGTTTTTGTGTGCTAATACAGTCGCAGTGTCGTCCGCGTATTGAAATAGCTTAGACTTGAAGAGTATTTTGTCTAAATCATTTATGTAAATATTAAATAGTATGGGACCTAAAACCGAACATTGAGGTACGCCAGAGGTAACGAGCAAAGGTTCACTAAAACTCATTTTTATCCGTAGCTCGTAGTGCCCGGTTGTGCAAGTAATTCTTAAAAAAACTGAAGAAAGGGACCTCGAAAGCCCATGCTTTCTAATTTACTTAATAACAACTCATGATCAATTGTATCAAACGCTTTTTTATGACGAAGAAAATCGCTAAGATGATATGATTATTTTTTATTTTTTAGTTAATATAGTCAGTAAAATCTTCTAGTAGAAGAGTTGTACTTTTTTGCTGTCGGAATCCATACTGACATGTATTCAGTAGGAAAAAGTTTTCACAAAATGATTGCATAATTTTGACTATATACTTTTCTATAATCTCTGATACAACTGGTAAAATAGCTATGGGTCTGTAGTTGGACATCACCTTGTGATTACCCTTTTTGTATACTGAACGGACTAGTGCCACCTTAAGCATGTCTGGAATTCTCCCTGTTTCTAATATACCGTTTATTATGGCAAGCAGAATACTTTTTAGTTTCTCAAAGTTATAGAATATATCTCTTACTATAATCCGATCACATCCCTCTGGCTTAGCGAGCGGCATTTTTTTTTTTATTATATCGCTGAGGTCTTGCTCAGTCATGGGCGGCAAGTAGGCAGAGTTTGGTGAACTAGAGAAACTATACGGAGCACGTGTGGTTTTCGGTGCTTGGTTTCGCAGATCCTGTATTTCCTTCACAAAGCTGTGATTAAACTAATTGCTTAAAATGTCAAAGTATGTTCCAAAAAGCTTCCGTATGACCTCATCAACGCTGTCTTTTGAGGTTTTCCCAATGATTTTATTGACTATGTCCCACGTTTTCTTTACCTTTCCCTTTGACTGCTCGAACTGGTTATTGTGGTATTTCCTCTTCGCTATATCCGTATTTTTGCAGTTACTTTATTCCTGATTTCCCTAAACTCCCTGCGTAATGGGGTATCGTCAGGGTTTTGTTTGCAACGACTCCACAATCTATATTTTGCGTAACACAATTCTAGTATTTCTTTATTTATCCAGTTTTCTGCTGGTTTCCGATGCCTTAATTTTGTTTTCCTTTTGAAAGCACTGTATATGCGTCCAAAACTATCCACCATCAGTTTGTAAATTGCAACGTGGTCTTGTTCGAGTAATGAGTCCCAGTCATGTGCACGAATAAGGCGGTCTATATTTTTTGAATCTAAGACATATCTAAAACCATCTCCAACACTATTGTATACAGTATCGGTACTCAACATTTTTATGGTCATGAAATATTGATCAGTGACTTTCTGTTTTATAACCCCAGATATCGTTGTCAGATCACTAATTTTGATAATAGCATAATTTATACAGGTTTGAGTTACTTTGTTTCCTAGTACTCTTCTCGGGTGTAGTCACGTATCACATTCTGTAAACCATAACTGGACAATATATCAAGATAGTCTCCAACTTTGTACTTGCTGCGGTTCATAACATCAATGTTCAGATCACCTGCGATTATTACTTGGTCATTGTTGTTATATCTTTTTAGTAATTTTTCGAACTCGTTGTAAAACAAATTCACATCCGCACTGGGTGGTCTGTATAAGGCCACAACAAGAAACGAAAACTCATTTTTGCTCACAAACATAACTATAGTCTCAGCGTGGTCTAATGATACTTCAACTTGCTCTGCTATCGAATCCTTTTTATATAGATAAATATCCCTCCTCCTTTTCCATTTTCTCTGCATACTGATGCCGAGTGGAAACCCGGCAACTGATAAACACTTTCTTCTGCTGTTTTTAGATGAGTTTCTGTTATAACTAAAATATCAAGACTGTTAAATCTGCTTTCCAGGTACACATTAAGTTGATCCCAGTTTTTTTTACTGCTCCTTACGTTAATGTGAATTATGTTTAGTACTTCTTTGGTTTTTTCTTCATTCATTACACGCCTGGCGTACTCGTCCCAGTGAACAAAACTGTTAAAAGAACCTATGTCACTGATATCTTCACTCATTTACCTCAATTTGTTCAAATCTGCTTCACTTTCAATCCGGATCACCGCAGCGCCTTCTTTTTGTCTGACAAAGATCTGCCCATTCTTCACCCAGATAAACTTATATTCCTTATCTCTGGCCTTGCTTTTTGTAACTCATAAGAGGTTCTTCGTACACTCTTAGAAAAAAAGGCGTACTATTACACCCTTTTGTCCCACATAATACACCCCAAAACTTCAACTCGACGTACAGCGCCCTATAATCGAACAGGCGGCCCCAAATTTTACAAGGTGCTTGATAACCGTGTACAACTTATTAAGATAGCTGATGTACGTAATATTGACTAGAAAAAATATTATCGGAGTTTTCTTGGCCCTACTGCAAAAACTCCGTGTTTTCTTTCTTTGGTCTTTGATACGTACTTTAGCAATTCAATAAGTTGTACCACACGGCTATCAAGCCCCTCGTAAAATTTTGGGCCGTCTGTTCGACTATAGGGCGCTGTACGTCGAATTTAAGTTTTGGGGTGTATTATATGGGACAAAAGGGTGTACGGTGATACCCTTTTTTTTTTTAGAGTGTAGTCGCCGTTAGATTTTCGTTTACGTATACACCGTCTCTTTTTAATGCCACTCGTTTTTTGATCCATAGGTCTCGTGTGTTCCTTTCCGTGAATCTTACGAGTATCGGAGCCACTCTTCCTTCTCGCGTTCTTAATCGATAGGAAACGACTGCGCAGAACGCACTTCTACATTCTGAGAAGCCCGGTGCGTCTATATTCCCGCACGGCACATGAGAGGGCCAATCGCTGCAATCTAATAGTATGCGGAGGGCAAGTTCGTCTGCTTCTTGCGCAGGGGGTAGCGGTGACGTCAGAACGCCGAGTCCTGATTGGCTGATCGCGCCCCCCTATCTGAGCGTCGTCTGCTCCTTTGCAACGTCGTCTGCGTCTGTCTCACGTTTCCTGCGACTTTCGGAAGTGCAGAGGCCAGATTCACGAAACGATCTTACGCCAAAAATGTGCGTAAGACAAAACTTAAGAACAAATTCGTATTCACGAAACGAAATTTTCGTACGTTTTGCGCAGGTTACGACGAAATCCTACGACAGCTCCGAAGCTGTCTTACGCACTTCATACGATCAACTCAGCATGGCCGACAGCGTCGCGGTCGTGACGACCCAAGGACGTTTATTTTTCTACGTGAGCTTCTGACGCGTCCTGACTTCAAGCAGCAAGAAAAAAGTAAAAATTACTTGAAACAGAGCACGACGAACAAGAACGCTGGATCCACAAACACCAGAGAAAAGCTCCAACGGTCACGATTCCACCGAACGCGACCAAACGAGCTGGGCAGTTAGGCCTAGCAGGCACTCCGCGACTCGGCGACCGTCTGTCTGCCCACGACCGGCTGACGTGCTGAATGGAATATGCCCGCGCGACCCTTGTGAACCCTTCCCGTGTTATACTTTGATCGCTGACCTCAATTTTAGATTAAGAGGTCAATTTCTTCCTCTTGTTATCTCCTTGTTTCCCGAGGCAACGGTGACTCGCCGGTGAAAAAGCGGTGAATCTCCGACAGAGGCAGGAAAGGTAAAGCAGCCATCGCTTTGACTAGCAGACGTAAAGCAGACGACGTTAACTGCGCCAACCCGCCGACGCCGTTAAAAAGTGAGGGGTCTCGCCGCACACGAATGGAGGGAAAAAGTATTTGGGAGGGAACTTGCGGACACTAACACGCTCACTCTCGGTTCTAAGCAAACAAACCTCGGCCACCTCGGCGCGCCGGGACACCTCGCCAGTGAGTCCTTTGACTTCCCTCCTTGATGCGCGTCTGCTAGTTGTTAGACAAAAACAACGTACCGCTTGAGTTATTTCGTCTGCCCTCCATTAAAGGCGAAGTCGAGCTCGCTCGTAAAGACCTGCACTTCCGAAAGTCACAGGAAAGGTAAGACAGACACAGACGATGTTGCGAGCAGACGACGTTGCAAAGGAGCAGACGACGCTGAGATAGGGGGTCGCGATCCGCCAATCAGGACTCGGCGTTCTGACGTCACCACTACTTCCTTTCTCATGCGCAGAAGACGAAAATGAGCCCACTTGCGAGGCGTATAGAGCTCGACCAATGACGAAGCTGAGCGTACATGCATATAGACCTAACAGAAAAGTATGAGCTGTGACACTAGTTTCTCCACACTAACTGTATTCTGTGTTACCACCGATATGCGTGCACGCTAGTACTGCAAAGGGGCGACCATTTTGTTCCATTCTGGACGTAACTCCAGCCTTGTAATTTGACGATCTCCCGCCCTAGACAGCAGCGATTAGCTCCCCCAAGTACTCTGCGGAAAAGTAAACTCTCCAGATCTCTTAGAGTATAATATGGAAGAAAGTCCCGAAGCAAAACCTATATCTTAAATGTCCAACCGTAGAATTAAGCGCCGTTCACACACTCGCAACCGAGTATATAGTGCCGAAAGAGAAAAGACCAGTTTCTAAGCCTTTTGCAACGGCGTACGACCTGCCCCGTAGCAACGCTTCCGGTCTCCTACACTCTAAGAAAAAATGGAGGAAAAAAGTAGCAACGGCGCGTCTTCCTCCCTTCTACTGACGCGCCCCCAACCGGACACGAGAAAAGGGGAGGAACGAAACGTTTTTCTCCTTCTCCAGGCAGACGGGAGAAAGCTTTCGCCCTCCCGACTCATCTTCTTTCGGTTTCGTTTTTCGAGCAGGTCGCGCACGTTGTTTGATAAATAGCTGTTGAGTTCATTGAGCTTCAGCGGCAGTGAAGGCCGCCTGTAATTCCGTCTTCTAGTTTAAACGTGCAGAACCTTTCGGTTGCAATGACGCTTTTATCACTAATTTTATCAAACGAGCAAAGGAAGCCGCTAGAAACAGCGAAGTTGCGGAGCAGTGCCAGCAGTGCCACGTACACTGGGGGATGGCCGTCTCCGGATTGCGGGACTCGCGCGCGCGGCGAACCGACGGAACTACAGTCGCTACAGTAGCGAAACCACGCGGAACTGTGTCGACGTTTTCGACGTTATGGAAACCGCAGGAACTGCGTCCAAGACAGGCAGGTTTTGCTGCCGGCTGCCTGGGTGCATTCCGCGCTGAGTTCGGTTCTGTTTTCCGATGCCGAGTGCAACCGGCGTTCAACGTGGTTCTGTATTTGTGCGTGTCAGCAACATAGCTGCAACATCGTGATGGCAGTGTTGTGGGTTGTGAACAGAAGACTGGAATTATCGCCGATGTGACCGTGTGTTCGCGTATCAGTGGTGTAACAACAAGATGAGATCGTAAACTGTCGGGCATTGATGCCGTTGGTCGGGCCGTGATGAGGGGGCGGGGTGTCGCAGGTTGACATTCCGCTTTACATTAAAAAGTTTAATACCACTTGAGGGATTACGTGCAATCGATCAACGTGCGGATAGTCATGTTGGAACGCTGGTTTGAACAGTAGAAGCTCCTATCGCTATCGTACAATGGCCAATATGACTGTCGGAATTGTCTCGTCTCCGAGAGCGATTGCGCTCTGGGGCAAGGACTGAACTGTACGAAATCGTGACGGAAAGTACGTATATTTACAGTATGGAATTTCGGCATTAAGAAACAATAGAAGGTAAAATCGAAAAAAAAATCCAAGTGGCGCGCTGGGATGAGCGCTAGACGTTTTTGGGCTCGCCACGGCGTAGCTCCGTACACTGAACACCTGCCGCAAGTCGCGGCTTTGACTGCATTCAAGTTGATCGAAAAGCGATTTCTCAGCATGTGAAGCATCACTTCCAGCTGAGTGAATATCCGCTCTACAGAGATTAATTCAAGACGGCAATTGCAGCTTTGCGCGAACAGCACAAATAGAAAAAAACAATAGAAATACAGGCTGCGACGTGCCGTGTGGGGAAACAAACTCATGGCTTCGAACCGCATTATGGCGGCTTGATTTATTGGCTTTCAAATAATTACGGCTTGATCGAGCGTTTACTTTTAATAAGAGATTCATCCCTTGAGCCATTTAAAATACTTTCAGAGGTATGACATTGCTGGGAAAAAATCAACATGCTGGGAATATGTTTTATTGCTTAGGGGGTCACCGAAAAGTTCCGTACGTTCAAAACGACCAGTATAAAAGACGGAAACGCAGAGCACGGGTGTAGTGTTCGGGTTAGTGTGGTGTTCCGTTGTATTGATATCTGTGTGTGTGCCGTGTATGTGTTCAATGTATGTTCACCTAATGCTTGTAATAAGTGTAATGTGTGTGTATAGTAGAGGATCCCCAAGCGCACGAGAGCGGCTCTGAAGCGCAGTAGTGGCCTGAAAAGAATAAATTATTTTTTGTAGAACATGAATTGGGCGGTACCTAGCGCCACCTAGCCTAGTTGCTTGCAATTACTCTGCTTGACCTCGCCATCTGGTGGCTAGCGATTTAACCTTTCACGCTACGCGATAAACAGCGGCTTCGAGTTTGTTCTTTCGAGAGCGGCTTTTGATTTCGCGGATTGAGTTTGCCCTTCTCTGTGATGTGCGGTTGACGAAGGAATTGTGACTCGAGGAACACCAAAGGTAAGACTCAAAGTGCGCGAAGTAACTGGGTATCGGTTGTCTCCGTTTAACATCGCAGTGCTGTCGACGAGAAGACTGAGTAACTGCTTTCGAAACGCAAGTTTCTGTCTGTACCTGTGGGGGGAATCTGGCTTCGGAAATAAACACAGTTTGCGGAAAGCTCGTGTGACGCTTTTATATGCTGCTGCTCTCGTCCCGTACAAGAGACGTAGCGTCCTGGTTAAGCCTTATTGGGCTCGATTTGCTCGATTCGGGGCCGCCATATTGAGATGCAAGCGACGGAGGAACGTTGCTCCCCTGCTTCAGGGACGAACGTTTCTCCCTTTCTAAAGGAACATAGGTTACAAGACCGTTCCTCCCCTAAGGGAGGACTATCCATACCCTTTTTTCTAAGAGTGTACGCCATCGCAAGAGGCTTAAATCCGGTCTTGTCTCTCTCGGTCCTACTCGGTAGCAAATGTGTGAACGACGCTTTACCGTCAGCTATATTGTGATCATTTATTTAATAGCATGTTAGAAGTAATGCTAACACAAACTTCCAAGAGGTTACAAGTTGCTGTTGGGCGCTACACAGTGAGTATGATGATGGGACGTGTTTTTACGGGAAACCATGATAGCTTTTCACGTGCTTGTGCTAACGCCTGAATCCCACTAGAGCGACGAAGAGAAACAACGGACACCGACAAGCCAGATGCACATGCAGGAGGCGCGCGAATGTATAGGGAGTATTCACTGGCGTCCATAGCTGTGTGCGCGAATGCTGATGGCGAGCTTCCACAGTTCTTTTTCAACATGCATTCCGCACCATCAAGAGTGCCTGTCTGAGCAGCCTATTGGTGTGAGCTCGTATTGAGCATGCGCTCTGAACAGCACCTACAAATATGGCGTCCAGTGAATACTCCCTTGGCAGGTTTGCAGTCGCTCGTGCTTATTTTACGAAAATCTCGAGACTGCAAGCCTGCCGGGGGTACCTTCCTGCGCGTGCTGCGCATCCACAAGTCATGTCGGTGTCGGTTGTTTCTGTTTGTCGCTCAACTGGGACTCAGACGTAGGTGTCATTTGCTATTAGTTACATTATTCTAATACCTCAGCCAAACTCGAACGCACTCTAAAAAAGTTTGTGCGTGTACCTTCACGCACAACGCTCGGAGAGCCAATCACCGGAACTTACGGAGGCAGCTCAGCGAATGACACTGCGGAAACTTATGTTTATACCAAAAAATGCAGTCTGAGTTGTGACATTAAGCAATGCAAAACGTCACGCTTGCATTGCTTAATGTTGCAACTCAGACTGCGCTTTTTGGTCTAAACATATGTTTCTGCATTGTCATTCGCTGAGCTGCCTCCGTAAGTTGCGGTGATTGGCTCTCCGAGTGTTGTGCGGGAAAGCAGACGCACGCGTTTTTTTTTTTTTTTAGAGTCCAGACCTGGCCACCTTATAGCCGGGGTTACACTGCTTATACATCATACAAAGAACAGTCTGCAAACAGATTCGAACGCAAGTCACCACAAGATCCGCGCTCCGAATGCTTCGTGACAACGAGTTCAAGGAAAAACTTAGCACGCGGCATTCGAACCACGGATATTGCGGTGACACGTGTTTGCAGGCTGTTTCTGTTTTTTTTTTTTTTTTTTGTATGATGTATAATTAGTGTGACACCGGCGTGTCAATTCGAATTATACACCCAAGGTTATTCGTGCGTTGTTTCTATGTCTTTGTGAACGTAATGTCGCAATCAACCGAAGTGTACGCTCCCTCGGGAAGTGTTAACCTTGTAAGTCAACGTTTGCACAGCCATAGCCTCATTTGTTCTAGAAAGCTTGTCAAATCGAGAAAGAACATGGCCGCTGCAAAGGGGGAGGGAGAACAGAAAACAACGCCCGCGCAGGGGCTCTCTCGGGCAGCGCCAAACAATGCCCCAACGGTAAAATTCAAAAACACAAACGCCTTCCTTTTTTTTTTAAAGTAAACGAGAACGTTTTGAGTTGACCATCCTCTATTCCGCCACTCTCCCGTTTCTCCACGTGCCGGTAGTCTCCTTTCTTTTTCCTCCGTTGCGGTTTCCCAGGTTACCGAGACGTGGCTCTGCGCTACCATATGGGTAACCGGTCGGTGCTGCTCCTCGCCTTTTTCCGACGGCCGCGCGCTGAATTTATCCGTCGTGGAATTGACATAGTTCCTAGAGTAACCGATCATTCACACTGGAAGCGGATCCGCGTTCGCAAAGCGGTTGCGAACGCGGTCGCGTGCAAATGTACTGGATCTTTATACAACCACGTTCGCAACCGCTTTGCGAACGCGGATCCGCTTCCAGTGTGAATGAGCGGTAAAGGAGGCTATGCCACCGCCTACGTGGACAGCCGATCACAGCGATTCGCGGTAAAAACCAAGAGCTGCCACTATCCGCAATAATTTACGTTAAGGTGTAACTTCGCCAAAAAAGATAAATTAAAAAAACATTGATCTATTAAAACAGCCCTATTTGAGTTGATCAACACCAGAAAATGACTTCATAAGAGTGTTTCTGGTTTCGGCTATTTTTTCAGTGTTTTTTGTTTTATATTTTAGTTAATCGATCGTTTCGTAATAGGACTATGCTCACTGACACCTTATAGGACACGCGAGGCCTGGCTCATTATGTCCACGCTTCTTGTATCGTAATTGATTCATCGGCGTTCCTATCGGCAAATGCAGCAATCTCATTGGCTGCGGAGCGGTAATGAGATGGTTGGCCAAGCCCTTTGCTTCTTTAACTCTCAGTGAACATAAAGAAAACAATATTTTTTGGTGTTGTTTTTCTAGACGGCAATATAATTCGGAATGTGCCTGTGGAATCGTTGTTTTACTCTATTGGCTTATTTAATAAATAAAAATATAGGAAGTGGTAAGAAGGCGTAAAACGAGTTTGACTTTGCGGAACAATGTTAATACAAAAATTAATTACTTTTTTCAAAATCCATTTCACATTCGCACTCCTCAAACATACTGTTTTGTGTCCGAAATAAAAAAAAAAACTGAACATTGGATTACTTTTTATCGATAGCTTGACAAAAGAGTGTCGTTGTGTCCCTGACCGGAAGTGTCATAACTTCCTTCACGATTATCGTACGGAGCAGAACATTCTTAGCTGCAATCTTTATCATAACTACCCTACTACACTGTTAATTTCAACCGTTTTAAGCCCCGGGTTTTGATAGCTGAGCTTTCTGGGTGGTCCTTAAGCCTTAAAACTATATCGTAGCATTCAACGTAGGAGCATGAAAAAAAAATCTTGGCGATATTAGTGGCAGGGAATATAGTGTTCAAACTTCAAAGAGATACGGCACTCACCGGTGGAATTCCCTCCGGTTAAAACAAAGCCCGAATGCATGACACTTTCCGTTTCCTTTCGCCGTTATTTATCTAGACCTATTTTATTCGCTTACATCCAATCCTGGATTCCCATGAGTTCGACGAACGACTGCTCAGCCCCGTAGCACAATCTGGGGCCGTCGCAGCACGGTTCAACTCCCAAGACAGCCTGAATCCCACCGAGTTCCTTCCCGTCGACATCGTCCTATGCAAATTCCCATTGTCTGGCATTCGAGCATCCGTGAATCAAACCAACCGAAACCCGAAGACGGGACTATTCGGATGCCGGCAGCACGCGGCTCTGTCCTCTGGCTCAAGCCGCGTCGAAATGGGATTGATATGCAGAGCAGGCCTTTACTCCGGCCTCTGCATGGTGCGAGGCACCTAGAGGGGCCGCCCTCTCGCTCGGCACCTCATCTTCCCCCGCCGCTGTGGCAATCGAGAAACTAGTGTCTTTCCGGCGGAAAAAAAGGATTTCGTACCCCTTCAGTAGGCAGAATAAGCCGGCACGGCCTCCGAAATTATTTTGTTCATATTTAGTTCTTCGCTATCGTCACGCATCTTCGAGCGCATTCAATCTTGCAGCGTTGTGGGTGTGAAGCGTTCGGAAAGCCGATTATAGCTGTCTATAGATCTTTCCAGAAAAGGGCTGCTGGCTGGTTTCATTTTCAGTGTTCGTGCGTATCGCGCGTGATTTGCTCGCTTTCCGAAGCGACGCACACGCGCGTGCTGAGCTGTGGAGATCGCACGCTGAGCTGTGGATTTGTAAGCATTGGAAAGATCTATACATCATTACAATGTTTACAAAGCCATAGCCCAGCGTGGCATCTGCACAGACCAGCTCGCGCGTGTTCTTTGCATCGGAAAGCGAGCAAATCCCGCGACATACGCACGAACGCAGAAAATAGACCGATCTCACCAGCCAGTTTGACTACGCCACCACTGCCGCAGTGCATCGAGGGAAGTTTAGTCTTTCTGTACGTGCGACAACCCCGCTGTAGCTCTGCGCGAGTGGAGCACGCGACGGCACGAGCCCTCGCATGCACGGCCGTCTGCCTCCTGTGGACTAAAGCTATGGCGGTGTCACGCATGTGCCGAACGCTCAGTGAGGTCGGTCTATTGAAACGGCCTGGAGTTGTGTCTTGAAAAGTTCTATGCGGGCAGCAACTGAGGGAGAGGGGGAGATGAGAACGCTCGAGGACGTCTGACCACCGAACACTTCATGTGGGAATGATTCGGACGCGTTTGAGGAGCGAGGAGAGACAAAGGCTCGGGGACAACTTTTCTCGGCATCTCCGAGGAGGCAAGGAGAGCGCGCGCGCGGCTTTAATCGGCGCTCGAAAGAAAGAGGGCACGCGTGCTCGTACCTTTCACTGCACTGCCAAAAAAAAGAAAACTTGTCCCCGGTATAGCTTTGCTTGTACTTACTAGTGCGTTTACCCATTAATGGGCATCTTGTACTTTTTGGTGGTAATTGACCTTTTTCCAGTAAGGAGTGCCTCATGACGGTTTCGCCGCCAACTACAAATGGAGGGCAACCGGACTCGCCTTCTCCCATAGGAACAGATTAGTGTCGCAAGAAAACAGTGCCCCCCAAGAATGGCGAAAGGGCGGTCAAGGTCAAGGGAAAAGGGTGTGCGCGTGCGCAGACGCTTACTGGAAAAAGGTTCATTGCTGGGGAGCCTTTAGCATCAAAAGTACAATATGTTGTAGATGCTCGTGAAGACGATTCACCGACTTGTTCGTAGGCCTCAGCGTCGAATGCGGTCTCCTCGAAGATATGGCAACGGCCTCTATTAGCGCCGAGATGTTTCAGTTTTGCTCTCCTATGGTTCCCTCTCGTGACGTCATTACCTTGCAAACAACAAGTGCGATGATGTTCATAATGAGCATGGTGGAAGCTTGCAATCATTGCGCTCTCCAGAGCACAACTGCCAACACAGTCAAAATGAAGTTCTTACATTACTCGTATTTCCGTCGACGAGAAATCCTTTGTTGACGTCGTAGTCAGCACTCGACCAATCGTGGCGTGCCGACCACTGCGACATTTTCGATTGCTTACGTCGCCAATAAAGAGTGGGATGTCCGCTCTGTTTCTGCTCGCACATCTATAGAGTGAAATCTTCGTGTTTTCCACTGAGTGTGTTCTATCAATAGCTTGTAAACGCTTGGTAACTCGTAGTGCGATGTGCATCTAAGCACTACGAGCAGTCGATGGAGCGAGCGGATCCCTAATGTCCGATCCTGAATTATGCTGCAGTACTTGAGCAATTATCACTACCGGCAAGAATGGGTTCCAAAATGCTTTTTTGGCGCTTCGGAACACAAGGGGTGGGGCACGCCAATCAAAAAATATCAAAGAGGACGGAAGAAAAAAAAACGCGGAATTACGGGGCAACCAAGCGCACGCCGTCATTTCTTGAGGTCGGGACGAAACAACAGCACGAGGGCGCATTTGGCGGGCATACAAACGCACGAATTTCGCAAAGAGGAGACGGCTTTTCACGCCGCATTACTACGTGAATACTACGTATAACTTTTCATCACGGTTCACGGTATACATTCCCCGAACAAACAGGTCGTTTAGCCTTTTCTATTGCTTGCTTTTGGCCTGGCGGTGGGCAAACGATCCCAAGCCCGAACATCTCGGCCTCGTTGGAAGGGCACTTAACGTGTTGACTGCACCTGAGGTACCGAGCTCGCCGCTGTTTCGTAACTTTCATTTGCTTGTTTTGTGATTGCTCAAATATTGAATCTGCAAACAGAGTATTATATATGATTTCTTTCCTTCGCACCGCTGCGACATTATTGAATGAAATTCTGCACCAAGTAAAAAAAGAAAAAGATAAAAACGACAAGCCTCCTGCAATTGATAGTGCCGCAAGCGCAGGTTCATATTACAACATAAAGTGACAGCGCAAGAAATATAGAGTGCCTAGATACAAGAGAGAGAGAGACCAACTTAAACCATGAAGAGTGTCTGCAATTTAGTGGCGGACGCTTTGGTTGCTAGTGCGCATGCGCTGCGTTATCGCGTGGCGCGGAGGAATGCGAGTGCAAAGGCGGGGACGCTCGCAGACGACCCAACGCTTTCGTCTGCTCCTCGCAGTCGTATTGCAGATAAACCACGTGACCCTGATCTAGCAATTGGAAGCACTCCGAAATCTCGGCGAACTAGAATAAATGCATTGTGGGATCCCACGCGGGTTGTTTGCGCTCATTTCCTTGAAAATTTCTTGGAAACTATAAGTAACGCTTAAGTGGGGAGAACAAGAGGACAAGCTTTGGAAATAATCCTTTGTCCGCGGATGAATACAAATGAGACGGCACCGCGGGAACAACGTCCAAGGCTCGAATGAGCGGGCACAGTCGCAAACGTCTTTCCGCCCACCAACACTGCGAACCTCAATCTTAAGAAATAAAGAAGCAAATAAATCGACTGAATGAGCGGAGCTAGCGACATAATCTTCTTGTGTTCTAGATTTCTATACGTTCTTTTTTTTTATTTTAAAGCTACACGTATACATGTGTGTGGATGCTTGTCGTTCAGCATTTCGGTTGCGCGATGCTTTCTTTGGGCGTTCATTACTCTGACGATGCTGCCCCGTTAACAATCGCAATATAGAATTCCTCGGAAACGCGCGGATAAAGAGTTTTCTCTTATGTGTGGGCTCTGGTTTGTGACAGCATGGGCGGTTTCTTTTTTGTTGTGTTGTTTAAGCACCGAACGAAAGAAGCAAAGAATGGCGAGTTGAGTTGCTTACTTTCGACTGCGATCATTTCCCCTCTTCCCCTTCCCACGAATGAATAACCCGCAAAAATATTTCTCGCTAACCCTTTCGCATGCACTTTTCTGAGTAATATCTTCTTTTTTTCTTTTTTTTTTTTAAGTGAGTGCCATGACGTTGATAATGTGGACTCCGGTTTCCGGTACCACAACGCTCATAGTTTCTTAACAATGCCAATTTATAAAATAACATATTTATGTTGCCGTTCATTATTTAATTTCGAAAGTAGCGTATTCGTAACCATTCGCAAGAACAGTATAATCAGGCACCGTGCAGCCTACGTCGGCTTGCTAAAAACCGCGGCTTAGCTTACACCACGGTGTAACATACACTCGTTGCTTCTGCTCGATGAAAGAAACACTGCCAAGCCTGGGGCGCGCGAGCGCTTACGTCTCGACTTGACGCGCCACTCCGCTCGTGCGCTAACTTCGGTAGTGCTTTCTTTTACACGGGATTAGCGAAAACGCTCATTCTATAGCAATCCGGCTCTGATTATAGTGTCTGGGCCGAGTTTTCAACCGGTGTTTTTACCGCGTCCAAAATAAAAAGTGCACCCTCGATTTCCGTTTGGCGACACGTCATTGAAGTTGCTCGCCGGCCGCGGCCCTGGCGGTGTTGCAGCAACGGTGATGGGCGCGGCGGACTCCCGTTCTGCTGCATGTCGCTCTCCAACTTGACAGACCACGAAACCTTCGGCACCCAGGAGTTGGGACGCCGCGACTACAGCAACACTCCCGTTCGCTCGTACTCTTTGCCGGGAATCCTATAGCACCAACCACCAGGATCGCGACATCCGACATCATGACAGGCCGGCTTCTATGACGCCATCTGAGGGAAACGGCGCTAAACACACCAGTCAAAGATGCGTCCCGTGCAACCTTTGACCAGTGGGATTTTTTTTTTTTTTTTCAGCACTGAATATTAGACGTTTGGACGTATAGATTTATGTTTCGTTGCGAGTTCCAGCGGAGCAAACAATTTTCATACATTGAGCGGGCCTGTGATGCACCCGCGGTCGTGATGTGCGTATACGCCTTTCAAAGCCAATATGCCCATGACTGTACCCCAAAGGCTCTGATTGAAAGGATTCGTGGGTAAAAGCAAAAGTTAGCTGTCTGTGTCTCTATCCCAGAGTCTCCCTCCAATCAGAGCGAACATGCTAGCGTCGTCCGCTCCTCGAACGGGGTGCGGCATTCGAAAGCCGAACGGGGACCGTATGCGTACGGCGTTCGAACGCGAGACACTGCGTGAGAAGCAAACGACGCTTTTGATCGTTCTGCTTGGAGGGTGTGGGTGAGACCAAGGCCAGCTAACTCTCGACTCTACCCTCTAATTCCTTCAATCGGAGCTCTACACTTTGACGTCACCGCACGCTCTCATCTCCTCCTCCTCTCCTTCAGTCTCTTTCCTTATACAGGGTGTCACCAAAAACAATTTACGGGGTTTCTTTCACCGGAAAAAATGAACTAATGTTCGCCGAACGCTCATTCTCCACCCAAAGTGTAGCGTTATCCGTCCGAACCAGACGTCAAAGTTTCAGAACTAACCGTTACCTTACCTAAAAGTTAAAAAAGGTTTTCTGAAAACTCTTAGTGGTAAAATGGCTGCCGACGGAGCTCATACTCGTACAAGCCGAATGGTGCCAGTTACCAAAAGCGAGCAAAACGGGGCCCCATTTTCCCCTTTGAAGTTTTCAGAAAATCGCTTATAACGTTTGCCTAAGATAACGGCTAGTTCTGAGACTTTGGGTCTGGTTCGAACCGTTAGCGCTACATTTAGACTGAAAATGGGCTTTCGGAAACGCGTAGTTTGTTTGCTGCAAGAATACACTGCACTTTTTTATTATGGGGGAGGGGGGGGGGGGGGGGGGTAGAAGACAGTCTGTGAAATTATTTGTTCAAAGGTAACAAACAAAACTTACCTTGGTCTTAATGTACCTGAGCCCCAATGAAAATGTGAAAAGGAGAACAAATACTGACATGTTAACGTGTATGCTGTAAAAGCGTCCCATTTATTGCACGTGATAGCGTCCCTTTAACGCAGATGACAATTGCCCGTTTGCTGCCGCAGTAGAAAACACCCTTGGCCGCGCTAACATGCGGAAGAGAAAAGTAGATAGGAGGAGGTTTCCTGAAGCGAAAGACGCATATCGATTTCTTTCTTTGTTACGCGTTAACAATACGACTGCTCATGACAACCAAATCGCGAACATAAAGAGCACGCTGTTGGAGCGCTTCTTGTTGTGCCTATGTACACAGCGTGTACTATGCATACTCTATCCTTCTTGCCTGTTGTTGTGTCCTTCGTATTTTTTTTTCTTATTTGGTGAGCTTCGTATATCATTCAAGTACCATTAAATAAAAAAGAAGATTCGAGTCGTGAGTACCAACTCTATCTACATTTATCGGGGAGCACAGACGCGCTCAAAGCCTTGAACCTCGGTTGCGGGAAATCATGCGAAGGCTTCGTAAAGAGTCGAAAAGGAAGGGTCGAAAGCATAAGGGAAATCCCGCGAAGGCTTCGAAGGAGTCGAAAGTGGCGACGGCAGTCTTGGATGTCGGGTGTGAAGAGTGAGGAAACGTTGTCACAATTCTGTCCGATATCGAGTTTACGCATCTGTTGTTTCGTTGCTAAACGAAGCTCGATTAGCTGTCGGTTCGACGAGCACGGGTGACGTCTACCACGAGCAGGTTGAGCCAACTGGTGTTTTCTGACAACCTGGACAACCTACGAGTGCATCGATTCGTTCTGTGGCATACATCTACGTCATTTTTTTCTATTAATTTTTTTCCGATATATGTCGCGAGCCTCGTTCCCTTTCTGTCGGTTATTTTTCGGGTCCCGGCAACGCCACCTATACTCGTATTCGCATTAAGAACCGTGGTATAAAAAAAAGTGCACGCGGCTTCCCGCGTAGGACTGCAGATTTCTCTTTTATGTCGCCTCCTAAACAATATGTAGGTGCATTATAAATTAGTTTTATGTTATTTTATCAAAACTTACACATTCCAAAGTTCAAAAGCATGCGTCGTTTCTTCCACCCGCGAGAATAAAACCGTGTAATAACTATACTTTCCGTGGCGCATGAACAACGAGCAAAACTTACTTTTTTTTCTTGATGTGACAACGAGTCTAGAATAGTCCAAGCCTGCCCACTAGAACTTTGACGCCATCAAAGTGAGAATGAATGAAGACATCGGAACGGACACGAGTGCTACGTCAGTGTTCGGCTGGGATTCGTGTCCAATCAACGTGTCCAGAGACGCTCCGCATCAGGCTCGTGTCCAATCGCCGAGTTGGCGCCATAAGGCTGTGATGACGTTCCATGTAAAACAAAAGGAGAGCGCTCGCAGGCCTTGTTTCTGGCCAGTCATTCTATGTGGAATTTCCTCGGTAGATTTGGAGCGATCCAAAGGCGCTCCACGCTCGCTCCTTTCTCTTCTCGCATGCAGCGAAGCGCTGATGTAGCGCTGCTCGCGTGTCGCCAGCTACTTATCGTCTGCCTTGAGCAACAGTTTTGACGGAGCGATACAAAGCTGGTGAACGCTCCCGTCAGCACGCGCTTATCGCGAGGTCAGCGCTATGCTTTTATAGCACGCCGCCGCTGCATGTGTAAAACGGGCATTTATTGGCGACGTGAGCTATCGAAAGCGTCGCTGTGGTCGGCCCACCACAATTGGTCGAATGCTGACTATGACGTCAGCAAAGGATGTCTCATCGACGGAAATAAGAGGAATGTAAGAACTTTAATTTTGACGGTGTTGGCAGTGTTGCTTTGAGATCGCTATGATTTCAGGCTTCCACCATGCTAATTACAAACACCATCGAACTTGTTGTTCACAAGGTAATGACGTCACGAAAGGTAACCGAACGAGGGCGCCACCGAAACATCTCGCCGCTAATAGTGCGGTATAGGGTGTTTCTATTGACGTCATTATGTCCACCATTTCGTTGAGATGAGCTGCGTGGAACGTGCCGAAGAGAAGCGTTTTCGAGGAACTCACCTGACACCGTCAAATATGTACTTTTCACCGCGCTGATGTCGGACAACAACATGTCGGACTGAAGACACAGGAAAACGGCCTCTATGCGAGCGCGCTTTGCCTGCCCAAGAAGGCGCCGACAAATAAGCGCTCCAAAACCGCTCCAAGTCCAACAAAGGAATTCCCCATTTGCATGGCGGACAATGCCCGCGAGAGCGAGCGCTGTTTGATCGACGGGTGAATCGAAACCCTGTCAACAATAAAGCCATTAGAGAAGTATATTTAGTTGCTCTGTTTCGTACGCATCTGTTCTAGGGGACTTGTGGAGGCAGCCTAGGCAGCAACCAGACGAGTCGGAGTTACACTGCAAACAGTTTATTTTCGAAGCAGGAAAAGAGAAGAAGCAAGCAAACAAAGAGTAAAGCGCGCACAGCCGAGCGCATGCCCTTGGCGCGTGCCGTTCGCCATGGCGTCGCAGTTGTTCGCAGAGTGATGCCACAGATGGCTAGAGTAGAAGGGCCAACACGAAGAGAAGAAAGTAAAATGGTAACTGAAATGAACATAACAGGACTAAAGGATTCACTGTCAGCATCAAGCGGTTTCGTCCGTCGAGCATTGAACCCAATATTCTCTATGTTAGAGATCCCGCGCTAAAACGTTATGCAACAACGCACCTTGATGGAATTTCGCCATGTCGAGGCTATTTTTCCCACAACATGTGAGATAGGAAATTAAATTTTATTTAACAAGAACCTCGATCTCACTCTTAAAATCTGTTTCTTTTGACCCAATTTAATGGAAGTACGAAAAATATATTGCAGTTTTCTTTTGGGTTTGTTTTGATTTCCGCGCCAAAAGAACTCGTCCTGAATCTTCCAAATATATGATTCCATATTTTGCAGCAGGGCTAGCTCCAAACTTTTTGACTCGGGGACCGGATTTGAAATATTTCGCGGTCTCGCGGGCCGGAATATAAATAAGTAAATCAAAACTCAAGAAAAACTAAATGAACAAACCTAAAGAGGGGTTCGAGTACCAAAATTTAAGATGGGGTGAAAACATATCTGAGACTTTGTTTTGAAATTCAATATTTAGTTAATTGTGACATTGTACAATAATTGTGAGCCGTGAAACCCACCGGACATAAATAAAAGTGCAACGGGCTACAGGGCAGAAGGCTAATGAGAATCGTACAACTGGCCATGACACAATGCAATAGTTCTGACGCATGACACTAAGTATGGATGCATGAGAACGGAAAGGAATTTTAACATTGTTACAAAGTCATGAAAAAGGATACTGGTGTTGGCAACGTGCAATATACGTACGCGGAGCCTCGTTGATACGTTCCCGGTATTCGAGTTTTCCCGGCTTTTACGTTCAGAAGCGCCGGTCCGAGCTCCCATAGGAACGCATGTATTAATTTCCCGCTTAGTGCGTTTGGTTTCCCGATTCTTACGTCGAAAATTCGCCGACATAGCGCCCTCGGCGCCGGCCGATTCACACGACAGACCGATTCGCGGACGGATTGATCACGTGACGACACTTCCGGGGATTGTCCGCCTCCCAAGCACATTAACACGAAGGAGGAGACGAGGTACAGCGACGATTGGCCAGTGGTACGCTCTTGGACGACAGTGGTACCGTCGCCCAAGAGCTAGTGCGATGTTAATTCGTCGCTACGCTCGCGGCGCTACCGGATTAATACGAAAAAGTTTCGTTGCATGCTGCTCTTACTTGCCGCGCGGTTCAGAACACCGTGAGATATTTAGCGCGAAGCGCCACTACTAACCCAAGGCGTAACACAAGTGTGCACGTCCTGCTAGAGGGGGGTCGGAGTAGAAGCGACGGAGTCCTGTGCGGCCCATGTCCTCGTCTTCCACGCACTGGCGCACAACTCTTCAATACACTATAGGTGCAGAAAGGTCTTGCCCAACCTCGTTGCGTGTTGAGGAGCCTAGACTCGTCAAGCACGAAGTCTGGGCGGAAAGTTCGTGGAGCGCGCCAATTGGACTTCAGCGACAACAGCGCGGTGTCATCGTCAAAAGAGTCCAATCGGCGCGATCCGTAAACTTCGGCCCCAACTTTGTGCTAGGTCTTGCCGAATGAGAGGCTGGATCGATGAACAGAACAGAGTGCGGCGTGTCAGACGAGTTTTGAGAGCAGCTTCTTGACACGGACGAGGAGTACCGGAACCTGCAGAGCATCAGCCGCGAGCAGTTCCTGCAGCTTTCTTCGCACGTGCAATCAAGAACCGCATGACAAAACGAACTAGCAAACGGACGGAACGTAAAAAAGGAAACAATGCACCGTATTTGTTTGCATCACTTGTCAAAAAAAGAAAACCGTGTTGTTTGTTGCCACACAAAACGCTTTTTGAGCCAACCCCGCCAACGATACGCGCAAAGTGCGGACTGAAAAGTCAGAGTGCTTTTTTACTCATGCATTTTTTTTTTACTTCAAACATATTTTTTCATGTAACCTTTTTTTTAACGAGTAACACAAAGGTGCTGCATCATTCCGCTTCTTTCTGTTTTTGTTAGTTTGCTGGTTGGTGTTGTCGCGGGGTTCTTGGTTCCACACATGAGAGAAGCTGGAAGAACTTCTCCCGGCTGGCGCACTGGAGGTTCTGGTCCTCCTCCGGGTCCGTGTGAAGAAACTTCTATCAAAACTCGTTCACCCCCGAGGCTAGGGTGCAGTGGGAGCTACGTGCCCGCCGGATCAATCAGCCGCCTCCCTCTTATCTCCTGACCCGGCTCTCTGCACGTGGGTAGGGGCGGGGGCGTGATGACGTCGCGAAAGAGAGGCGTATGACCGGCCCAACGACGACGTAGCTCCCACCGCAGTCTCATCTTAGGGCTGAACAGGCCGCGATCTCTCCTGCACATGCACTACAGCCTGTAATTCAGGAAGACCTCTTTTGAGGCTTTGATGTACTGAAGTATTGCGCACGACTGCGCGGGGCCGACCCGACGAGGGCATTGGCGAACGCCCCTCCGCAAACCCAGGACTCGGTCGCTTGCCCGCGGTTCAGTCACCCAAAGCACCAGGTAGAAGAGCTTTTACTCAACGTATTCGAGTTCACGCAAACGAATGTTTACAAACTCTTTCTGGGCGTATTTTAGGTCACGCCTACGAACTTTTACAGTACGTTTATTTCAGTTTACGCCTACCAATGATGTTTACAAACTTTTTCTGAGCCAATTTGAATCAAGTCCTACGAATGTTTGCGTGAAATAAATTGTTTCGTGACAGTTGCTTGTGTCCCACATCTAGCGCCCTTCGGATGGCGTTCTCGTTTCTTACGTGTTCCCAGATCTCTGGAAGAAACGTAAATCAACGAGGGTGTTGTTACCGTATAGCTCAGCAGTATCAGCTACGAATCAGAACGGATAATGTATGCGTTTGCTGAGCGTCGCCGCGCCGTTACTTTTCGTGCTCTCATTCTTGCGTCGGTAGCAGCGAAAAGGTTGGAAACTGCCGCGGGCCGAGTTTCATTGGGAGAACTGCAGGCACATCAGAAGGCCTCCGCAGGCCAGGTACTGGAGATTCCTGTTCTACACCTTCGAAGCAAGATGCAACGTGTTTAGATGAGGGTAAGCTGTTCCTGTGAATTATTGATTCCGGACGACGGAAATACGAAGGTCCACTCTCATTAGTGCGGATAACAGCGATAGCTTTCGACCAACAAAAAAATATCGAGCCCATTTTATTGACAACCAGAACAATCAGCAGTGCCGCCTACTCCCGAGTGAATTTTTTCGTAATCCGCTGCCGGCTCTCAGACGTAAACAAACTTTGCGAACAAAATGTGTTTTCAGGTGTAAAAACGCGAACTATTCTCCTTTCTATCGAAAGCCCCGTCTCTGTCTGTTTCGATCTTAATAAGCATCGTACCGGCGTGCGGACGTGTGTCGCCATAGCAGTGGTGCTGCACTGGTTAAATTTCTCATCTACAGCGTCGAGACCAAAGGCCTGTTCAGGCTGACTGACTTCGCCCTGTCTAAACATACACCCAACGCAATGGACCCTGTCCAAAAGCCCGTTAAGCAACACTGGCGGCCGCCAGATTTTGGGTATCGCTTCCTGCTCTAGGCGTGTGATTGAATCCGAGTGTACACTGAGCGCTTCCGCAGCATGCACTGGTGTCGAATAGATTTGCGCCCGAGTATAGAACTTTTCCATGTTTACAAAATCAGAACCAAGCGTGCAATTTTCACAGCCCAGCAAGTGCATGTTCGTCGCTTCGGAAAACGAGGAAAGCGCGCGCCATACGCACGAACACTCGAGATTCCGGCCACACTCGTTTTTTTATAAATGTTCATACACGCCGAACGCTGGCAGTAATGTGCAATGCATGCTCAAAGTGCGTGTCCACTGGCGTGTCCACAAAACATGGCGGCCTCGGAGGCAGCTATGGAGGGAGAGTACTTCTGAAAAGGGTATATTACTTTATCTAAAGCCCATAATTGAAGAATAACGTTCAATTTCAAAGCTGCGTCTATAGACAGATGTCGGCATGCGGCCGAAGAGAAAAACGGAGCACAATCTGCCTCGGTAATTGAGTTAGAGAGAATCGATATGTTTTCGGTTAACGGAGCGATAACAGAATCGCGACCGGAGGCGAGCAGGTTTCGTGCAGCTTCCAGAACATCTGCGCCCCCCCCCCCCCCCCCACACACACACACACAGACACACACATTTTTTTACGCGCTATGCAACTCAATACATGGAAACTTATAGCCCCTCTCTCCGGCGGTTCGCGAGCGCCCGGATATTTCGATCATCGAGCACCCGGCCTCTGCGCGCGAGTGCACAGAGCGAGCGCTGCCAACAACAGTCTGCGAACCGAGTCTCCGAAACTAACCGAACATATTACAAACGTCTGAAACCGATATAACCGAAAAAAAAAAAATAGAGCAAAGATAAACTTTTGGAAACCGAAACTACTTCAGAGTGAAATTACTGTAAACTGGAGGTACTACAAACATAAACTTTTGCAAACTGAAACTGCTGGAAAGCAAAGCTACTAGACATCTGAAACTACTGCAAGCGGAAACTACTGGAAACCGAAACTAATGTAAGCCCGAAACTACTGCAAACCGAAACTATTGAAAATTTAAACCACCTCAAAGGGACAACACTGAAAACAAGACAAAAAGAAATGAAAGGCGTTTATAACTCCCTGTAAAGCCGAATTAGAGCGCAGCTCTTGAGGAGGAGGAGGGAAGGGTACTGAGGGGAGAGTATACCCCTCCTCCCTCCTTCTTACCTCCTCACCCTGCCTGCTACTCCTCCCTCCGAGCGACGTCGCCGTCGCCTCACGAGGGTCACGTGACGTCACCGGGTTCACGTGACTTCACGGGGTTCA
Organism: Ixodes scapularis; assembly: GCF_016920785.2. Lineage (NCBI taxonomy): Eukaryota > Metazoa > Arthropoda > Arachnida > Ixodida > Ixodidae > Ixodes > Ixodes scapularis. Next base: position 129,122,606 of record NW_024609846.1, read on the forward strand.
CGTGACCCCTGTGAGGTCACGTGACGATGACATTGACGTAATCACGATGACGTCATCGTCATTGATGACGTTACCAGTGACGTCACGTGTGACGTCATCATCACTGGTGACGTCATCGACATCGTCGCTGCTGACGTCATCACCGATGACGGCATCGTCAGTGATGACGTCATCAGTGACGTCATTGATGACGTCATCGGCATTGGCATCGTCACTGATGACGACATCAGTGACGACATCAGTGACGTCACCAGTGACGTAACGCGTCCCATAATGCACCGCGCGGTTACGCCGACGGCGACGGCGACGCCGCTTAAGCCAGAAACGGGCGCCTAAGAGCTTCGCTCTAAAAACAACTGCGAACCGAACTCTTGGGGCGCCTAGATGTATGTCTGTCTCAGCGTCTACGCAGTACCAACTAGAAGACAATGACTGCGCATGACGTCATCGTTACTACGCACCCGACCCCCCCACCCCAAGCGGCAAACTCGGTGCAGCTCGACGAGAACACGCCGCAAAAGAGACAGATGCTTGCGTCCGGCGCCCCCATGTCTAGCGTCGCGCTCGTTCTGACCGAGACGCTGCAAGATGCGTTGCCGGCAACGCTGACGCGCAACCTAGGTGGCGCTGCGTGGATCGACTTCTGAGGATATTTGGCGAGGAAAGGCGGAAGCCTTGCCTTCTTAGTGACTAGTGTACACACTTTGGAGCGGGTGGCCTCGTGCGCGTGCCGCAGAAAACGCAGAAGTAAACTTTTAGGAGAGGGTAAAGTGGCATCGAGCACCTGGCAGATAGCATCCTCGATTATCCCCCCCGGTACGCCCCTTCGTCTTCGATAGAGTCCACCGGTGCGCACCGGACGTCCTCGATCAACGGAGCGCACCCTCCCGGTGCGGCGTTTCGTTGCCCCAACGCGCACGAAGAAAATCGACAGTGCGCCGGGGTGCAGTCCCATCAGGCATTGCGGCCAGGAGCCGGAATAGAGGAGCTGGCGGGAATAGCAGACACGCAGAGTGTCTAGATGGCGACCACGCGAAAACTAACTCAACACGCAGCGGCACTCGATGAACTCCTCAACTCTTCCAACAGCGAGGATAACGAGCTTCTTACCATCGCCGTGATTACCGCTGATTGCTGCGTTGGCAAGGAGCGCCCGGAAGTTAAGAACTTCGTGGAAAGCGTCGTGAGGTGTTTCGATGACACGTAAGGTAAAGTTATTATGTGGTGGTACTCTTCCTCAAACCAACAATGACGGGTGACAATTCCTCTAGAATTGTCACCCGCTTCGTGACCTCGTCGACAACTCCGTCCGCGATGTTCATTTGTGTGCGACCGCTAAATCCGCGAGTAAAAATACGGGAGAAATTGACAGCAGACGGGCACCGCGCGCGGATGTACGCGAGAAAAGAACGAACAAAACGCGACGTGGCGCATCGTCCGATCCGACGTCCGACCGCGCAATACGACGGTCGGAGGCGAGGGTTTTCAACGCTCTCCGATGCTACGAAAACCCTCTCCCCCCAAGGTCATTCCGGCCGTCCGCACGTCGGATCGGAAGGTTTCGTCGTACATGTGTTTCGCGCTTTAAGGCATGATGGCGGTCGCCGCGGTCCACCGACGCGGTGCAGTTTGTCCTCGATGTTGCACCGACTTCGCGCTGCACGACCGATGAGCGCTGTCCGCTGTCCTGTTTTTCAGGGCAGCTCCGGTGCGAGTTGATCGAAGACGCTAAAAGACACCTCCAAGAAACGCCAGAGCGCGTGCACTTTGCAATAGCGTAAAGCCGGGATCACACTGCTCATACATCATACAAAAGACAGTCTGCACACACGAGTCACCGCAATGTCCGTGATTCGAATGCCGCGTGCAAGGTTTTTTCCTCGGACTCGTAGCCATGCGGCATTCGAAGCAGTGATCTCGTGGTGATTCCCGTTAGAATCTGTATGCAGACTGTCTTTTGTGTGATGTATAAGCAGTGTGACCCCTGCTTAAAGTTTTCCTTCGGTGGGTATGCTCGACAATGACTCATAATGCGTCCCTTTTTTTTCTTTTTACATGCTTACAGTCCTCACGCACAAATTGTTTTTTTTTTCTTTTCATAAGGGCACCTAGCCCTTGCCGGTTTCATTGGGGGAGTTTAGCATAGGAAGCCCAGATAGGTCATCCAGGCATCTTAGCGCGTCGCACTGTGCATACGCTGCGACGCCCCAAGCTGCTCCACCACCATCTAATCTAGGAGGGCCTCCGAAAGGCTTACTCTTCGACGCGTTGATTGGATACGCAAAGCAATGCATGTAAAACAGCGCCCGTTGCGTTATGGAGCCCCTTTGGCCATGGAGAGGAGTGGCATGATTTCGGTTTCGATTGCACCACTGACGAAGACGAAAATAAAGTCAGCGCTAGCTCGCATTGCACCTTTTCATCTTCGTGAGAACCCCCGTTGATACACTATGCTTTTCGAGGAGTTCGGCCGCGTCCCACATCTTTCTCGCGGCCCGGCTAACACACCAGAGTGCAGCACGACCCTCCTTGCTCACGGATGATTTAGGAAGCTCAGAGCATTGAGGAATCAAGAGAACAGGATGATCGATTCAGTATACTTCTTCTTTTATCTGCTATTGTAGTTCGTAAACGCGGGTGATAAGCGACAGAAAAAACGCGCGGGAGCGTTGAAGTCGGATGCATTTCCGGGAACCAGGAAAACGCAGCACGCGCACCAAATCTTGCATTTGTCCATAGCATCCTCTATACTCGCAAAGCCTGGCAGTTCGATGACGGAGTCATAGAGTGCCCGGTCGCAGATTTGGAACGCGAGGATATGGTATCACAGAGCGTTTCTCGGAGAGTCCGGTACTCAGCGCACAGCTTTTGCAGCGGCGAGAACCCGAAACATGATTGTTAAACCCAATGAGAAAGCAAGCGGTAGCCAAAGGAACGCGACAAACACGAGCGGACATTCCATAGCTCGGGACAAGTGTGCTTCGGCGACTCGCCGCAGCGGGGCGCCCGTTACGTGCCTCTTGTAAAGTCCCTTGATAAAAGCGTTTTTTACAAGTACCGCCAACCATTGTTGCAGAAGCGCTCGAGACACGTGCCATGAGCGGGTGCTCCGCCGCCATTCGCTTCCAAGGCCCGCTCATTTCAGTGCTGCGCCGCCATTTGCTTCCAAGGGTCGCTCGAGACATGGGCCTCGTGCACTCGCGCATTTGACGCTACTTGCGAGACAAGCGCAAACACATCGAGGGGCTTTAGCCTCTTGTAGGGTGCCTGCATGTCTGTCTGTCTCAGGGTGAAGACATCCATTGTTGACCTGAATGTGACAGCGCGTGACGCTCTCGCGCACTCGGTGCTAGACTTGGGCTGTAAAATGGCGTCTATGCATTAGCCAAAGCTACGCGCTCGAGCTGAGTGACACCGTATTGCGTGCACTTCAAAATGCATAAAAAACGATTGGGCGGAAAAATGGCTGAGATGTCACCACTCAAGCAAAAGCGCGCGTGTGTATGAAGGCACTCTAGCCTCTTGTAGGGTGCCTACATGTCTGTCTGTCTCAGGGTGAAGACATCCATTGTTGCCCTGAATGTGCCAGCGCGTGACGCTCTCGCGCACTCGGTGCGTGATTTGGGCGGTAAAATGGCGTCTATGCATTAGCCAAAGCTACGCGCTCGAGCTGAGTGACACCGTATTGCGTGCACTTCAAAATGCATAAAAAACGATTGGGCGGAAAAATGGCTGAGATGTCACCACTCAAGCAAAAGCGCGCGTGTGTATGAAGGCACTCTAGCCTCTTGTAGGGTGCCTACATGTCTGTCTGTCTCAGGGTGAAGACATCCATTGTTGCCCTGAATGTGCCAGCGCGTGACGCTCTCGCGCACTCGGTGCGTGATTTGGGCGGTAAAATGGCGTCTATGCATTAGCCAAAGCTACGCGCTCGAGCTGAGTGACACCGTATTGCGTGCACTTCAAAATGCATAAAAAACGATTGGGCGGAAAAATGGCTGAGATGTCACCACTCAAGCAAAAGCGCGCGTGTGTATGAAGGCACTCTAGCCTCTTGTAGGGTGCCTACATGTCTGTCTGTCTCAGGGTGAAGACATCCATTGTTGCCCTGAATGTGCCAGCGCGTGACGCTCTCGCGCACTCGGTGCGTGATTTGGGCGGTAAAATGGCGTCTATGCATTAGCCAAAGCTACGCGCTCGAGCGGAGTGACACCGGATTGCGCGCACTTCAAGACGCGTAAAAAAAAACGACTGGGCGGAAAAATGGCTGAGATGTCACCACTCAAGCAAAAGCGCGCGTGTGTATGAAGGCACTCTAGCCTCTTGTCTGCCGCTCTACCTTTTCACTTTCGGCGGCCGCGTCACGTGACGATCTCCCAGGCTTTCTCAGTATAGAGGAGGCAATGATTTGCCTGCGGGTGCCTTCATGTGCGCTTTGCTTAGGGTGGTGGCATGTCGCCATTTTGTCCCACACGTTTATTTTTATTTTTTGTTCTCAAGCGCGTGAAAGAGCGTGTCCCTGCACGCGTTTGTGGCGCTGACTGTGCTATGGCGACATTTTGTTTTCGTCGATTTCTTTGTATTTTCCCCGTGAGCGCGTGATGTCGGCATCCGGTACTACAAAGGGTGGCATCACCCTAAACAGAAGGACACTGAGGCACCCTAATTTGCCTTAATTAATGTTTTGCAAAGCCTAAAACGGGGGACCGGTGACCGAGTGGGCTAGCGCACGCCAGCTCGGAGCACGTGGAGCGAAAGCTCGCGCTGCAGAACCCAGGGATCCTGGGTTCACTCCTCACCCCTGCCCGTTTCAATCTGGATGAGCATTGTACCGGCGTGTGGTCGTGTATGCTACTGCGTGATGCACGTTAAAGACCCCAGGCTCGGTTGTACTGCACTGGTTAAATCTCACATCTACAGCTGGGAGACTCGTCTCCCGTTGAGGCAGACCAAGTTCCAGGCTGTGTAAACATACAAGTGCGAAGAACGCGATAAAATACTAGCGAGCAAGCAGCATACGTCCATATCTTGCGGATTGGGCAGAAACGTACTTTCTGACTCTATTCGCCTCGAGATTCGATCGACGCGGCTCATGTGACGAAAAGCAGAACTACTCTTTGTTTTACACTTCTTGGAGCAAGAAGAATGTTACGCACGCGAGGCCGGAGCCATGGGAGGCGCCACTGCAGCGCTCGCTCTCTGGAATCAACTGCTAAAGGTACGTTTATATTCCAACGTAACGTCGACGGGCGCGGCGCGGCACAGCGCGCACAGATACTGATTGGTCGCAGATATCGCTTTCGTGGTTGCCGGCCAATGAAAGGCGCGCGTTCTGCGCTACGCTGCGTTCACTGCGCTCAACGTCGGAGTATAAACAGCCCTTAAAGGGGTACGGAAGCCAAATTCTAGAGCCCATCTCTTTGCTTGAACATAAATAGGGTTAAAATAGGACTTCACCGATACCAATATTCCGTAGGATAACGCGAGAAAACGAATTTTAAACTGAATAAAACGATAACCAAAAGCCACCTCGTGGATGTCTGTGAAGCTTCGATGGAATGTCGTGTAGACAACATGCCCGTAAGAGCAGCGCCACAACGGGAAGTACGGTCACTCATAGGCATTACTTAGGCCTGAACGTAGTACCGAGGCGCTTTGGTGAAGAAAGCAACAGCAGAGTTGGCCACCGTTCGTTTTAGTATCGGGTGGTCTTTCCGGCAAAGCTTCTTTGGGGTGGTTTGGAGATTGTGTACGTGCGATGCAATATTCACGCTACAAAATGTCTGTTTAAACGGGCCCGCATGCCCTCCTTTCCTGATCACCAGATAGCCGCCTTCGTCGACCGCAACTAATAACGAACTCGATCGCTAAGAAGCCAACACAACTACCGTCGTTGCTGAAAGGCGACGGCCCGTACGGCTCTACAAAGCGGCGCGCATGTAAACAAATCCCTGCGGCGCTTTTTGGGGATGCGGGAGGGAGCCAACGTCCAGGAAGATGTGTTTGAAGTAAAAGAGTGTCAGCAAGATCCACGTAAATACCTGTTCGCACTAGGAGCAGAACCGCACTGGCATTGCGTTCTTGGTAACCGCTTCGGGAACGGTCTTTTACAACCAATTTTATGAAGCACTGGGCCTCTAGACAATCGCAACTCGATGCTGACGAGACACTCGACAGAGAAAGATTGGACCGGGATTGAATCGCTCCCAAAAACTCCTCTAACTCGACATGTGTTGGCGTATCATGTCGAAATAAAATGGACATCTAAAAAAAGTGTACGTACCCAAGTTGCGAAGGCAATTCATATGCCATTTATTTGAGCTCTATAACACACACACAAAAAAAGGAGATTGAATCGAGGGGTGTCCTTCCTCGACGAGATCGTTCGTCACCGCTGCATCTGAAAACAAGCTAGGTACGACGAGGGTAAAGACTGGCCTTTTTACCCCAAATTAGAGGTCAGGGTTCAAACTATTCATTTGAGGAGAGTCCACAGAGGTCGCGTGGGCGTAGTCCATTCATCAAGCCAGCCGAGCCTGTGCAGATGGTCTTGCCCCGGATCGTCGAAGTGTTTTGCTAAGCCTAGCGTCTGTGGTGGTCGCTTGGTCGGTGGGTCCTTGTCAGCTTTGTAGCTGTCGTAGGCGTGGTCCGATCTCATTGTGCGAAAAACTTGCGATAATTTCGCTTCCTGATTACGGCACTTTTCTTAGGTTTTGCTGTAAGATCGTTTTGTAAATAAGCTCTGTTACCTGTTGCGGACGACGAAGACAAGACAGACGGGTCGTACAAATACGACTCTAGGCCATCATGGCCTGGTGATGTAGCGGCGTGGCGGCATCTTCGTCCTTATTAACGTCATCTACCCACCGCTCTCGTCGCGTTGGTCGGCGACCATTTCACTCGAAGCCGCTCCGCCAGCTCCGCAATATGCTACTACAGCCCTCGGGTACTTCGACTGTGCGAGATTGTAACACGCTGACGCCACCAAGTGGCAAGACTCGTAACTATGGTGCGCTTGGCCCTCCGAGGCATGATGACGTCAAGACCGCGCCGGATCTCCCGAGATGCATCGCGCTCTTCGACGGCTGATTTTGAAGCGCTCGCCGAAATCCAGGCATTTAGAACGAAAAATACAGCCATCCGCTTGAAATATGCCTATGCGATTATAAATTACAGGTTAATCTGATTCCATTTGACTTATCTCTAGGTGTTTCCTGTATATTTTAAGTTTCGATTCAGTATCCCTTTAAGAGCTCGTGCTCTGTACCCTTGCCCGTGCTCTGTGCCGTTAGTGTCGATGATTTGTCTCCACCCATATTGTGGACAGATGGCATCACGACGAGCCTCATAGAGAACTATGAATAAATAAAAGCACGCTTCCACACAATTCAATCTGGGTCTCGTGGTCAATACGTGAGATTGAAGTGTTTACAGTATTTTTTTGTTTTCTTCTTCTTACAGCGCCGAGTTGGCTGTGTCAATCCTGGCAAGAGTTGGGACAGCATCGACCCCGGCCACCCAAGATCGTCGACCTGCCGCGGTAAGTCCGGTGGATAGCAGTCGTTAATACCTTTTATATAAGTTGCGCTCCCGGATGCGTCGGCGAGCCAATCTGGTTGGGTGAAGGGCATCGGGGATTGCTTTCCGTAGACTGCTTCCCCTTTTGCGTTGCACGCGTACTGCAGTGCCTCTCGATGCAAGTAGCAAAACGTCCGCCAGTGCACGAGGCGCATAGCCCTATGCAGTCATTGGAAGAAGGTGGGGAGACAGCACTGAACGGACCGATCGTTTACGTATCGCTCGTGAGATAGGTTTCACAACCCAACGTGCGATCTCCGCAGCTCATCCCCTGCCTGTTCGTCGCTTAGGAAAGCGAATAAATCGCGCACCATATTAACACCACATAGAATAAATAATCAAGGCGCGTTAACATCCTGCTTTATCTCGACGTAACGTCATCAGTGCATCCGCGAGCAGTCTGTGTCCGCGTTCGATCATCTCCGTCCTGGCGTCGAAATGCAAGTGCACGCTGGCTTTGAATATTTGATGTGTTAGAATTTACTGTCCTGGTGCATGAGCCGTCTTTGATTTGGACCACTGATCTCTATGACAATTTCCTGGATCGCGTCCCCCCCCCCCCCCCCCCCCCCCCCGGTTCGGTTGCTGCAGCGCGGTTGCGGCCCCCGGAAGTTCGATATCGGCCATCTTGTGCCCACAGGAAGTCCACCTTTTCGAGCGCTGCTGCAGAGGCTGGGCTCTGCAGCAATGCTCCAAATGCCTTGATCACGCCGCAAGTCCTGCGTTCCACGGGTTGTGTCTTTTTCCTGCGGTGCTCCGCTTTCGTAAAAATGTTCACGTATTCTCGAAGGCAACTACGACCGTTTAAAAAAATTACCGCATCTCCACGTGGTGAATAATGTTGATTGGGGCGAAGCTCTGCTGGTGCTGATGATACTGATTTTGTTCTTAGGTGGTGCTGATGCAAAGTTTAACGTGATTATATACGCATTTGACCGCAGTGCCCTCTCCTGTATAGACGTTGAGCGGCTGCATGCAACGTTCCATCCATGACATCTCCAGCTCTTGAGTTATTACCACATCTCAGAGCCCCCTACTCGTCCCGCAGTCGTGGCCGAGTGGTTAAGGCGATGGACTAGACATCCATTGGGGTCTCCCCGCACAGGTTCGAACCCTGTGGACTTCGCAAACATTTTTTTCTTTTTCTAAGAAGACAGATGGGATGGCAATCGCTGTGAGCACGGAAGCCGGACCAGGCTAGACCCTGAGGAGCCCTAAAAAGGTTTTAAAACAAACTTGTTCGGCGAATGACGGCAAACGAGCAGAAAACGTGTCTTCTAGTACAGTGTACTAGAATGCGGGATAGTGTTGGGACCGGAGCGGCTCACATGAGGCGTGTGGTATAGATCAGAGATAGCAGTAATGATACCGTAATGGCAATCACATTTATTCAATTTATTTTTGTGGTAAGGAGTAATCTAATTAATTACTCTTCTAGGCTGGTAATTCAGTAATCTAATGAATTACGTGCAGGCAGTAATTTCGAGAAAATTACTCATTACTTTTGAAATTACTTTTGTCTCAAGTGATAAAGTTTGTTTGCGAGCTTTAAAAAAAAAACGAGAAAAAATATTTTTTTATGATAAATTGTTTTGAAAGAGACATCAGAGCAAATAAACGACGGCTATCTGAGCGCAAGACCTCGTAAGGAGAACTCGACAGACACAAAGGCGGACTGAAAGGGCGAAGGAGGAATTCCTACGTGTAAAGATATCGCTGGAAGGCCACGGCTCATGAACTCCAGCAAGACAGATTCACTGCGTCACGTCATCACGACGATACTATACTTTGTTCAGCCCTAAGCTGACAGTGTGGTGGAAGCTATTAGCTCACCAGAACCAATCAGCCGCTTTCCTTCGAGCACCTGGCCTGTCCCTTTCTCTGCGCGTGGGTATGAACGAGAGCGTGGTTACGTGGCGGTAAATACACGTGTGATTGTTGCAACGAGCACGTGGCTTTCACCGCACTGTCGGCTTAGGGATGAACCGCTTATCAGCTACAAGGCGAAGGTACATCACCAGTAAGTTCACAAATCTTTAAACCGAAGAGGACAGGACCAAACTGACCCCAGCCTTCCCGCTTTTTTGTCAAACAAAAGACAAACAATAAACTTCGATCACTGCGAACAACAAGCGATCGAAATAAAAAGTCAATCCCAAATGCCTTGTCAAGGCCCCAGTACGTTTCGTGCGTATCCCTGACCCTGTTAAGTAAAGGTGCTTTTTTAGTCGGAAAAGGGGGGAATCGAGCAAAGCCGGCGCCGTTCGCGGTATGCCTCACTGCCTTTCCTTGGGTTGTTTATTCGGGAATAAGCCTACGAGCAGATATCGCTACCCGTTTGTTGCGAAAATACATATTTCAAGAAGCTCGCGCCATCCCTTTCGTCAACTGGCGACGCTATTAGTAGATATCTGGCCCCCTTGTGTAACAACGCGCCATAACTTGGCCTCTTTGAGTGTTTGGGATCAATACTCCTTGAGAGGAGTTACCGGGAATACACTGACTATACTGCTCTTTAGAGAATAGGATTATATTGCGTCCGAGGCCGAAGGGAAACGTTTCCCATGATGATTCCTTGTAAGAACGAGCTCTCACGGCCAGACTTAACATACTGTGACGGACTCTAACTTCTTCTAAATCAGGAAGACGGAAACATATCAGCCTTGAACTAAGGACCTTCACTGTTGAATTAAGAGCGAAACCGGTGAGTCGACTGTCTTTGGGTAACATCTAAAGAAGTTGTTCATCATGTTTATTACCTGTGTTGTGTGCGCCAGCAGAACAAGTGTTCAGTATGGTTCTCTTTGAGGCGCACAAGGCTGTTGCGGTGTTAACAGAAAGATCTTAGTTTTGGTACATGCATATACCATAAATAAAATTAGCACGAATTACTCCCCCAAGGCATTGAAAAGTAATGTCTAAGTAATTTAATTACTTTTGGAAAGTAATTGTAATATAATGTCATTAATTTGAGCCTGCTGTAATTTCTAGTGTAATTTAATCACATTTTGAAAGTAATTTTGCTATCTTGTCTGGTCCATTCCGTCCCCATACCCTGGACCCTATCAGCTCTTTTTAGCAAAGACCGGGAACATAGCCGGGAAGGCTTTTCGGAGATTATATCAACAGAAATAATCCTCGAAGGATGTCGAACGGTCTTCGTCGCGGGCTGCTTGACGTTTGCTTTTTTCGTTCGTTTCCTGCGAAGACTGAGCAGGCTGCGAGCTCTGGTATTTTCTGGTTCTCACAGTGGAAGCTAACACAGAAAGGGTAAGCATCCCGGACAGGCAAATAAAGTAAAACCTTTCAAGAAAAGCCGGCCAACTCCGAATGCACAATTCAGGGCGGGAGTCGCGCTGACCGGGTTTCCACAGCTCAGGCGGGTGCCAGAAATTTCTGGCTGATAAGGGTCGCCCCAGTCGCAAGACGGCTGCGGCCAGAGAGCTGTTTTCGCAAAGGTCTATAGGTGGCAATCGAGGGAAGCTGTGGTGGATGTATCCCAAACCGCTGACGCCCGGGGAGAACAGACTGGTTCTCCAAAGACGAAGTTTTACGTTGCATACGCGGGCCGTTGAGAAGTTGGAATTTGCAATCTTCGCTGAATTGGAACCCCTACGCTAAATGCTGACGCATTTCGTCGAGTAGCGAGAGCGGCAATTTGGGCTTTCTTTTTTCTAAGTTTGATTGACCATATGCACGAATGCCGAAAACGGCACTGACAAAAGCGCGTTTTTTCATCTGTCTATACAGCAAAGTTTTAACTGATCATCTTCCGTAAAGCCGACAACACTCCTCCAGCCGCACGCTTCACTTCGTTTCTAAGAAACGCCAAGGGTGCGTGTCAAGAAGCTTTAACGCAGCGAAGTATTGATAGTAAGAAATGCGCACCGAAGCCCCTTTCCTTAGTTTTCGAAAATGCAAGCTTCTCGGTCTAAAAAGAAGTGAGAAACGTGCATTCTTGTAGTCTTGTCGACATATATGTATATATATATATATATATATATATATATATATATATATATATATATATATATATATATATATATATATATATATAAACGCCGAAGAATAAATCGTCCGTTGTTGCTGTTTTCACTAAGGGTTTTTTCTTCTCACTTATATACCCACGCCTTCGGCCTCCCGCCACCCATGCCCGTTATATATATGTATATATATATATATATATACTCGTAAATGTTATGTTGTGTGGATTCTAAACTATACAGCCATAACAAAAACAGCATATTTTTACGTTGACCAACTCTCTGGCTTTTCGCCAAAGGCTGGGTATGTCCAAAGTATTTCCAATGTAGTTATTTTTTTAGTACACGGGAACAATTGTTTTAGAAAAAAACGTTTGCATAAGTTATACTTAAGTATAACTAAAACGAATTGCAGTTAGAAACATAAGCGGCGCATATCGTAATTTGTCACCATTTCCTAAGCGCCAGACTTTCCCGAAAAAACAAAAAACTTAAATACTCATTAACTGACTAAACACGACGTTAAACCCACAGCTCTGTTCTCTACCTTCACATAAAAAATACGCCGTCCTGTATACTGTGCCCGCAATATTCAAAGCGTTCCAAAAAGTAAAAATAAAACTAAAAAATGTGGTATACATAACGGCACTTGTGCAACGTATCCAGAAAGTATTTTCTTCGACAAAATCTGCGATGACCGACATTAAGCCGGGGTTTGTCTCGCACGCATGAAAAGGGGTCCACGTAGTATACGGCACCGTTTCCAGAGTAATCCAATTGTCCGGTCCACCCGACAACAAGCTTTGGCGGTAAAGCACGCTCCGAGAAACCCGTCCAGAAAGCCTAAGTGAGCTCAAGTGGACCACGAACACTCCGGCGTACACAACAAAAAACAAAGCAAAAAGAGAAAGAACATGCTCGCTCCCATCTTCTGCAAACGCTATACACGTGCGTGCAATCTTAAGCTTTTCCATTTGCATGCGGGTAGCAGTCAGATTGCACTTTTGCGTACGCGGGGCTGCACGTTTACGATGTGCGCGGCCGCCCACGCGTTCAGTTTACGCTCGTCCCGCGGTCTTCTGAACCCTATACACGATGTGCCCTCTTCGTTCTACGCCTCATCCAAGGAGTTTGGTTGCACCTAATGGCCCTTGCCAAAACGTGCTATTTTCCCTCCTAAGATTGCGTTCCCAAAAAACGTATTTGAGGATTAAAACAGCGCCGAGGACGAGGGACCAGATGAAGAAAGACACAGACAGCGCTGTGTCTGGTCTTTATCTGGTCTGGTCCCCTTGCGCTGTTCTAATTCTCAAATATTTCATACCCAACCAGCCCTAACTTCAACTTTATCAAAAAACGTGCGCTCCTTGTTTGTTTTTTATTTTGTTTTTATAACGGCAGTTAGTGTTTTTTTGTTTCTTTCGGCGAACTCCAGCGGCCTCCGTACGCAAAAACCACGTGATGGCCCCATCATCACTCTCTTCCCATTGCTGTCGCCCCTTGCATAACCACGTCATCCATGACGAGACGCTCTATCTCGCTCGCTACTTAGCTCCCCCTCCCCCTTGCCCCCTCCCCTTTTCTCTCAGAACGCTTGCGCTTGCTATCACAATGGCGGAAGTTGGTAACCATGCTGGTGACAAACATTCCGCCATTGGTTGCGTGCAAAGAATTCTTTAATAATAATTGGGTTGTGTGTGTGTTTATACAGCCTAGAACTTGGTCTGCCTCACAGGGGCGACGAGTCTCCCAGCTGTAGATGAGAAATTTAGCCAGTGCGGTACAGCCGCTAGCCTGGGGTCTTTAACGTGCATCACGCAGTAGTGATACACGACCGCACGCCGGTACGATGCTCATCCAGATCGAAACGGGCAGGGGTGGGGCTCGAACCCAGGATCCCTGGGTTCTGCAGCGCGAGCTTTCGCTACACGTGCTCCGAGCTGGTGTGCGCTAGACCACTCGGCCACCGATCCCCCAAGAATTCTTTATTAACGCCGGTCTTAATGTCGGTAAGGCGCACGAACATGGCGAGTGGTATCAAAGTTCAGAAAGTGCGATCGGTGGTGTTTTTCTAGTCGCATAAACCCACTCTGTTTGTTTTGCCTTCGGAGTCGCCCTGCGGCATCCGCCGGGACGATTCGGGCCGCCGACGAGGCGACTTCTGGAAACCCGTCTCGTCGTAACTCCGAATAAAGGCTGATACTTACAAAGATTGAGAACCGACCGATGCTTATTTATGTCGCCGACGACTCCGGCTTGCGCGGTCGATCGCGACGGAAAAGAACTCGAGCGACCTGGAAGAGATTGGCTCCGCGCATGGAAAGGGCAAAAGTTCACCAACATGGATTCCGGCAAGATTTCAAGCCGGAAGTGTGTCACGTGAAACCGCCCCAGAGTGGAACAAACCGCTTGACCGTCGTGCGTATTTACGCGCTATGATTTTGTCAGGTATTACGAAAGTGCTCCGCAAGTTTTCATTTCTAGAAAGGCTTCAACGTAAAACTTGGACGCCGTGATTTTTAATGTAGAATACGCTTGAATGCAAGTTGCCCCGTGACGGTACGCGTTGAGCCCTTAGGCTTGACCGACCTTTCCCCGTAAAATTAGCGGGAAAACACTCTCTCTTAATTTAAACGCTTGGAAAGAGACTTGCCTTCTTCCAGCTTTTTTTCAATATCACGAAGCGTTTTTTTTTTTTTTTTTTCTTAGATAGTCCATGATTTTGTTCGTCGTCGTGGTTTCCTCCATCAGGACACGAAAAGCTAGGGAATATTCCCACATTTCCAATATCTGGAAACGAAATTCATCATCTGGCAACACTGTTATTATGCTGTTAGAAAAGTTTTAATAGGGTTCAGTGCTCTAGAGGGGTTCAGTTTGCTCAGTACCGTACATAGTGCTGGTTATCTTACGTGCATCAAGCGAAAATGATCACGCGACAGGACGCCGGATACGACGCCGGTTCATATCACAGTATAGACGAAGGAGCTTACGAAAGCAGTCGATCATTAGCGAGTTTTTAATGGTTTGATGTTACCCAAAATAACTTGTTATAAAACAAGTCTGCGAGTTTGCATTCCTGAACATGGAGTCGGTCAATTACTGTGAACGATATAGGGATGATAAAGTTAATAAGCATGCGAGCTGGTTCAGGTTACACATAGTTGAACATAGTTACAACCCTTTATTTTCGTCCCCTCCACTTTTTAACTATGTGATATAAGGATCCCCGCGAATGGCAAACCTTGGAATACGAGAATAGATGGTAGCGCTCGAAGCCAAGGACAAAAGGAGAACTGCACTGTGGAGCGTCCGCTCACCCGCAATGCGAGAGCGAATCGCCGCAATCTACGGAGGAAGCTCGACCAATGGCGGGGCGCGTGATTCACACCTAATCATATTCTGAGCTTCGTCATTGATTGAGGATCCTAGTGTCCTTCACTGTGATTGACAGTCTCCGTGTTCTGCGGGACAGTGAGTAAACTCAATGACCTTTTTTAGTGCGCAGCTCTTGGGCGCCCGTTTCCGGCTTGAGCGGCGTCGGCGTCGCCGTCGGCGCAACCGCGAGGTCTCGTGACCCCCCAAGGTCACCCGAAGGGCACGTGACCCACCAAGGTCCCCCGAGGTCACGTGACCGCTCCCCCAGGGTCATGTGACTCCCCAAGTCACGTGACACCCCTTCGAGTTCACGTGACCCCCCTTTCGAAGTCACGTGACCCCCCCTTCGAAGTCACGTGATACCCCCCTCCACCGAGGTCACGTGACCCCCTCCCCCTGAGGTCAGATGGTCTTCCCGGAGCATATTCAAGAATAAGGGGAGGAGGAGGAGAAGGAGGAGGAGGGGTCTACCCTCCCCTCAGTACCTTCCCTTTTCCTCCTCAAGAGCTGCGCTCCAATTTGGCGTTACAGGGAGTTGTAAACGGCTTCCACTTTCTTTCTTTCTTTTTTTAAGTGAAGAACGTGTAATAACAGGCAGCCCAAGCGCTCGATGTCATTGGTTGAGATTGGGGAGGAAACAAAAGCACGTGGGCGGATTTGGCGGGAAAGCAAACGCACGAACGGAGCACAAAGAGCGGACTAACTTGCACGCCGTATATCCAGCCAGTCCGCCCCGTGTATGGTGGGATCGGTGGCCGAGTGCAATAGAGAAAAAAAAAAAAAAAAAAAAGATCGGTGGCCGAGTGGCCTAGCGCACACCAGCTCGGAGCACGTGAAGCGAAAGCTCGCGCTGCAGAACTCAGGATCCTGGTTTCAATCCCCAACCCTGCCCGTTTCAATCTGGATGAGCATCGCACCGGCGTGCGGTCCTGCGTCACTACTGCGTGGTGCATGGTAAAGACTAGGGATGCCGCGAACTTTCTTCGAATCGAAGTTTCGATGATCGCATCAAGCGGTTCGAAAGGTTCGACAGATTTCGATTTTTTCAAACTTTCCATATCGAGAAATTTGACGGAAGTCAAATTTTCGAACTTATTAAACTAAGAAGTTCGACGCTTTTCAAATTTTTGAACTTATTACGCTGCAAAATTCGATGCTTGTCGAACTTTCGAACTTGATAAACTAAAAAATTTAATGATTTTCGAACTTTCGTATTTCTCGCACTAAAGTTCGAAGCTTTTCGTACTTTTGAACTTCCTACGCCAAGAAATTCGATAATTTTCGAGCTTTTGAATGTATTAATCTAAAGAATTTGATATTTGTCGAACTCTCGATACCTGAAAAGTCAAAGCTTCGACGAACTTCGAACTTTTAGAGTAAAAGTACGAAGTTAGTCGAACTTCGAAAGGCCGGCGGGTAGTTTCATTTGGATTCAAGCAGTGAGGTGCATTCGTAATTTTTTTTCTTTCGCAATTTTACATGGGGTGCCGCATTCCTTGCGAAAGACAATGCCGTTTATTTCAATCATCTGGCATGCTTGGTTTTAGAAGAATAGATTCCCGAAGGAGCGAGGAAGGACGACGGGTTTTTGACAATTGTCGTTTGTGCCATATATTTGAAGCGCGCTATAGCCGAAGCTATTTATGGTAGAGATGTTAAACTTTTGAAGAATTATCTATATATAGCCTAAGTGAGTGTCGTCTTAAGATTATTGTTGTTCAAGACGAGTTTCGAATAAATATCCAAACATGTACCTACGAACAATTATGCCCTGAACTTGGTAATTTTTTTCGCCTACAATGTTTGGGTATCGCATTTAAATTAACACCAAAGACAGTACATATCATTACCATCTGCAGAATACAAGATAATGTATTTATTGTTTTTTTTTCACGTTGAGGAATAAATTAACCCATGGGGGAAGATTTCTAAAATTGTTCAAATTCAGCGGGTCATAAAAAAAATATTATTTTTTCTCATTTTACGTTTTTGGTATGGGTTTCTTTTGGCCTGTACACATTTTGGTAGGAGAAACTTGTTTCCTAGTTCTGGGCCTCTGAATATGCAAGGATACAACACTTCCGGCGCGTTCTTGATAGTGTTTTTTTTTTCTCTCCAGCTTTTTTATATTTGAATTTATTGTTATGTTTATTTATTGATTATTTTTTACCAATGGCACAGGTATTTAGGTCGAAAAGACATAGCTTTGAACTTTCGAGCAACCGAGCATGCGACGAGTAGTGCCTCTTGACAACAAGTTTCTAAGGGTTTGTTCACACATGCAGCGGAGCGCTACAAGCATAGCGCTGACCTCGTGCTAAGCACGTGCCGACGGGAGCGTTCACCAGCTTTGTATCGCCCCGTCAAAGCTGTTGCTCATGGCATACGATAGGTACCTGACGGCACGTGAGCAGCGTTACATCAGCACTTCGCTGCATGTGAGAACCGGCCTTAACAATGACCCTCTACGCGATCTTTTATGCATTGAAGAGCGACACTAGCTATACATATGCATAAATAATTTCAGATTAAAATAAGCTCGGCCATGCCCTCTTTCCCCGTATTGTTTTCTCTAACAGTCCGAAATATCTGGGAAGGGGGGGGGGAGAGAGACTGGAGCTCCCCCCCCCCCGTTTTTCCTCTTCCGACGCCACTGGTATGGTAGAACGCTCCTCGACCTCAAGTTGCGTCAGCTTCTGTGCTTCTGCTCGGCGTTTCTTCCGCCTCAAAAAATAAACCTCCAAAGCAATTACAAACAAAAAAATTGTCAAGGTGCAGGCGAGCTTGTGTATGTTGATCATGATGCAAAATCCCGAGACTGGGAATGAAATTCGCAAGAAATAGTGTAAGAAGAAAGAAAAAGAAGGGGACAGGACAACGTCTCAAACTCAGCTGAGTTGAGTTTGAGACGTTGTCCTGAGCTGAGTTTTCAGCTGAGTTGAGTTTGAGACGTTGTCCTGTCCCCTTTTTTCTGTCTCCTTACACTTTTTCCTTCAAAATTCATTCCCAGTCTCAGGATTTTTCATCATGTACAAACTAAACTTACTGTATGCCAGCGTCACTCGGGCGGCGTTCGATTGGATTACTACCAGCGTGCAATAGGGTAGGGGGACAGTTCGCCAGATCACTTCAAAGTTATTCTGAACCTCAACCACTTGCCTGCCCCTGGCCGTTTCGAACTGGATGAGTATCGTTAAACAGTGCGTTCGTAGGATCACTACTTCGTAATGCACGTTAATCACCACCCCGGGCTGGCGGTCCCAATTACTGATCTATTGTTAGCCGTCACTGCACTGGCAAATATTCCAGCACATCCGGTGCACTCGTCGTCTCATTTAATTGCCTGACCAACTTCGCGCAGTCTAAATATCACACCCGAACTTTTCTAAACCTGATTTCGTGAAAACCAGTGAGGCGTGAAAACGTTATTTGAAACTGAAACTGAGGCGGAATATGAGAACCGGAAAAAAATCAAAAACCTTCGAAGTTTTTTTTTTTTTTTTTCGAATTTAGCATTAAAAGAGAATCGAACCTTCGAACTTTATGTAGAAAGAAATTCGAAATCTTCGAATTTATTGAACTGTATGTCTTTAAAAATTCGAAACGTTCGAACTTTTCGACTTTTAGATCCAAAGAAATTCGAAACATTCGAATTTCAAATTAAGGAAGGTCGAAATCTTTGAATTTATCGAACCTCAAGTAAACAAATATTCGAAATAATCGACCCCAACTTTTAGAAACCGTGAAGGCTTCGAACTTTTCGAATTCGAAACTTCATGATTTTAAAAAGTTGCGAATTTTTGGATTTCAAACCTCCCTACGGTCGAAAATATCGAAACTTTTTGAAATCGAACATCAGTTCGGTTCGAAAATATCTAAACCTTTCGAATTGGAACCTAGGGTGGTTCGCGCCATCCCTAGTAAAGACCCAAGGCTAGCGGTTGTACTGCGCTGGCTTAATTTCTCATCCACAGCTGGGAGACTCGTCGCCCCTTGAGGCAGACTACGTTCTAGGCTCTATAAACATCCACACACTCCATTTTTTTCCGCCTGGTGTAATGTTTGTAGTAATGAAACAACGTTGACGCATGTGCCGTATTAAAGAGTCCGTGATTTGAAGGAGGTAATATATTAGATGTGATGAAAACGCCATAATGCGAGTCATTTATTTGATAGAAGGATATAATTGTAGTAAAAAGTGACATAGCGCTTGTGATGTATCTCGCTACTGGCACTCAGCGTCGCATAAAAATTAAGAAAATGAAGATGGTACTTGATATTTTTACGACATCGTTGTGCTCTCTTGAGTCTCGTCGAAAAGGAACACTTTGTGCTTGCACATCACAAAAGAGAGAGGTTCTTTGTTTTGCTTCTTTTTTTTTTTCCTTTTGCGAAAAATGTTTTAAGGGCTAAACCATATGCTTTACGTTTCCACTTCTTTCAGTGACAAAAAAAAAAGAATCCTGAGCAGATTTGTTTTTAATATAAATAAGAATAGTTGGAACGTTCGTGAACAAAACAGCGACATTGTTTCGTAACTTTCAGTCTTTTTTTTTTTTTTATCGCGTCAGTCGAGCCGTATTTTCTCATAAATTTATGACACGAGGAGTTCAAACTATACTTTTATATGCGTAAAAAGTTTTCACACACAAAAAAAAGTTTGTTCTTTTTTTTTTCAGACGAACTTAGTTGAAAGTAGCGCAACCGAAAGTGTGTACCAACCAGCACAATAGACCCCGTATCAAAAAACATATCAAGCAACATTGACGGTCGCCATTTCTCGGGTACATAGTTTTCAATTGGATCTGAGTCTTCGTCGAACGCTGACGCCGCACTCGTTCCGGATATGGACTGTGCCGAGCTCGAATGCAAACGCAGCCCTCGTGACCAACGGATATTCCCAGTGCTTTCCCAAATAATGGCAGACTGGCAATTGGTGGAGCGGCTGCTTGAAGGCGCTCACTTTTGAAAAAGGTATAATTTTTCCTCGCTTTCATCTTGCTCTACTGCGCCACCATGTGTATATATACTGCTAGTGTTTCCGTGCCAAGCTTATGCAACCCGGTAATACATTTCGTATATGTTTTCGAGCGATAGCGTGGATACCACCTAAGGGAGAGAGGCAGTCTTCTATATTTATGACGCGAAGCTAGCGCGGCATCTATCAATAGGGGCAGGAATTATATAAGCCCTTAGCGATTCCGGCTGAAAAAGCTTTCACGGCAGTACAGTACCCGAATAGGAATACTGCAAATCCCACGACAACCCCTTTCGAAATTTTCACTTTGCTAGAACGAAACACGAAGATGCTCAAGTAAAAGGGGCATAGAAACACGAGGTTCGATGTGTGGAGGGAAGCCCTAAGAAGGAGTGATTGAAAAGGCGGCGGATTCTGACGAAGAAAAAACACAAAACAAAACAAAAACAAGGTTGCGGCGATAGGCACAGCGAAGCCTCCCAAGCGCTTTTCGTGCCTGACGAAAGCGTTTTCGCCGAACACGCCATAGGTTACGCCAAAGAATGGATGAAAGGCTCCAAATCCCCGTCTGTTTTCCCCTTGGAGCGGCGGTAGCAAAATTGCTTACGGTAGACCTGCTGAAAAATTCAGCGCCGCTCTGGGAAATCGAGGGGGTGCATATTCTATATACTTGCTGAGGAAACCGTAAATGTGAGCGGAAAAAATAACCGTGCGTGCATGCGGGCATAAGTTTAGAATGACGTAATAAATTCTAGTGAATTCCAACACTGTGGGACTACCTTTCGAAAGCCCTCGTCCATCTTTTTTTTTAAATTTATTTCTAATTCAGAATTGCATTCTTACTGAAGCTGACCCTGATTTAGCCTTCAAAAGGAAAGCGTGCCACAGTCGAGCGACCAGCTGCTGAACACCGGCCCCACGAGCTCTGCCAACCAAAAAACGCAAAAAAACAACAACAAAAAACAACAACAGTAAATTGGAGAAGCATGAAAGATGACTCTGACACGCTTCTAGAAGACTTGGCCGTCTGCGAAAACTTTGAACCCCAAGAAAAACAAATTACATAAGGAGGACTTGGCGACGCTGACATGGCGTCCCCTACCTGGGATGCTGAGACAGGAGTTAGCGTTCACTACGTTCCTCATAAACACAATTCTGCATTTGACTGTTTATTCAACACGTCAACTACTTTTTTTTTTTTTGCGGTTGGGGATTTTCTTTTTTGGGCTACGTCACTTCAAACACCCCATCCATACAGATCGTAACAACAAGCACGTCTCTGCTAGTTTCTGATCGCCCATATAGACCTCTCCAGCAAGGTATTATTACCCAGGCGAAAGTGACAGGGCGTGGAAGCGTGCGCGGTGTCTGATAATCCGCAGAACGTACCGCTAATGCGCATGTGCAGAACGCGTTTCACGGCTTGGCAGACAAAATTGTCAGCGCGCAAGGTCGATTATTGAAATAGCCTACTTATAGTATACTGTAATCTCAGGGGCGGTATACTCTCTTTTCCTGTTCTTCTTCCAACTTTCCTCGACCCTGATATAGACCACTCAAACAGACTGTTTTTTTTTTTGTTTTTTTTTTTGTGACGGTCGCCATGTTGAATTTTGACATAGCTGAGTTGGGAAAAAATAGCCAATCTCTTTATTTGCCGATTGGAAGGCGCTAGAATTCAGGAGATTCGTCCCAATAGTTCTTTTTTTCTTGAATATACTTTTCAATTGTAGTTACGCTTATACTATTTACATTATTTTTGGCGCCCGATCGCCCCATAAGTTACAACTTCACAACATAAGGCTGTGCTGCAAACAAACCATTGTTAGGGCCGTTGTTATGGACAAACGCATAGAGACTCTGCGTGAGATTACAAATGGCTTGATCACTAAGCAGATAATTTTGTTTAAGCATTGTGTCTTCTCGATATCTAATCATGAAGTATTTTACTGTCGTCTCAGGGCTTGCTCTGTTTACATCGTGTTCCCGTTATTGTTGTTTTTGCGCTATTTTACATGTTTAACTGCGATGATAAAAGCCCGTAATAAAGTTTCACAAGAGGTTTAGCCTTGCTAGCAGACGACACGATGGCTTTGCGGGTTCAGTGGTTCTTTCTAAAGGGTACGCGACTGCATTAAATGGAGTTTGTGACGAGCGACGAAACTTGATTTTTCGGGGTCAACTTTCTGGGAAATTTTGGTAGCGAAGAGTGTCCATGCACAGCTTTGATCGACACTCGAGGTGCGCCAGCGCACGCGAATCACGTACGACGACGACGTGAATTGTTTTGACGTCGAAGGGCAGGCCAGCATACGTTGCAAAGAGTTCTGACGCCACAGAAGCTGCTTCAGTGCACATTTGTGTGATGAAACAAACTGTCCATAACATATATATATATACATACATACATATATAAATATATATATATATATATATATATATATATATATATATATATATATGTGTGTGTGTGTGTGTGTGTGTGTGTGTGTGTGTGTGTGTGTGTGTGTGTGTGTGTGTGTGTGTGTGTGTGTGTGTGTGTGCGTGGTCCCCGCTCGAAGCGTCGTAATAAACTTCGAATTAGTAACTCCGACAATACGCATCTTTGACTTATTAACTTTTCCCGGTCCATTGTATTTATATTTACCTTACTTCACCTATATATCCAGTTTCTTCGCTATTTCGAGTCTTACTGAAAACGGAAGAATCAGTAGGTTTATTTTCTCAATGTGATTATTACAAGGAGGTACGAAACACAGGCCCACATTGCGAGCCTGCAAAACGAAATTTGGAGTCTCGAACCGGTCATGTTGCTCAAAATAATTGCTGCATAGATAATTGCGAAATAATTGCTACGTCAAAATGATTGCGACATCCATTACAATGCACGTCAACTGCACAATCAGAAGGAAGGCCTGATGATACTTTGATATCATGTTCTAAACCGATGCTTCTCTCGCTGTATTTTTAGCAGATCTATACGTGGGATGATCGTTTCCAGACAGTATCCCAAATCGCACACAAATGCAATTCTTTTTTTTTTCATAAACCTGACGAGTTTCCTTAGACGTCCCATGTTCCCAATAAATGCAAGATTAAAATTAAAATTGCATCGTTATGCGAACGATCCAACCTGTTGCAGACGGCAAGGCTTCAGTCATTCAGCGTGCGTTCTTCGTCCCCCAGAAGGCATCTCGAGATGTCTCGAGGACAGGAAGTTGCCGTTTTTCAGGAACAGCCGATTCTGGGCAAACTTGTGTCGTGGTTAAGTGTGAAATCTAGGCTTCCGATATATATATTTATATATATAAAGTCGGTATTGTAAGTCAGCGCCTTCATCGTGTACCTTTCCGTTCTTGCCCGTGTCTTTGCGCTTTTTTTAATTTGTATTAATGAAATATCAGCTAGCAAAAAACTTCTGCGTTGGTATAGACCAACTGATGTTTACAAACAAACCGGAGCGCCCTGTACGGACGACGCGCCGCTGCGCATATGCGCGATGAAGTGTGGAGAAAAAGCTCGCCATCGCCCATAAACAAACCATTGGAATGAGATGTTGTCGGCATCGGTGTGAGTCCCCGTGCTCTTTTTCGTGTTGCAATTGTTGATTCTACATCTTCCTGGCAATGTTTGACTATGGTAGCTGCCTCAGTGAAATTAACGAGGCTCGTTACACCACAGAACTTCGCGTCAATAATGTGACATGCGGCGATTCATTCCGCGTGGACGCCGCAGAATGGGCCTAAAGCTTGACTCGCATGATGAGATTCTACTCGCTTTGTTTAGTCATGACGTCGCTCGGGCTACGAAAGCGTGAAGCGTAGCTTAGATGGTTGACGTTGATACTGAAAATCACAAGTGAATCATGCATAACAAGATGGTGATGGCCACTGGTAACAATTATCAACATCTGGTATCTACTGTTTACGCCAAGCCTACTTCTTATCCCAACCAACCACCAAACTTGAAAGTTTGTTGACGCGTGCACTTACTTCTTATCGCAATTACCAAGACATAGTTTGCTCTACGGGCAAATGTCATTTGAACTTTGAACGAGCAGATGACAACAAGCAGAAGCGTTTGAAAGAGCAGACGACAGTTCGAACGATCAGGCGGCCGTTTGAACTTGAAGACGCACTGAACGTAGTTTGAACGTGGTCGGTACAACTTGCGGTTTTTCTTTGTTAATATTAGAACAAATAAATCTGACGACCACAGATGTCCCTGAATTTAACCCGAAGTGCTTCCCACACAAGAAATCGTGGTCCGAAGGCAAATGCACGTCCCGCAAGGTGACTTCTGCAGGCCCAGACCGGAAGTACGCCCGACATGCCAACCCCGCGCCGTGAAGTAAAGGAGCCGAGGTTTTGTAGAATTTCGACAAAAATCCGAGATTTTAAAAATAAATCTGGTGGCATCTTCCTAGGACCACTGAGCCTGTGCGCTGATCAATTTGTAAAATACCGCGTTTGCTTCTTTTTTTTTTTTTTTCTTTTCGGGGCGGGGTGGGTGGGGGGAGGGGGGGGGGGGGGGGGCGTTGGCACGTCACAATAAGAGTTTATCGGATAAATCTGAATTGACCAAACTTTTACCGGCGGGTGTTTTTCGGAGTTTTTTTCTTTCGGATTTATCCCACAATACGGAACCCTAGCGATAACTTACGTGGACGTCAGAGCTGCATCAGTGCCGTTTTTAAGCGGCGATTCAGCGGTGCGCCGTGTGTGTGAACTGGCCTTGAAACTCTGCTGCCACTACTTTTTTTCCGATTGGAAGTTCTGTGGAAGCTACGCGTTCGCCGGACCAACCAACCGTCTCCCTTTCAACTCACCCCGTTCTGCACGCGAGCATAGGCTGGAACGCAATCACGTGGCGGGAGATAGATGTTGGACTGGTTCAACGAGAGCGTAAACGTATGCATCGCTTTATCAGCGGAGTATAACTAAAAGCTCCGGCGAAATGTTTATAGTCACTGATTCGCCTCAAAGTTGTCTCTGCACATTAGTAGACACATCTGGACTAAATAACCCAAATTAAAAGTCGCATTTTTTTTCTCCTTTTTGCACAGTGCGGATTAACGAGGTTTTCTTCATTTCCTATCACTATCTGGTGCAGTGTCATTGCAAATTCTTCCTAGTTCGTCAGAAAAATACGAATTTATTCCTTACCCGAAGACGTGTATTGCTCGTGCATCACAGTAGGCGCTTTTCACGCAGAATGCTCCTCTGAAGACCACTGGGCAGCCTGATTCCAAAGTAGAAATGAAATCATTGATCAGTCAACCGTGATTCGCGACCGAAATGTTCGGGAAGCTTACACACTGCACCCAGAGCTCTGACATTTGGAGACACAGAAGCTACCATAGAGCATTACTATGTATAGGGTTGTTCTTTTTGCGTTCGTACCGTCAGTGTGGCTCTTGGAGCACGGACCAAGAACGCACTGGATGCGCTGAAGCGCCCGCCAGCCTTAGCATGGTATCGCAAGATCTACGATGATCCCCGACACACCGCGGGCAACCTGGTGTGTATTGCAATAACCCAGAAAATAAAAAAAAACAAAACTCATCGAATTTCGGTTAATATCAAGCTTTAGAGTCTTTAAACCAAGGAGGTTATAAATACTAGGAGGAGGCACGTTGCAATATGTGTGAAGCCTAGCCAGAAAAAGTTTAAACGATGTTGTGGCCAACGTGACCGTAGATCTCTCTGGCAATTGGTGCGCGTGACATGTCACGTGCGAGATGAATGGTTGATTGTAGAACGATCCCTTGCAGGCTTGCACGCGCTTCGTTAGGTATGTTTTAGCAGATCGAAGGCTAGACTTGAAGCAAGCAAGCAAGCGGTTGAGGTGGATCACCAGCAGACGACACACCGCTGCTGGTACACGGGACGGTCAGGACAATCGCCGCAATCGAAACCGTGAACACAAAAGCCTGGCGTCGCCGGGACGCTAATTTCCTCCGGCTACGGGATCGGCGCTTGCAGCGTGGTCGGCTGCCGCAATAGGACTGGCTTTTCTTCAGCTGGGGTTACGAGCTGGTTCAATTTGTCACGACAGCAATAAAACGTCCCAGTGAACGACCAGCATAGCGTACGCAACGAAAAGAAATATGCCAAACGTATTGTAGCGTGATATAACATGAGAGGCGATGAGAGCGCAGCTATCAAATTTGCCGGCGGGCGCAAAAATCATCGCTGTGAAAGTGCCTAAGTATTGGTCCAACCTGCCGGGTCGACATAGTTACGCAATCATGTGTGTATATAATTTGTTCTTGCTTTGGCTGCTTTAGTAATTAGTGGCCAGGAGATAAATAGAAAACTCCCCGCTGATGCACGCAGATGCAGGGTACATTACCCAAAACACGCCAACAGGCAATCGTTACAGCGCTGACGTTCCACGTTGAATACTATCGTTTTCGGGATAGTAACACCGCTCTCCGGCATAAACGATGAAACAAAATATAACTCTGAGTTACAGCTGTTATGAACCGAGGCGTGGTCATTACTCACGATTACACGAAGTCCCGGTTGCGTGACACAGACTATGGCGGTTCGAGTTTCCCGCGCGGCCGAGACGACGTGGTGACTGTGGGGCACGTCGCGACGTGCCGTGCTACCTTAGAAGGGCTCGAAACGTACGTAGGTCTAGGCCCTCTGGGGAAATCTGTCTCCGGCGCCGGGAACAGGGGGACGTGACCGCAGCTCATCCTCCGGGCTGCGAGCCGCAGACCGATGAGGCAAGTCTCGCTGGAGACACGTAGGGGACATTCTCGTTCCACTCTGCAAGTCCGCTGGAGATAAAACGGGTACGCTACTTATACTTCGTCTAGACTTTGCGATGGATTGCAGCGGGCGCTGCGACCCACCTTAACCAATCCGGCACTTCACCGCGTACCACGTGACCACACGCTCCGCGGGTCCACTGCTCCCAACCGGAAGGTCTCTCCGAGCTACGGTCCCCCGCTGCTCGTGGCGTTCGGTGCGGTCCACCACAAGGTGAAGCGTAGTGTAGACTGGAAGCAAATGAATGGACGGAGGGGAGCGCAGCCATAAGATTGTGGCTAAATTTCACCGGTTTCTTTTTCCTTTAGATGACCTTCTTATTCTGCGGTCTAGCTGTCACGCCAGTCCATAAAGTAGGGCAAGCCATTACTGAGTGTAAATCTGCCGACCTATTTCCTTGACAGAATGACTACGCGATGCTCTTCTGTATGTGCCCGCGTAAACTTTCTTCGTATATTTGTGTAATCTTTACAACAATCTTTCGTGCTGTATCTTTGAACCAACCGTGTTCTTTTCCGACATTTTCTGGTGTTGCGCTTTCGTATCTTCAGCAGTGTTGCCAATTTAGCGGTTTTCCCACTAAACTTAGCGGTTTCGGGTTCAGTTTAGCGGAACAAATTATTGTTTTGCGGCCGGCGGGATTTTTAGCCGGTTTTATATAATCTGGGCAGGTGTTTAGAGATATAGAAGTTTTATATCGATTTACTGTCGACTATGCACCTGTCATATCCATAATCAGTCACAGTGGTCTTCTCCTACTCTCAGTAATGTTCTGGTTTGTGAAAGTAACGCCTGTGACGTCATCAAAACATTAAGGCGTCGAATATCGGAACATGCCTCCCTGTTTTGTGCTCGCACGTTTGAACAGCATGAATGTTCCAATGTTCCTTTGACGTTTTTGCCGCTGCTTCGTGAAATGGGCCCGGTGAAGTACGCTCAAAATTTTAGAAAAGACTGGCTACAAGACCCGAAACTTACAGACTGGCTACTGGAGCTTTCTCGTGATAGCAGACGAGCCAGGTGCCGCCATTTCAGAACGAAACTATCTGCGAAGCACGTGGATTTGGTCGCGCACGCTGCAACGAAGAAGGATGTTTTGGCCGCTGCACTTTTCTCCTCTGGCAGGCAGTCGACTTTACGAGTTGAACGGAAGTCTGACCAGTCACGCACTGCTGAAGGGTCCCTTACCATGTTCGTATGCGCTGTCTGCAATTTTGGCTTCGGATCACCTGGGTGAACTGTGGCGTAGCGTGACAGATTTCTAGTAAAAAAAAGCAAAGCTTCCTTTTCAGATGGCATTGATATGATTTATACTGTTATTGTACCTTTGGGCAAGAATTAAAAAAAAACAACTAAAAAGTCATTTTGCGTTGTGTTTTAGATTTAGCGGTTTTTAGCGGTTTTCGGGATTCCGACTGCAGGTTTTCAATTTTTTCAGTTGGCAACACTGATCTTCAGAGCCGTACACCGTCCCAATACTTACAGAATCATAGTCCAGCATGCGATCTTTGGAGCCCATGCACGCGCATGTTCGATCGCTTCGGGAAGCGAGAAGGGAGGATGAGGCTGAAGCAGCAAAGATCTTACAACTTGACAGGAACATACTCGCCGCATTGAAAAGCCATGGTCTTGCTACTCCAAATCTTGAACACAGCCTCGGGATTCAAGGCGTTACAAGTGACGTCCTTGAAAGAGAGCAGTTGAAAGACATGTCATTAGATATCTGCCGCGGAAGGATTGCCGACGATCGCGTGACAAAAAGGGGTAGCACCTACGGTGTTTATTTATGCACGAACGCTAAAAATGGTACCAGCCGGAGGTCCGTTTCTGGAATGGTCACGGCCGAGACAAGAACGGGAGGGCGTGTAATTCCGATGCCTCCTGCACCACATACTCGTTGCCTTCCGTCGTGCTTTCGATGCGTGTGCACGCTCGATGGCCACGAAACGTCGAAAAGTTATCAAAAAGAGGAAGCTTGCACCAGAGGTGGTACAACGGACTACCGTTAAAATTCTGCCCTGGCGCTCTCAACGTACCGAACGGACAGATCGAATGGAATGCCACGAAAGGTTAACAGCACCAGCCTACCAATCTCTGCCGTAACCTTCCGGGGTTTTACAGTGGAGCTGTTAAAGGCTAGTTTCCCCAAGATCGTGTCCGTCCTCAAATGACCTGATGACACGGAACTCTGGACAGCTACAGCCATCTATGGGCGACGGCGGCAACCAGACAACCGGATTGCCGGTTGTCTGGTTGTTACCGTCACTCATAGATGTCGCCAATCTTTCGAGTTTTTCCACTCTAGCTTGCCGACTTGCGGTCGGCCATCACTTCATTCCCACCATAGTACAGCTTCGCTGGTCTTTCTTCACCGAAATTGAAAGAGTGAAAGATTTTTTCTGTTCTATTTTTTACTGTCTTAACTGTGGAACTAAAAGTATTGTGAAACAAATAGATAGAAAAGAAACAAATGTTCCTTTTACAAGCAAATCTTGTAATAACTACTCCGCAAAACGTACGGACTGCTTTTTTTTTTTTTTCTTGAAGTGGCAGCGAGTATACATTGTTTCATAGATAATAACTTTTTCTCCCTGCTTTTTGGCAGGTCATTTATTCATTTGTTCGTTTTCACGTGTCAGCGCGTTTAATTCGCAATAAATGAAATATTGTCAGAAAGAAAAACGGTTTCCAATAAATCCCCGATCGAACATAAAAATATAGGTAGTTTTCTTTTTTTATTCCTAGTTTCTTTTGGTTAACTTCGTTCGAACAGTGCACAAATAAACAACAAAAAAAAGAGATTCGCAAGGGAGGCACAATTACTACTTGTCACGCTATCACATAGTTAAGTGCGGATCTGAACAACCGTAAGCTACCATGTTGTTTCCTGTCGATCGAAACTGCGAGTTCCGGTGAGTTAACCCAGACTCTTTTTTTCTTTCCTTTTTTTTTTTCGGCAAAAGCACTTTTTTGTTGAAGTGGCATTTAACGGCAAAGCACCGCGTTTAGCTGTCCGATGCGCCGGCGCTATGGCCAACCTGGGAGTACCGCAATATCCCCAGACGTCGATGCAGCCTCAATCGTCTATCGCAACACCACATTTCCCGTATGCGTGTACACTCGAGTATTTGCTCTCGGCGCCGTGTGGGGGTCAGCAAACTCTCTTAGAACGAGAACTTTCAGGACAAATATTGCCTTCCTCGACGTGCGAAGAATGAACGCCGTAAATATAAATTGTTTCTTCCCTTCGTAAATGCGCCGCTCCTCGGTTACGCCCAGAGGGAATAGTTTGCTTTGCACAAACCCAGCCGTCGTATACGGTTTTGCGGATAGCTCCCAGGGGCACGGTACTGATTAATGCTCGCTAATCTCCCTCGCGCTTGGGACGTATTGTAGTGGATTTTGCTGGTGCGTTGCATGTCTGGAAAGTTGGAGGATTACTGAAACCGCTACGTCTGCAGTGGATCGGGTCATCAGGGACTTTTAGCGAGTCGTTTTTCGAGCACACGGCTCCGAAATCACGAACGGTACAGCTGGTCCGTTCCGTGAAACCGTACGTGAAATTTGACATATTTTACCAAATCGTGAAACTGGCACAAACGAGTAAATAACGATGATGATTGTGTTTAAAGGTGGCGCCATCTTCTAGTAAACATGCGAAACATTCTGCAACGTGTAAATCCGTGGCAGCTCGTGTTTCCGGCGTACGACTGATGTAAACAAGACGGCCGACGTAACATTTGCCGGTCAGAATTTCAAGAACTGCGAAGCTAGATGGAGTAAAAAGTATCTGAACGACCGTAAAGGTATGTGGTGTGTCTCAGTCATCTTGAACTTGAACGGTCACTCACGTTGTGTGCCGTGGAACCAAATCATTTCGTCTGCTCGCGGTCGCCGCGGCATGCAGCTAGTCTTCCCGCAGATCGCAAACATTTACTAGCATGAGCAGTTTACAGCATTCACGATCGCTTACCATTGTGAGCAGTCCTCGAAATGATTTGGTTCAACCTCTCAAATGATGCCGACTAACAGGACGGCGAATCGCCTCCCGGTGTACTAAGCCTAACGCCGGGCTGGGTCGGCGAAGTCGGGAGGCACTCACTTGATCGAATGACGTTTTAGCGAACGCCCACGTTTCACCCAATAACACTTTAGCGAATAGTCGGACGCCGCGAAGCGGCGTTTTCGGGTGGGCCAAATGGGTTCGTGCACATTTTTGTATCCGCCGCAGACCGTCGCCGCGAAGCGGCGTAAGCGCAGCGCGGCGGATGGGTTAACGCGCGCCCCCGTTAGTCGCTAAAACGTCGATTCGCTCAAATGTCGCTGTTCGCTAAAACGTCATTCGCCCATGTGATATGGACCCGGCAAAGTCAGTCGCCGAACCGACCGCCATATTTTTTTTACCCGAGTCGTGAACGGTGCTGGCTGCGTTGCGGTGACGGCTCCAGCGGCCCGAATGGGAGAAACGAACGAGAAGAGCTTCCCGACACCCCGAATGACTCGCGCGCGCATGCGCAGTGGCGTCACCGACGCGTTTGAGGGCGAACCGTTCGTGTGGGAATGACCTGCTAAAACTCCCTATCGTTTCTGTCTGCCAACCGTTTCTAGTTTCCCTTTTCTTCTGGTTTGCTTGGTTTGGGGGGTGCGCAAAATAATACCAGCAACTGTTTTGCAAAATGCGCATATTCGGACAGGCGCAACACAAAGCGACGCTCCCTGTGTATGCGTTTTAATTATAAAACATGTCTGCGGGACATTCCAAAGGCTCAGAATCAGACTAAAAGAAATTTGCGAGCCTTTTTAATGTTTTATTATTATTAGCGAGTTTTAGTAGACCGAGTTTCCCCCTCCTCTAAGCCCCTCCGCTACCCGGAACTCTACAGTCAAGACCATCGGCACGCAGGCGCAGTGGCGGCTTCTTCGTAGTGGAGGGTTAGCGGAGGGGGAAGCACGGTCTACTAAAACTCCCTATTATTTTGTTATAAAAGTGTACCTCATTTAGCAAGCTAGCTCCTCCGAATAAAAGTAGCCGTCAGTGAGCAATATAAGAAAAAGACAATCGATAAAACAAATGGAACGAAATATTTGTCAAATGTTTCTTTCTTCCTTTTTAAATACTTCAAATTTCAGTTATTAAGAGTTGTACCTCATTTAAGAGCTATTCCCTTTTGTTATAGGAGCACTGTTAATCACTGTTAAGTCTGACTGCAGGTCAGACTTTAACTGCGGTTAAAGGTGTCTGATGGGCATCCTAAACTGCAGTTACGCTTAAGTTTGGTTAGCAGTCAGTGTCCGCTATTCCCTAGTTACACGCGCACCCTTAAATGCAGTTAAGTGTGACCTCAGTCACACTTAACTGTCAAGCGTTTGGCCGTGTTGTTTGTATCATTTTATGCCCCTGTTTTATCTGTGCTTTAAATTATAATACACCCGCGAAAAAGTAAGGCTTGTCGATAAAAGCTATAGTATCTCTAGCCTTCGTTGTAAAGCTTGGTGTTTGGTATGTCTCCCTTAAAGGGGCACTAGACTGTTTCCTGCAATGGTCTATTTATGGTAATAACTCAATCTATGGGCTCTAGTCGTCCTAAAGAAACAAGAATTACATTCATGCGAGGCCAATTTCTCTATTGAAATCGGTATCCAAGATCGAATATCTCGGAACAATCGCAGACGCCAGAGAGCGCTGGCGGTCGAGGAATTAAGGGTAAAGTCCTCAGATAAGAGATTCCTGCAAGTAGCGGCATTCTTTGAAGCGCCGACTGCGTGACGGTGCAGGAAGCGAATGGCGACGCAAAGCAGAAGACTGTACTGAATGACGCCAGTTCGTTCCAGCGGAATGTGCTTTGTCATTTGTATCGGTTGTGGTTACTTCTAAAACGAAGTATCTAGGAGCTTTAAGGAAGGGCACATAGTTCGTTTCATCACATGTTCGAGCCCAGTTGAAGAAAGGAAGGCATACAACCACGCACACACGCATACTAAAAGTGAAAGTCACTTGTCCATCCCTGTACATGATGAGTTTAGCGATAATACAACGTGTGCGGACACGTGGCGAACAGCATGACGTTGCGTTTTCGGCGCTATTTGACTGGTCCCATCGGCTTGAAGCGTCGGCGGCGCCCAGACCAAACGTGAAATGAAGTGAAGGCGTTCGTACCGAGACATGCGCATAGAAGCACAACTCGACGGGCCACTTATTCCGGACGACTGTCTAAGTAGACTGCTGATCATCCCTTGTTTGTCTAACCCGACTCCGACGAGAGCGCCAATGATTGCATGCCGCCACCTCTGCAACGTGGGCACTTCATCTCTCGGACAGCCGGCCTCGGTTACGTGCCTCGTCATCGTCCCTGTTGTCCTAACGTCTTAACGTTTCTTGGCGCCGTCAGACATAAACACGACGACGGCCTGCCCTTTCTTTTTCCTGCATTTGGCATTTGCTTTCTTCCTTCTCCTTTCTTATATATTCGTCTCGCGTTTGTCCATTATTTTTCCTTCTGCTTCTCTCCGCAGAAGTGATACGAGTGTTTCTGACGGGAAGGTGATGGTCCCGTCGGACTGAACTGCCCGTGTACAGAAGCAATGCCACCTGAAAACCAAAGCCTTCGGCATCGCCCCCTTTCTAGTTGGCAATTCCTGCGCCATCCTCCGGGGTCGGGGGGGGGGGGATGATGATGATGATGCAGGTGAACGGGGCACTAACACCCCAAAGGTCATATGTTTCCTTGTTGTCTAAAACAATGCAAGTTGCAGTCATAGACACAAAAAATAAAAATGCCACAACGCCAAAAAACTATGCTTTTCCCGCGCGCGCGCACCTTTTTTATCTTTGGCGTTTTTCTCTCCCCCTTCCCACCTCATTGCTTCTCTTTATTTTGTGACGTTATCGACTACGAAATTTAGAAGCTTTCTAAGCGACATTTCTATAATCTTTAGTAAGAGCATTCGCAAAACATGCTTTTTAACGCATTTGCGAGCGCACTACGGCTCTTCTTTTTGAAATACCGAAACTCGGAGTCGTCCTCAGTGATGTCGCCTCCTGGCTTTTTTATCCTCCCTCGAAAAGCCTGGCGGCGCTCGACGTACGTAGCACCGAAGATGATCGGTAAATCGGGGAGTCGGACGAAGTTCTCTTTTTTTAGGCGCCCGATGACCTCACACAATTCGAAAAGGAATTCGTCAAACGGACAAAACAACTGGGTTTGGTGTCTGTGTGCCGTAGTTTCGGCTGTAACTCCTCCGAGGAAGCCTTTCACGCAGAACCGGCGCGACGTGGCCCCTCAAGTCGCTCGCAAAAGTCTACTGCGCGTTCTCTTCGACCTCACACCGTTGAAAACAGCAAAAATTGAGATCGCTGAAAGGGCCTTAAAAGAACTTCAAATTCCAAAGTGAAGCGTCGTCTACTCGCAGCGATAGGCGGCACGCAGGGAGGAGAGCGGTTGTTCGCGGGACACGGGCGAACACGACACTTTGGGTCGCGGCAATTTGGAGGCGAGAAACTTGAATTGCAGGACGACTCAATCTTTTACGTCACTTCGCCGGCGCGGATCGCGCGGGAACCTCAAATTCAGCTTTTGGAAATTGTTTTTTTCACTTCACAAATACCGAATTCTCAAGTTTCAAGTTTTGTGGGTAATGTCCAGGCATCGTTTTCGATCGTTCGGATAATGAAAGAAAAAAAAGAAAAAGATTTTGACCTGTCAAAACAAGCTGCCCCCCCCCCCCCCCCCCCCCCCTCCGCAAGTTCCTCCTCCCTTTCCACTTAAAGCAGAGCGAGCGCTGGAAAGGAGCCGACTTGACTCGCCTCCTTTTTCTTCTTTTCCCCAGCATTCGTTCTGCTAAAGTGGAAAGAGTGGAGGGTTCTGCGAAAGGAACTTTGTCCGCTTTCCTTAACCTGCAACGTCCACAGAGTACCGCGCAGGAGGCGTCAACGTCGCCGCCAGCGCGCAGCGAGCCTAGATTTCGGAGAGTTTGCAACTGCTCGATCGGGTCACGTAGTTTATGGACAACGTCTGCAGTACGAAAGTGCTATGCGGAGCGCGAGTTCGTCTGCTTCTTTTGTAGGCGTTGTGGTGAAGTCAGAATGCCGAGCTCTGATTGGCTCCGATAGGAAGGATAGTGGACAGACCTCAAAGCAAGCTGCCTCGAGGTCTACCCGCTGTCCTTCAATCAGAGCCCATCAGAGCTAAGCTTTCTGGCGTCAGCACAACGCCTGCAAAAGAAGCAGACGAACTCGCGCTCCGCATACTCCGTTTCCCTTATTTTGTACCGCAGCGAAGGCTAGACGAGCCAGCTCATAACGTTGACAGCTGTCATTTAACTCACGAGAGCTTGTGCCGCCGAGATGTTAACACGTTTGCAAGTCCGGCTTGAGGGCGCTGCCATCTTGCTCGCTGGGGTGCGCTTGGACGCGTCCTAATCCAACTACGAAGCCTTGCTAAGGCGTCATATTCGGATTATGGCCGCGCCCAAGAGCACCCCACTGGGCAACATGGCGGCGCCCTGAGACCGCACTTACAAACGTGTATAGAGCAAGCAGCTCGCGCTTGTAGCCGGCACATCATAAGGTGAAAT
The DNA here is from genome assembly GCF_016920785.2 of Ixodes scapularis. Classification (NCBI taxonomy): domain Eukaryota; kingdom Metazoa; phylum Arthropoda; class Arachnida; order Ixodida; family Ixodidae; genus Ixodes; species Ixodes scapularis. The sequence goes on from NW_024609846.1 coordinate 129,157,879, forward strand.
AAAGTGTACGAGGGGACGAAAACGCTGATCGTCTGCAAGCGTTTCCGCCTTTCCGCCCGCTTTTCTCGTTGCTACGCGACAACGCAACGTATGCGAACTTGCGACCCATCTGGGGGAGAGAGGGGAAATCTTTACTGTGGTTCAAAAACCTTGTCCGATGCTCGAGGTCCTCACGGTTTCAGCTGCTTTCCCCTATGAAATCTATAGCTTCGTACCAGCGCGTCTTGCGGCGTCAAAGAACGAGCGCGATCATAGCAGACGGCGACGCCAAGACGGTATGCGTCTGCCTCTTTGCCGCGTGCTCTCGTGGAGCTTCAGCGTGTTTGTCACTCAGGATGGGTTGGGAAGCCATGCGGAGGCCTGGTCTTCTATATGGTGTCGACAGAGCGCTCTTGCCCCAAATCACGGCTCAGCAAACTTTCTGTTCTTTCTGGTTATTTTTTTTTCTTTTCTTTTTTTTTTTTATTTTCTTTTGTGAGTCTGACCGAGCGGGAGCGATGACTGGGGCCCTTGCCCTCTCTGAAGTGAGCAAGCGCAGCAACAAAAAAAACGCACTGTCCTCCTTTGGGAGGACAATGGACGTTTCCGTCAGTGGCGCCGATGTCGTGACCGGAGACGCTCACGCGTGACCTGGTAGGCGGACGTCGTCTGCCCCCGCCGTCTCCTTTGTGTGCGACCGTCAGTCTCGGTTGTCGCGCAATGTCTCGTCGTCCGTGCGCTTTCGTCTTTTCCTCCCCCACCCGATTACAACTTGCAGACGGGGGCGGACGTGAACGGAGACATTTGAGTTGGGCTAAGATCGACACACCCTTCTCGCGCTGGGTGTTTGCCGCTCATAGGTCAGAGCCAGTTAAAGGAATGGGCTAAACAGTGCGTTTATACTCCGCCGACTCTACGATTCATGAAGACAAGCAAGCAAAGCCAAGCGTATTTTTCACGCGTACGGGGCACACAGCGAAAGCTGATCCGTTACGTCGGAGCCCCTAAGGTGTCATTTCGGAGCAGATGGACCGAACGAACGCTAAAGGTACGAGCGGGCACCATAGAGTCCGCATAGGCGTTTCGTATTAAACCGAGTAACACACCGATTGAAAATTCCACAGCGTTTTGGAACCGTTAGGGAGTTTTCGTAGACCGTGTTTCCCCGTCCGCTAAGCCCTCCGCAATGAAGAAGCCGCTACTGAGCCTGCGCGCCCATGGCCTTGAATAGGGAGTTTTCGTAGATCGTTTCTGCTGTCCCGCAACGCTCTCCGCAACGAGCTACGCTAGCCGGAACTCTACAGTCAAGGCCATCGGCGCGCCGGCGCAGTAGCGGCTGCTTCGTTGCGGAAGGCTTAGCGGAGTGGGAAACGCGGTCTACGAAAACTCCCTACTGTAGAGTTCTGGGTATCGTAGCGGGTGGCGGAGAGCTTTGCGGAACGGCAAAAACCATCTAGGAAAACTCCCTATTGAGGGTGTTTTAAGTAGGGAGCATTTCAGCTGTCTGCGTAAGAGGGGAGCGTGTTTTCGTGCGTCATTTCGGAACAAATAGTCACACATGCTAAACGAAAAACGCCGAATAAGCAGGGTCAAGGAAGTAAACACGACAAACTTCGCTCTCTAATGAAGGTTTACTGAAACAAACACGCACTATTAATATCATCATTCGGGCTACATGTTTAGCCCGAATGATGTATCTGTCAGGTGCGTTGAGGGGGCACTAACGCATTTGCATTTCCCTCGCTTTCTCACACAGAGTGCATCGTAAAATTTTATGAGACAGTTTTAGCTGAGCATACCCCGAGAATCGTTGTCCGCGCTTATTATGGGTCACGCGGGCACCTATGTCCCTCGGCGCACTGCCGCCTTGCCCGGCGGGGACTGTTTCTACTGGCCGTCCATGTAATCTCGCTACCGTGCGTGACCAGGCGTGTTATCTTGCTCGCTCGTTATCTCCTCATCAGCGGACCGTGGAATGTTTTGACAGAGTGCCGAAAATGGCCGGCGTCGATATGGAGCGCGTTCGACGTCGCGGAACCGCGATGAGTGTCCCACTAACAGCTATCGCTCTAATATCGCCGTAAAAAAGCTCAGCATGCGCGATTAGTCTAGTCCGCGATAGAAAATGCACAAAGGGGATGGACACCGTAACGACACACTTTTGACGCGGCTCGATCGGCTCTATTGGATCGTACAACACGTGCACTTCAAGCTACTATAGATACCGGCATTCACGAAAGGTCGTCGCTTTCTTTATAAAAGTTTCAACGAGAAAGTTTTAGGGAGTAAAATTTGGTACAGGAAACTGATAGCGACAAAGGGCTAGCTTATACATATGTATGTATGTACATATGTATGTATGTATGTATGTGTGTGTATGTATGTGTGTGCGTGTCTGTGTGTGTCGACTGGCGGTGTACCCGTTTAGTTGCGTGCAGATAAATCATGAAGTGTTCAGTTCGTCAGTGCGTGACTACTGGATTGTTTGTACTCAAGTGTCGCAGGTACGCCTAGGCGCATCTAGATGGTAAAGCCAGAAGAGACAGAGGTGGCACATATCATTCGCTGGTAAATTCGCATTTAGAATTCGCAAGCGCCCTGTGAAACCCTCACCAAAACTATTTCATGGATAAGATTCAAAGAACACAAAATCCTGCGGAAAGCTTTATTTTCAACGAATATTCTCGAGGTGCGAGTGTCATTCAAATGAAATCTAGCTATGGTGTAGAAACTCTGGTAAAAAGGCGTAAAATAGTAGACTGAAACTTGTTTATTCCCTATATAACTATTTAACCGAAATTAATAGAGCTGAATACCTTAAATCCCCTCATTACATTTTGAACAAGGCGGACCATAGTAATAAAATACGTAAAATAGAGTGTACGACCAACTATAAAAGGTTTTCGTTCTTTCCAGGAACCATATCTGAGTGGAATGACCCGCCTGCAGATATCGTATCGTTCGATAGTGATTGATTTTCGTTTAGGATGATCAATGCCGCATAGACGTTTTCTGTTTCCCGTCGTTCTCAGTCACGTGGGTTCCGTATCTGGTATTGCGGGACGAAAAAATAACAAAACATTTCAACCTGGAATATCCGAGAAAATATGGATGAGGCAAAACGAGGATGTGACGATCACGCATGTTTCCTAAGCACCTTCCAGCGGCGTGGAGAAATCAAAACGATGTTTTAGCGCATACCAGAAGTGACGACATTCAAGATGGCTGCGCCCTTGTGGAAAAGTTGTGTAAACTTGCTTTCTTCGCGGTTCCGTGTCGATCTATGTATGTTATTTTTGATTTATATATTTATATTTTGCTGGTGTATGCTGATAACGTGTGAAACTTGTTTGCTTGCATTTCTATCACTCTTTGTAATTTGCTGTGTGGATCATGCGTGCTATTTCTGATTTTTCTTATCTACTTTCCTGTTGCAATGCCTCGTTTTCTAAAAATCTAATCGAATCAAATGAAGTAAACACATAAATAAAAAAAGGGGGAGGGGGGGGGGTCTTTTCCTGTCTTGCTCTCTTCCACCGCAAACTCAGTGTTTATACCGTCCTGCCCAGTACAACACAAGCTCGCCTTAATCTTAAGGATATCTTTTTGTTCAATCGCACCCGTGGCTGAATATGCTTACAGACTCAAGACGAAAACAGAGACCTCGCACGCTCCGCCCCACCGTTAGCGTGAGCGAGGCATCGCCGGTTTTTCTCGGTTTTTCTGTCAGTATTGAAGGACTGTCATCAAAATTACCGTAGTGGTAAAAAGTGCTCACTCAGTAGGGGAACTACAAACCTAGGTGGTAAATTGTGATTCCCGGCAGTCCCCTCTCGAAGTAAAATGCAAAAAAGCGCAAAAGTCGCCTTCGCGCTAACAGCGTCGCGCAGTGTACATTGATGCATCGCGCACACTGTCGGGAATAACTGTTCGCGCGCTTGTGTGTCGAGCGTGTTTGCCATCAATCATGGAAGGAGCTTAGACCTTCGCGCGGCGGCTCCGATTACTGGCTGCCGTCAAAGTGGGCGCACCGAGCTGCCTTCGACTCCGACCCTGGCGGTGGGGTGGGAGGTATACGCCCGATCGCCGGACCATTCAACCGCCTCCCTTTTTTATCACCTCACCCGCCATCTCTCTGCGCGTGGCGTATGAACGGGAAGAGCCTGATCACGTGGCGAAAGACGGGCGTGTGGCTGGCCCACCGAGCACGCGTAGCCTCCGCCCCACTGTCGGCGTAGGGGGTCGGTGTCTCCGAAAATGGCTCCGATTTACGACAGCCATAGCATAGCATAGCAGCGCGGCCTCGCTGTTAGCCGAGCTTTTTGCATAGATCGTTAGGGCTGACAGGACATCTGGGCTCCGCGCGTTTCCGTCGTCATTAGGGAACTCTTCGTATGCGGTATTTTTGAGGACGCGCTGACGTTTCCCGGGGGGACCCTTTGCCACTTCACGGGGACACGTTGCGGCTGATGAAACTTTTTTTTTTTTTTTTTTATCTTCTGTAATAGATTTTTCAGACAGCGCGGTGGGAACAGAACAACAGTTTATTTCCGTATGAGCGTTTATATACACTGCGCATGTTATGATAAGCGAACGCGGCTTGCGTTGGTGATAGGCGCTGACAGCGATAACAACAAATATACCTTGTCACTACATGACACTCCTTTCTCCTACGATTAGATGCACAAAACAATAAAGAGCTTGGTTAATCATTAATGCCATAGCGTACAACAGGATGTCGATTGCGTGTTGATCTTCGTGGTGGAGCCGGAGCTTGCGTTGCTGACTCCGTGCTCGCCTCCGGCCGCTGCGACGTTCCCGCTGTAGGTGGGAGCCTGAAGTGATAGTCCATCCTTGTGCTGGCATCCCCTTGAGGCGCCGTCCAGGCTCGTCTCAGCTGGTTCCGGTGTCTGTGATGGCGCTCCCCGTTGTCCAGTTGGACCGTGTACGACACCGGGCCTCGCACTTCCACCACGGTAGCTGCTTTCCACCGGGGTCCTGGATTGAAACTCTTTGCGTAGACTGCGTCACCCACAGCAAAACACTTTGTTGGCGACACCTGAACCTCAGGTTCACGCTGACGATCTGGGTGAAGTCTGTCCAAGGCTGTCCTCAACCTCCGCCCCATCATCAATTCTGCCGGTGACTTTCCCGTGACAGAATGCTGCATGGTGTGTTGTTTAAACAAGAACCGCGCAATCTTGCACTGAGTTGTGCCTTCCTGTTGTTTCTTCAAAGCTTCCTTGACTTCTCTTACCATCCGTTCGGCCCTGCCATTACTGGCGGGAAGATAAGGTGCTGCGAACACTGTACGAACACCGTTCAATTTCAAGAACGTTTGCAATTCAGCACCAATGAACGCTGTGCCATTATCAGAGACGATTACGTCTGGCACCCCGTGAGTCGCAAACATTTTCCTTAAGCTGGTGACGACAGCTGAAGATTTCATTGATGGCATGATTTCTACCTCTGCCCAGTTGCTGTACGCATCAACTACAATTAGAAACACTTCTCCCTTGACTGGCCCCGCGAAGTCTATGTGTAGACGACTCCATGGTTGATCTGGCTTGACCCAGAAATGCACTGGAGCCTTGGGGTCGCTTTGGCGGTTACTTTGACACGGCTGACAGTACCGCACAAATTCTTCAATCTGGCTGTCCATCTTTGGCCACCACATAAGCCCTCTTGCTGAAGCTTTCATGGCACTCATTCCCGCGTGGTTTGCATGCAGCAACTGAAGTACCCTCTCTCTTGCCACTTGCGGGATGACCACACGGTTTCCCCACAGTATGCAATCACGATGCAACGACAACTCGGACTTCCTTACCTCGTAAGGCGCGAACGTATTGTCCGGTTGCCTCGACGGCCAGCCACTGAGGATCCAATCCTTGACCTTGGATAAGATGCAGTCTTCCTTGGTCATCCTTGCGATGTCTGCCGCCTGGAGTGGAGCATACTCGACAGCTTCAAGCAGGAGCACGTCCCCCGGTGGCTGTGGCTCGTCTTCGTCTCCCACGATTGGCAGACGACTAAGCGCATCAGCGTTGGAGCTGTCTTCGCCCCGCCTGTACTGAATGCGATAATTATACGCCCCTAACAACAAAATCCAGCGAAGCATCCTGGGCGACAGCACTTCTGGCACCCGCTTCTCTGTGTTGAACAACCCCAACAGCGGCTTATGATCCGTTACTACGGTAAAGTCTCTTCCGGCCAGGTACTGGTGAAATCTTTTCACTCCAAAGACGACTGCTAAACCTTCTTTGTCAATCTGGGCATAGTTGCGTTCACTAGCACCGAGAGTTCGTGAGGCGTATGCTATAGGTTGCTCTTTCCTGTCATCGGCCCTATGCGCCAGCACGGCCCCTACCCCGACAGGCGACGCGTCGCAGCACAAAACCAACGGCCGCTTGGGGTCATAGGGAACAAGTACTGCATCCGAGCTAAGCAACTTCTTCAGCTTTTCAAACGCCCGCTGGTGCTCACCTGTCCATTTCCATTCTTGCTCGTGGTCCAAAAGCCGATGAACGGGTTCCGCCACTTCTGTCTTCCCCTTGAGGAAACTGGCGTAGAAATTTAACAACCCCAAGAAAGCTTGAAGCTGCTTCCTGCTTGTCGGCGGTGGCGCTTGCTGAATGGCGTCCGTCTTGGCCTGGCTCGGGTGGATACCTGCGGCATCAATTCTATGTCCCAGGAATTCAATGCTTGCTTGACTGAATTCACACTTTTCTTTGTTTACTCTTAGCTGCGCTCTTTGCAGACGCGCCAGCATGGCTGCAAGCCTTTCCGAGTGTTCGTCTGCGTTGCTTCCCGATATCAAGATATCATCGAGACAAGCCTTCACCCCCGGAATCCCTGCCAATAACGTGTCGATGACTCGCTGAAACACCCACGGAGCCACCGAGATTCCAAACGGCAGCCGCCGGACCTTGCATAGCCCTTTAATCGTGTTGACGGTCAGCATTTCTGCTGATTCATCATCTAGGCTGAGCTGTTGATACGCCTGAGTTAAGTCGAGCTTGGTAAAAATTTTACTCGACCCCAAGGTCGCTAGCATTTCCGCGGTCGTGGGCAAAGGATACCCGCTGCTTTTAATAGCCTTGTTTACGGTACTACGGTAATCCCCACATAAACGCAAGGTTCCGTTTTTTTTTTTTCTCACCACTACCAGCGGTGTCGCCCAGTTTGAGTACTCAACCGGTTCCCAGACGCCTTGTTGCACCAGGCGATCCACTTCCTTGGCCACGTCGTCCTTGAGGGCCAGCGGGACAGGACGACTCTTGAGAAACACCGGGCGGGCGTCCTCTTGAAGCTCTATGTGAACTGGCGGTCCGTTGAATCCAGGCAGGTCACTGCCGAAAACCTCAGCAAAACGCGATGTCACGTCCTCCACCTTGATCTGCTGAATTCCACTCAAACGGATGCCCAGCGACTCAAACCAGCTACGTCCGAGTAAACTGTTACCACGCTTCTTTATTACTAACAAAGGTAGCTCTGCTCTACAGCCTTTGAATTTCACTTCCACGTTTGCCCGACCCACCACGGACAATGATTCATTCGACCAGGTTACAAGCTTTGTGCCGGCTTCTTGCAGCGGTATCTGGCCTCGATTCTTCTCGATCAACCGAAACGTCTCTTCACTCACAATCGAGCAAGATGCTCCTGAATCGACTTCCATCGGAACTTTCTCTCCTTGAATGTGCACTTCTACCATGAACTTTTCAGCCTGTTCACGCACTTCGCATACAGAAAACAATGCGCTCATTTCATAGACGCCCTTGTTTTTTTCCTCCCGCTTGCGCAGGTCAGTTGGCTTCCGCGGCGTCCGATTCTCGTCTTTTGAACGACAAGCTTTTGCCACGTGTTCAACCTTTTTGCATTTGAAACAAGCAGCCTTTCTAAAACGGCATACATGCGGAGCGTGCTTACCGTTGCAGCGGAAGCAGCTGACGTCGTCCGCCTTGGTGTCCAGTTTCATGCGTGTCGCTTGAACCAGACCCTCGCTTTCTTTGGTTCCGTCTTGAGCTTGCTTGCGTATATCGCGCTGCTGCTTCTCCGTTGCCTCCGCCGTCAGCGTCATGTCGTACGCCACCTCGAACGTCAGGTCGCGTTCTGCGAGCAGCCGCTGTTGAACCGCTTCATTCTTGATGCCGCATACGAACCGGTCCCTCATCATGACGTCCAGTGGAAGCTGTTTGTCACCGAAACCGCAGTCTTCAGCCAGCTTACGGAGTGCCGTAACATACTCCGACGCCGCCTCACCCTGAGCTTGGTTTCTTAGGTAGAATAAGAGTCTTGCGTACAGCTCCGAAGGCCTTGGATGCATGTGCTTCCGCACCGCCCCCTTGATGTCGTCGTAGCTCGCCGCCGTCGGTCTTGCTGGCTTGACCAAGGTCACGATCAGCCCGTAAGTGTCCTCGCCGCAACAACTCAGCAGAACCGCTCGTTTTTGCTCGTCCGTGGTTATCTTGTTTGCAGCGCAGAACATCTCTAGCCGTTCGACGTATTCATCCCAGGACGCATTCGTGCCGAGACGATATTCGCCGATCCTGCCGACCGACATCTTGCCTTATTCGACCGGGACTCGCCCGTCCGTCGATTCGCCTCGTCGCCAATGTAATAGATCCTTCAGACAGCGCGGTGGGAACAGAACAACAGTTTATTTCCGTATGAGCGTTTATATACACTGCGCATGTTATGATAAGCGAACGCGGCTTGCGTTGGTGATAGGCGCTGACAGCGATAACAACAAATATACCTTGTCACTACATGACATCTTCCTTTTTTAAAACATTGATCGGTTAGATGTATAGTCAATGACAAGGTGAGGACGGCAGCGAGGAGCTTCAGCTCTCCTTCGTCAGGAACGGCGCCAGGCTTTCCTTAGTGGAGAGGCAATGGGGAGGCAAACAACATTTTCGGGGAGACGAGGGCTTTTGACACTGGTTTCCAAAAAGCAATGCCAACTGAACGAGAGACAATGGCTGTGAGAGACAATGGCGTCGCTCACAGCGTTTATGACCGATTGGAGACTCTACATCGCATTATCGAAGGCAGGCTCCGATAGTCACATATGGTTTGACGACAAACGGACAATAAGAAATCCGTGGAGAGAGGCGTTAGAGGCTTTTTGGTGGCGGGTTGTAAATCATTGGTGCTGTGGTGAAGGGTCAAAATAAAATACCTAAACAACTGCCTGGACGAGGGTGATCACTGTTAGCTATCACAGATTTGTGGTTACGACTCTGCTTGACCTCTGTCGAACATGGCAATTGTCTACAGGAAGCCCATGATGCCACTCACAAATTTTGCCCCTCACTCTTGTCATGGGGTTTGTGAATATTGTTTTTCAGTTGCATTAATTGTCGTGGGGTCTGCAGTCTTTGTGGATATGTTTTCAGATGCATTACTTCTCTACCGCAAACACAGCACTTCCACTTTTTGTGCGTTACCAGTGAAAATGAAAGCAATAAAAAGAGAGAGTTTGCAGAGTCCTACTCCAATCAAAAGAACCCAGTGCACCAGTTTGACCTGAAGGCCCTGCGATCGCATTCATATTTGGTATCAGGAAAGGACTGTGATGCTGGGCTGCGTTGGAAACCATAAGCTGTTCTGGCTACGTCCTGCACTAGTATATGTCTCTTAATATCAGCAGGATGGTATTAAGTTCGTCGTTTCCAATGTTCATATCATCACTGTTACAAAAGCTCGCCATTTTATTGTTCCCCGACGCTTATGTTGAACAACGAACCGTTATGCCGTGAAGTAAGATTTTATGGAACTTTTCGTTTTGCGCCTTTCTGTTGAAAAGAGGCACTAATCAAAGCATCGGACGTCATTGCGTACCCGAGCGAATGCATCGGGTTTTCCCGACTTTCCAGCTGAGCCTACACAACCAGGGTACTGACCTCAGAAAACTGCCCAGAATTGGTCCTTTCCTGGCTAAAACTTCTGAAAGTTGTCTGCTAAAGCTAGCAAGATTGAAAGGTTCGAGAAAGATGCGGAGACCAGAAAACCTGCCGCAGGGTCGGCTTGCACAAAAAGAGGGAATTATCCTTACTCTCACTACGTATGGACATTTACCCCCTTTTCCCGTATCTTAACACTCCCCCCCCCCCCTCCCCCTCAGGTTCTCGTTTTTTACTATTTTTCTTCTTGCTCTACTTGCCTTTATGTCCCACCCTTTCCACCCATAGGTTTACCGCGTTTCAACTTTCCCAGTATTTTCTTAGAAATAGAAAACGCGTGCAGCTCTAGGATGAAGGCTCGCAGTACGCTGCATGCGCTACGGCGTCGGGTGAGTATATCGGGCATCGTTATCGAAGTTAATCAAGCGATCTACTAAAACTCTCTAGTGGGCTATGGACCTTTCCATCGCTGCTCACCAAGGCGAAAAATGCCAAGCCACTGGGTTGTGGACGCGTGCGCGGGGTCTCACATTTTATGAAACAGAGCTATAGTGCGCACGCTCAGAGCACTCTAAAAAAAAGGGTGTCATGGGGTACACCCATAGGGGGTGCAAGTGCTTGTCACATATACTACACCCTTTGTGGGAATACAAGTGCACCCCAAATATGGGAGTTCGTGTACACTAGTTGGTGTGGTGCACATGTACACCTTTTTCTACAGAAATCTCACTCGAAGTGAACAGAGGTGCACCCCATTCAATGGTGTACGGCTACACCTCTTTCTGTACCCGATGAAATGAAAGGGAACACAGATGCACCCCATTCGATGGTGTACTATTGCACCGCTTCATACACCCGCCTCACTCAAAGGGAACACAGAGGCACTTCGCTCAATAGTGTACCATTACTCCCCTTTCTGCACCTACTGCTCTCAAAGGGAACACAGGAGCACCCCGTTCAATAGTGTACTGTTACACCTCTTTCTACACTCACTGAATTCGGAGAGAACGCAGATGCACCCGATGCAAAGGTGCATGGTCACACCACTTTATGCACCCGTTTCATAACCTCATAAACCTATTTAAGACATCAAGGAAAACAGAAAAAATGTATGCGCCCAGGTGATTCCAAAAAGGCAGGTAAACGGACGCATGGTATTGTTTTCAAATATCATAGAAGTTTATTAGACAGCCTATTCCGTAAACAAGTACAAACTTGCAAGCAATCCGTCATATCTGAAGACGTACAAAGAAGCTGTTACACAACTGAAATGATTACTAAGCCAACAAGAACCGGAGTGAGTCCTAGCTAGTGTCCAATCTGCCAGCAGCCGGTAGAATTATTTCCACAAAATTCCACCGGCAGTCGCCTTTAATTCATCGAACGACGTTTTATCGACAGCTCAGATTAGCTTTTCTATATTAGCTTCTCTCTCTTTTTTTTTTTTTTTGCTTGTAATGAGCCGCCCCAGAATGCATCCGCGAAATGACGTGTATGGGTGGGACAGGTGGGTTAACATTTTTGTAATGAGCCGCCGCAGACTGTCGCCACGAAGTGGCGCGAACGGGTGGGCTGGGTCGGTGAGCACGCGCCTCAGAGATACACGCGCGACAAAATGTCCGTACAGCGTGCATTTTGCGTAACGAGTGACGTTGGAATGTTAGTGTCGATGAAACGTGTCTACAAAACGTGTATCGACAAAAACGTGTTTTTACAAAACGCCAGGAGAATAAGAAAGTCATTATTCCACCTAAGTTGTCACATGATTGTAGACAGCCAATGGCTGGCGATTGCCGATAGAATTTCGGGGAAATTATTCTCGCGGCTGCTAGAAAATAGACACTGCCTAATTCTAGAGGTAATCCGGAACAAAACGGTCAATTGATGCAAAGGAGTAGGTTGCAGTGCACTTACGATAAAAATACCGGACTTGAATTATGTAACCCGATATATATGTCGACAGGGGCACTGCAGAACCACACAAACACAAAAACGAAAAGAAAGGGGTCCGTAAAGATTCAACACGATGTGGCAAAAGCAGTAATTTGCCGAACCGAACACTGAACACATCACATGAATTCCTTGGGCTTTTTTGAAGAAATCCCCTGTTGCCGATATACACGTAGGACTTTTCAAACACTGGAAATCTCGGTACACTCGAATACGTTGTCGCGGGCGAAATCTACGGCAGCCCGGTGGTCGCAGCACAGCACACAAGCAACTAGGCCGAGAAGCAGACATTCCGAGGTCGAAAAAAGCTACTACGTCATCCGTGAAATCCCTACCAGATGATCACGCTCCTGCCGTTATCCGCGCTCAGACAGAGGAGTCGAGGCATAAAAAAAGCCTCCGGTTCATTGGTTCGGCAACTGCGCGCCTTCTTCTATGCTTTCAGCTTAGGGAGAGAAAGAAAAAGAAATGAGTATGAAAAATGCAGCTCCTTCAAGGCCAAAAGGGGGCGCCCTCGCAAAGGCTTATCTTCAGGGGCAACCCAACAATGAAAGGATTTGTCGCTTATACCCTCTTGAAAGTTCGACCCAAAGTTAATAGTGCAGTGGATGCTATCCGTGGCCTTGGCCTTCAGGCAGGTGCCGTGCTCTGCCTTATCTCTAGCTTGGAGACTGTAGTCAAGTGATCCTACCCGGAGACCCAATTGGCCTAAAACAAGCATTGCGTCCACTCTACTGTCAATACCGAGGGAACAGGATAGCTCCATACTTCCTAAGAAACTGCCCAACCCAAAAAGTGACCTCCATGGGGGAATCCAAGCACAAGCTGATCGGGGCGCGTGGCTAGCGTGGCGGTGCATTGGTACACCTAGATGTTTTAAGGGAGAGGGGGATGCTCATTGTCGGTGTACAAGCACACTGGCTGCGCAACGGAGGGTGCGTCTCTCAGGCAAAGGGTGCATGAGCGCCTGATGCACCCGACTACACCCTTTTCTTCTTAGAGTGAGGGCGTTCTTGGAGCATGTCATCGGCACGCTCTGCTTTATGCATGTTTGTATACTATCCCACTAGAAAAGGACGTGGGCCCACGTGCTTACACTCGCATTCACCTCAAAAACCGCTGTCAAAATAGCCCCTCGCTGAGCATTCCCTTCGCGCGTTGGTAGCTTCGGTGTTATTTGATTGATCCGTACATGTTTCAAATGTCAAAAGCCTTGTTTCTTCCTTCGACAACCAAATCTTTCAAGAACCACCTCGCGCAGCGCGTGAATATTGCTCAAAACGTGCTAAATTTTCCATTCCACCTAAAGGGACAAACGGAAGGCGCGGAGGCATTCGGCTGAGACACGCATTTTCACTGATTGAAGACGAGTTCCCGCCAAGCGCTGAGTCGTGCATGCATGTTTTTTTTTTGTTTTGTTTTTTGTTTTTTTTTTCTAGGTGACGATGAAAGTACAGTCCTAAGGTCTTGTCATCATAGAAGGTTTCGCGTGGGTTCGATACGTGACGTTACTAAGTAATCGTTCCGCCATTTTGTTCTTCGTGGAATACGTTGATGACGTGAACTTGGCAAGTTTCAGCGCGACGCTACACGACAAGGTGTTACGCTTGACCTTTCCCGCAAGGTTTAACGTTGGTTGCACAGTGACGTTCACTGAAAGTATAACAAAGGAACAGACAAAGCTAATTTTGTCTCTCCTTTGTGTTTATATGATTTCAGTAACGTCCGTTTTAAGACATTCAAGAGCGTCGTCCGCTCATCGCGCAATGTCTAGCGTTTGAACGTCGAACGCTGGCATTCGTCGTTTGAACGCCAGGCCTTCCGCCAGGGGCAGACAACGCTCTTCACTCTGTACCCAAAAGAGACAATGGGTGGAGAAAGGCAAATATCCTTTGCACCACCCGCTAACTTTCCATCCAAGGCCCCGCGTTCTGACGTCACGCACGCTCTCGTCTCTTCCTCTCCTCGGTTTATCTCCGTATACACCAGCTCATGTTTACAAACGAACCGGAGCGCCCCTAGCGGGACGCCACCGGCGTCGTGCATGCGCGATGGAGTGAAGGCAAGAAGGGCCGCGTCCCTCATCAACAAAAAATTGGAATATGTCACGTTGTCGGCGTGAAGGCCTGTCCACTCAGGATACTTAAAAAAGTCGTGAAGCGATACGACTCCGACATAAATCGTGCAACGCACCGCTTCCGTCCTTTTTTCTTTTTTTTACCGGGGGAGAGTTTTTTTTAGTAATATTTCGCCCATGTTTTCCATGGGGACCTTGAGCTTGGTCATCATGTTGGTCCGGACAGTCCCTCACAAGCTCAGTTGGCTGTCGGTCAATCGCTCAAGGCCACCGCTGCTCTTCAGGTCCCGAAAACAAGAAAGGGAAGGACTCTGTCCGAAATCTTACCCAAATAGATCCGAGCTACTCTCCGGCGTGTCGTGCCACGTGATAATACAGATAGAGTAACGCTGGACGCGGGTAGGTTTTCGAACACAAAGGTACAAAACAATTACCTTGGAGTAAGATCGAGTAAATTTTGGAACACGACCAAGAATACGAGAGCCCGGCAGAACAAATGGACAGCATTGGCAAGTGGCGTACGTGTGACGTCCAGTCTGACGAGCACTAAGGTCGCCATAAAGCGGAGGAAGCGAGGTGGAAAATCTTGATTTTTGCTTGGTGCTGTTCAAAAAGACATCGGACTGCCGAACGCTTCAACTTCCACGATTTTTGACGGAGTCGTGTCGCCTCACGATTTCTGAAGTGCCCTGTCTGGACAGGCCTTGAGTCTCCGTGCTCTTTTTCGCGTTGAAAGTTTTGATTCTACGTCTTCCTAGCAATGTCCTGGGTGACATTGACAAGATTCGTTACACCGCAAAACTTCGCGTAATTTAGGTGACGCGCGGCTATTTATCCGAGAGAACGCAGCAGAATCATCGCTAAAACCTTGCTAAGATTTTGCTCGCTATTTTCAATTTTCAGTCGCAACATCGCTCGGGCTGCAAAAAGCGTGGACCGCTTCTCTCATGCTTGACGTCGATACTGAAAATCGCAAGCAGAATCGGACCAAGTGAATCAGGCATTACAAATGGGTGATGGCCACTGCTAACAATGATCAGCATATCCTGGTATCTACTGTTGACACCGAGCCTACTTACCCTAAACAACCTTTAACCTTAAAATACTTTTAAGGCCTTACTTCATATCGCAATTGCCGGGTTAGCGCTGTCATCCGGACGAGTAGACGACAACAGGCAGACAAGTTCGAAAGAGCAGACGATAGTTCGAACGATCAGGCGGCCGTTTGAACTTGAAGACGCACTGCACGTAGTCCGCGGATGGTCCGCATAACTTGGCGGTTTTCCCGCATTTATGTTGGAAGAACAAATAAATCTGACGACCACAAGTATCCGTGAATTCAGCCCAAAGTGCTTCCCGCACAACCAGTCGTGGTCTAACGGCGTCTGATTCACGTTTTAAAACAAGCCGAACAGGCAGACTCTAAAAATAAAAATATAAATAAATAAATCTGGTCGTAAAAGAAATTTTAGCGATTCTTTGGCTTGTCCATATTTTGCACCCTAAAAAGCTCTTCTAAGCACCCCCTCAAAGGGTTCTTTGTGAGAAACCAAAGGGGCTTCTGTTCATTTTTTTATGCAAAAGAGTTCTTTGTCGCCCAGCTGCCTTTCTCTTGCGCCAGGGGGCGATAGTGACGAAGACCACAACCGCGAAGAATGCTATTAGGCCTAACGCACATACCTAATCATAAGCACTCTCATCTTGTATATTACATCATCATATAATCCCCTTCACTAGACGCGGCACCGCGGGCCTCCTTGGTACGGGCTGTAGCCTTTCTGCGGTGCCGCGGCTCTCCTGAGCAAATAAAGATTATTATTATTATTATTATTAGTGCCTGAGGCCAAACCGTTATTCACGAGCTGAAAGTGTTCTTGGGGCGTCGAAGTCCCTTTCAAGAACGGATTTTTTTTAGCGTGAAGAAAACACAAGAAAGGCTTTTCTTCAAACCTTTTTCCCGACACTTTTGGTACAGCCCCAGTCACGGCGTTTAGATGAGAATGCAGATTTTTTTCCGGTTTATTCCAAAACAACAGAGGAATCTGCACGTCCCGCTGGGTGACTTCCGCCCAAAGACCCAGAGCGGAAGTGCGCCTGACGCGCCACCACCGCGGCCTGACTTAACAAGCATGGAGCCCCGACTGGTGTCCCGTGCGTGCTAGCACATCCAGCGTGCGCGTTAACGCAGCTTTGACGAGCTTGAGATTGCACGGGCGTGCCCGCATGAGCAGAGACATGGCTGCGGCCAATCGTCCTGCTTGCATACGTTTATTGGCGACGTGAGCGATCGAAAGCGTCGCTGTGGTCGGCCCACCACAATTGGCCGAATGCTGACTATGACGTCAGGAAAGTATTTCTCATCGACGGAAATAAGAGGAATATAAGAACTTCAATTTTGACGGTGTTGGCAGTGTTGCTTTGAGAGCACAGTGATTTCAGGCTTCCACCATGCCCATTACAAACACCATAGAACTTGTTGTTCACAAAGTAATGACGTCACGAAAGGTAACTGAACGAGGGCGCCACCGAAACATCTCGCCGCTAATAGACGATTGCAAGCAAGGCGACTGGCCGCAGCCATGTCTCTGCTCGTGCTAGCAAGTGCGTGCATTTACAAGCTGGCCAGTGCTACGTTCACGCGCACGCTTCACATGCTTGCACGCATGGGACACCACTAAGGCGCTATGCTAGCAAGATATACAGCGCCCTCACCAGCAAGTTTGGCTACGCCGCCGCTGCCGCGATGCGTCGTAAAAGACAGTCTGCACAAAGATTCCAACGCGAATCACCGCGAGATTCATGCTGGGAATGCCGCATGGCAATGAGTTCAACGAAGACAACTTGGCAAGCGGTATTTAAACCATAGATATTGCGGCGACTCGTGTTCACAGATTGCTTTTTGCTTAAGTATGTGCAGTGTGACCCCAGCTTTAGTTTTTCTGCTCGTACGACAACCTCGCTGCAGCTCTGAGCATCAAAGAGCCATTTCTCGGGGAACTTGGACAGCAGCGCACAGCTTTTCCATCGGCGAGGACCCGAAACACACTTTCGGGTTCTCGTGTCTCGCCGCAGCTGGGCGCCAGTCACGTGGCTCTCCTCTCATCCTTTGTCTGCCGCTCCACCTTTTCCATTTCGGCGGCCGTTTTTGGTGGCGATCTGCCAGGCTTTGTTAGTATATAGGAGGGCTTGTGACTACACTTATGGCGGCACCACGCATGCGCCGAACGCTTGGCGTTCATTTGGTTTACGTGCGTACGTGAGCGTTCTTGATCTTCTCCATTAAAGCGTTTCATAAATATCTGCTGCGAATATGGCATTTTCTTCTCGGAAAAAGAAAGCCTCTAGTGGGTGAAATTCCTTTGGTGGGATTGGAGCGATCCAAAAGCACTTTATGCACCCGTTCTTAGTGCAGCAAAAGCGAGCGCACGCTTGCTCACGCAAGAAGATACAGACAACACAGTTACCAACAATAAAAACGCTCCGAATCTGCTCCAAATTCACCTAGAGAATTCCTCACCATAACACGCACCGCCTAAGTAGAGTACTACAGATCAATGCGATCGAATGGGGCGGGCTACGAAAGAAATTGGTTGGGAGATTGACTGTCTGGGCGATCTTTTTTTCCCTCGTTCGAGCTTTCTCGATGTAAGCCTGTCGGATTAGCGCTGAAATTGGCCCACCGATAGAAATCGATATCGACTGGCGCGTTCTTCTTGCACCGTTGGACGGAGCTTTAAAGTGATTGCGCGTTAAATGGACG
This sequence comes from Ixodes scapularis, assembly GCF_016920785.2. Classification (NCBI taxonomy): domain Eukaryota; kingdom Metazoa; phylum Arthropoda; class Arachnida; order Ixodida; family Ixodidae; genus Ixodes; species Ixodes scapularis. Next base: position 129,175,550 of record NW_024609846.1, read on the forward strand.
CTGCAAATCTGTTCCCCTGCCGTACTAAAATCCATGCGGGCGCCGACAAAATAGACGTCAAGAAAAAAAGAAAAAGTAAATAGGTGTGTGCGGTACGGTATCTTCTTTTTTTCTTTTTTAAGACAATTTTGTTGTGAAATTCTGTATAGCTTATACAGAACTTTGATGGTGGCAATATTGTTTGCGTTAACTTAGGTTTTTGAAAACTTCACCAAGTTTTGTCGTCTCGTATGTATTATTCCGGCTGCCGCGGGCGTATCCATCGTTTCGCTTTTTTTGTTTTATATCACGCTAACATGTATCGAGAATTGCAGGTATTCAAAGAATTCAATTTTCTGTTGTTTATTCTTTGTTCATGGAGCTGTCCGTCCGTCAAATTCCTCGCCTGCCTCGGAAATTCTGCTTCCGCTTTCGCATTCCTGAGCCGACGTCCAATGTTTGGTATTCGCCCAAACGCGAAAGCTTCTTCAAATATCTCCTGCCTGAGCGTTGATCAGTGATGTTTTTTTTTTATTTCTTTTGGCCGAAAGCCCCCTTTTTGTGTATTGTGACCAAGCTATTCTGTTTCATGTGCCGAAAAAAAAAAAAAAAAAATATATATATATATATATATATATATATATATATATATATATATATATATATATATATATATATATTCTGCTTGCGTCTAAGACATTCGTGTGTCAGAAACCCGCTTCAGCGTCTAGTAAACACTTTGGGCATTTCTGGCTACATTCTTTGTTGCGTCTGCGATTGTTTTCAGTCATTTATTGTACAATATTTGTGATGCTTTTTTTCTAAACGTCACTGAAACAAACAGACGGAATGCTTTGCCGATATTTCGACGCGCAGTATTCGCGTGGCAGTGTCACTTTTCCGCGTGTCTACGGAAAGCACTCTGGATAGGCTATACCAAATAAGAGCCTGGTTTATACTTTGTTTTATTGAAACATTAAGGCTCCGGACCCACGGCGGTCATCTCAAATGACTACAAAACGGTGCTTATAAAAATAAATCCAAGAAAACATACTTAAAAGTGGCTTTTTCTGACATATCCCCGTGTTCTTGGGGAAACTATTATTGTCACGGGTTAGATATTTCATCGGATAATTACTAAATAAACATTTCCACTGGCTTCTCATTTTTCTCATCTAACACGGAAGTTAGGAGGGCGATTTACATTAAAAACGAGCGTGTTGGTTAATATGCTTAAACAACCGGACGGAACAAACACGAAAACGGGACGAAAACTGACGCATGCGTGAGGTTTCGTCCTGTTTTCGTGTTTATTCTTTCCGGTTGTTTGAGGGTGATTTCTCTTATATCGCCTACTGAGTATTAATATTGCGGAAATGAACAAGAGCTTTGCTGAAAATGTTCTTTCAAGGTTCGTTATAAAATAAGTAATTTGTAACACAACACAATTTATTGAAAAGAAAAATTTTGAAACTAACAGTTTAAGAATGCTATTCTTCACATTGGAGTAGGCGGGGTAAAATTATGACCTTGTTAATATTAATACCGGAGAGAGAAAAAAAAACTCCCGTGGTCATTAAGGCAATGACCAATACACCAACACCCGGCACTGACGTCATTCCGCTGCGGTGGTGCTGCTAAGGGCAGGGCGCATGCGCAGACGGATTACGGTTCTTGCACATGCGCATTTGTTTGTTAGCTTTTCTTTTCTTTTAGTATATATATATATATATATATATATAAACGTTTTTTGTACTCATTAAAAATAACTGCCCTAAGAATGGAGCTTTGAACGGTTCATAAATTAAACCTGGTTACAGTTACGGGTACATATTAGCCGCGTTGGAAGTGTTCCACCATATTGAAAGCGTTTCACGCCTGAAATGGCCTCCCCCCGCCCCCCGCCCCCTTTTTTTTTCTCTCTGGTGCACTTAAAAGCAAATGTGCGAACTGCCTTTCGTTTACGTAGTTTTCGTAAAGTGACTTGGAGACTGAAGACTTACGTGGTTTACGTAAAGTGACTTGGAGAATGAAGACTTCCGTCGCAGTCAAGTCGATCTGAGCAGCAAAAGCGTGTCTGAAACCTCGGGTGTGCCGACGGCGTCCATCCATTTGCATATTTTTCTTGGGCCGCTTTCGAGCGTCAGTGCCATCTGGTGGCTCAAAAAGCGGCTGCGCTTTCGACAAACTAATGGCGGCCATGAAACTGTATTTCGTTGGGAACGGTAACTTTCTCATGTTAAGGGCAAATGAAAATTGGTTTTTCGATCGCTTTATAATTATTTATTGATTTTTTTTCAGTTTTGATGGTGTGAGAACATAAGAATTGGCTAGTACAAAGCAGCGGCCCATAAACGCCTTGATTAAATGTCCGCTATAAAAAGGCTTTAGAGCCAAACTTGTGCCAAGAAATGGATTGGGCTACACTCCAAAATAAGCGCTTACGCAGGCCTTGTATCCAATTCGTGCGTCGTGTTATGCTGACGTCTCGAACGTAGGCCTCATGTATCCTGCTTTTGGTGGTATCTTCAACTTCTTCATCCATCAGCCTCAAGAAGACCGCCATTAGTTTGGCACAGACGCCATGCTCTGAGATGATAATAGTGATCACAGTTGCCAGACTGAATATTGAAAAAGGGTCGATTGTATAGGTTCACCGATTATTTTTCTTGGTTCCAAGTAAATGAATAAGACGGCGTAATGAATACTTGCTCTACTGCTGTTATATTTTGGGAGCGTGATGCAAGTCAAGCCGTATCTGACTTTTTTTTTTTTTCCCTCGTATCCACCATTGTTGATTTTGGTGAAAAAAAGGAAGAAATTATTATCCTCGGAACTTCGTAATTTAATGCTTCCATTTTCGGAGTGGTCAGCCGAATCTTGTCTTTCTCGGACAACACCACCGCCTGTTGTCACCACTTCAATAAACGCACTTTTCCTTATGACTTTTGGAATATTACGGGAGCCCGATACGTAGTTGGGGTTTAGCACAGTCTTCCTTCTTGAAGTTGTGTGTCAGCTGCTGCCTAAAATGGTAAATCTTTTTTTTTTCATCTATTTTAAATTTATGAGGTGAAACCTCGAACGTAATAGACACTAGTCAAAACCCCATCAAGTAACATTGGCGGTCTCCATTTTGTGGGCACGAAGCGTGTGGTGATTGGATCCGAGTCCTCGCCGAACACTGACGCAACGCTCGTGTCTAATACATGCTCAGAGTACGTTACCAAATTATAGCGGTCTCGGACAATTTGTGCAACAGTTACTAAAATGTGGCGCATATGAAAAAAAAAAAACGTATATATTGGGGTCCGGCTTTTTACAGCGCAGCTGTTAAGGGCTAGTTTCCTCAGTTTCGTGTCCGATACCAAACAAATGTCGAAACAAAACTACACAAACCTCTGGACAGCTACCGCCATATATGAGCGATGGCGGGAACAAGACAACCAGCCTGGTTGCCGCCGTCGCTCATAGATGGCGGCAACCTTTGCAGCTGTCTAGGGTACCTCCATCTGCCGGAGGCACCAATGGAGCCAATGAAGTGCCACAATATGGCGCCTGAGGTCAGTATTAGCTCCACATTGGGTGTGGGCCCCCTATAGTGTGTCTGACAAAGCCGTGGTGCAAAAACGTTGTGTTTAGCAAAAGTTCTGGAAAGATAGACACAATATGACGCCGGTGAGAGCATCGCAAAGTTCGCCACAAAATGGCGGGTGTCTCCACCCTGTCAGCGGAGCGGCCGGCAAACGGAGGCACCCTACAGCAAAGCAAATTGTTGTGTGTATGTTGATACAGCCGGAAGTAGTCTGCCTCGGGGGGCGTCTGATGTCTCAGCTGTAGATGAGCAATTTAGCCAGTGCAGTGTATGACTGCTAGCCTGGGGTCTTTAGCGTGCACCACGCAGTAGTGATACACGACCGCACGCCGGTACGATGCTCACCCAGATCGAAACGGGCAGGGGCGGGGATTGAGCCCAGGATCCCCGGGTTCAGCAGCGCGAGCTTTCGCTCCACGTGTCCCGAGCTGTGTGCGCTAGACCACTCGGCCACCGAACCCCCCCTACAGCTACCATAGAAGAATGGATAGTTGGGTGAGTTGGTGGGAAATAATAATTGGGTTGTGTGTGTGTTTATACAGCCTAGAACTTGGTCTGCCTCACAGGGGCGACGAGTCTCCCAGCTGTAGATGAGAAATTTAGCCAGTGCGGTACAGCCGCTAGCCTGGGGTCTTTAACGTGCACCACGCAGTAGTGATACACGACCGCACGCCGGTACGATGCTCATCCAGATCGAAACGGGCAGGGGTGGGGCTCGAACCCAGGATCCCTGGGTTCTGCAGCGCGAGCTTTCGCTCCACGTGCTCCGAGCTGGTGTGCGCTAGACCACTCGGCCACCGATCCCCCCAGTTGGTGGGAATTCATCGCAGGAAACAGCGCGCAAAAGATACGAGGACGAAGAAGAAACAGGGACGAACGTAAAACTTCAATGGTCTTCCTTCTTCACCAAAGTAAAAACTAAAAGGTTTTTTTTGTTTTTTTTCTAATGGCATTGTTGTTGAGTCGCGCTTTGAAGTATGCTCCGTTTATTTAAGAAGTCAAAAGAAATAGGCCGTGTTACGCGGAACGGCGCGCTCCAGGAGAGCAGAGCCGTATATGTAGAGAGTTTGGCCATTCGTTGGGAAGTATAGGAGACAAATGAAGCGGCGCCATTGGCCGAAAGCGGGCTGGGCGTGTTCCAGGGCGTCTTCAGAAATTCGAATGTGACCAACCAGAAGCCGGAAATAATACCCTGGCGGTGGTCGCGAGAAACAAACCTGATAACTGCATTGGAGTAACTCTCGATGGCTGAAAATATGGTACACGTGATGTTTCAATCACACTCATCTAAAATGATGGTGGAAGAGTGCGACTAGTGGAAAGATCGACATAATCCTTACGCCAAACGCCGAGCGCCGGGAATCTGCCCGTCCGAGCGGTCACACTCTTTCCGCGCAAAACAGAGTTGAGCGGCGCATTCGTTTCTTACATCTTTCTGCATGATCATGATAAAACAACACGTGAACCCTATTTTCAACCACAAAAAGTTACTACACTTCACTCTTACGCACTTATTTAAACCATATACGAACATAGACCTTCGATGATCGATCGGCTCAGAACTGTTTCTCGCTACCACCGCTAGGGGATTCTTTTCGGCTTCTGGTTGGTCAAGAGAGCATGCCAAGCCCTCTTTCCGAGTCTACCGCACACCCTGGCTCTGCCCGCGCCTCCCATTGACCAAACTCTCTACATATACGGCTCTGCAGGAGAGTGTTCCCTGTAGGAGGAACGGAGGAACGCCACCGTTATAGACGCTTTCTTCAAGTGCGCCGCCATCTTGAATTGTCGTCACTTCCAGTATGGGCGAAAACATTTTTTGTCGTCGCCACGCCAGTAGAAGACACTTAGGATATTAGCGTAACCGTCACATATTATCTTTTTGACTCCCCCTTATTTTTTTACAAGTTACAGGTTGAAACGTTTTAGTATGTTTTCGTCGCCCATACCGTATACGCCTATTAGGTGCCTGGGACGAAAGTAGACAGAAAATGTCTATTGGCGACGTGAGCGATCGAAAGCGTCAGCAAAGGATGTCTCATCGACGGAAATAAGAGGAATGTAAGAACTTCAATTTTGACGGTGGTGGCAATGTTGCTTTGAGACCGCTATGATTTCAGACTTCCACCATACTCGTTACAAACACCATCGAACTCGAACTTGTTGTTCACAAGGTCATGACGTCACGAAAGGTAACCGAACGAGGTCGCCAAGGAAACATCTCGCCGCTAATACTTGCCTCAGAGGAGCTGGAACGGGAATTCGTTACGCTTTCGAAGGAACGGCAGGAAGAATGAACTCCTTTTCTTGTTTTCTTATATATCTGCAATTTTACCCGAATGTAGTAGGCATTTAGGACTTTTTATTACCGACTACGTCAACCTCCGACTTCAAAAGATAGGGAAGTGTCTGAGTAAAAGTCGAAAACGAAGAAATAGAAGACACGTAATCGTGGCGACACGTAGCAATTCTTTTTTTTTTTTTTTTAATGACAGCAAGTGTAGAGTTTATTCGAATAATCACCTTCTACGCCTTGCTACACATGTCTGCCGGGAAACGCGTTGTGAGTGTGCCCAGTGGCTCCCTTCTGCGGAATTACAGGACGTCGGGCACACGTCTTCCAGCCCAGCATACTGACCTAATAAGCGCTAGAAAAGTGTATACGGAGAGTAAGTCGTCTGCTTCTTGCATGGGAGTTGCAGTGACGTCAGAACGACGCCGAGTTTTGATTGGCTTTGGTTGAAAGGATAGCGGGTAGAGCTCAATGCTAGATGACCCACTATCTTTTAAATCAAACAATAAGAGCTCGTCCTTCTGACATCATCGCAGCCCCTGTGCAAAAAGCAGACGAAGTTTTCTCATCTAAATGATGATGAGGATGATACACCTAAGGTGTTAAACACGCGCCTTCGTGGAAAAGGTCATCCAACAAACCAATACAACACGAACGCAACTTCGATGCATGACGCCAACCCGTATTAATAAAGCACGAGCTAGCGTTCATCCCGCATTCGGAATGCCCGCGTCGCTCGCACTGCATAACTTACAACAGCAACCATGCATATCCAAGTTCTCATTTTAAAACAGGAAACGCTCGGGTCGCACGCGTCGCATCGGCCTACCTTTCCCCCTACCGATCTCGACATGGAGGGGCACTGTACTGGCGTGTATTAGTGCAATCACAACTGCATGATGTCCACTAATGATACCAGGTAAGCGCACCGTTTTGGCAAGATTGCCACTATACGGAAGGGATAACCGCTTTAAGGCGAACTGATCCCCAAGCTGTAAAGTAATTGCGTTGTGTGTATGTCTGGACAAAATATATGGATGACAGACGTTAGTCAGCCCCAATGGGCGTCTGGGCCGGTTTGCTAGAATCTTGTCTCAGCCAGAGTGTCGAACCGATATTTTTATCGGTTCGGTTCGGGTTCGGGTTCACGGCTTTCGGTTCAGTTCCGGTTCAGTTCCGGGGCGCAAAAATAACCGGTTCGAACCGGTTTGAACCGCTAAATTGAGAATATATTTTCTGCATTGTTCTGTCAATAGGCACTATTTAGGCCATGAAACTAACTGCTGTAAACAATCTGATTTTTGCGAGGACCTATTTTTGAGAATTTCGCGAATCGCCTACAATTCGCGAAAAATGGGTCCCGCGAACAATTTCGGTAAAATGTAAACAGATTGAAATTTATAGTGAGATTCCACCGCGTCGAGAAAATTACAACCCACGAATTATTCCAAAACTTCAGCTTTGACCTAAATCGCGAAATATTGAGCCCACGAAAAATAAGTTGTTTACAGTATATAGTTTTCTTTTTTTTTTTATCGTTTGTTCAATCCAGTTTTATTTTCAGGTACAAAAATTACAAAATTCTGTTATTTATACCTACACAACAAGAAAAGAAAATCTCCATTAACATACCAAACGTCGTGTTTATACGACTCAACCTCCCTTCGTTTACCAGAGTCACATACATTGTACCTGAATCGAAATGTTTTCGCGAAGTGAAGTAGGTTGCCTAAAATACCCGTGACAGGAACAACTTTGTATCGCAGTATTAGATGTTGAATCGTGGTTTTGCCCTTGAACTAAGAAATTAATTACAGTGAATAAAATCATGAAATGGGCACCTCGTCGCCATATATACCATAAAATGTGTTTTACGGAATACATTTCACAATATATATATGACGACGAAACGACTGATCTTAAAGCAATATATTTTTAAAAATGTCACGAAAGTCACGGGACAAGTCCTTCCACTCTATATTTTATAAAAACACTAAGCGACAATCGCAATGCTTGTTTTTTCTAACTAGCATTGTTTGCTCTCAGCCCCATGATGCAGGCGACGAATCAGGCGAAAAGGAGTGGCTGAAATTGTTCACTCTAACCTATGAGCACCTTCGTACTGAGATCGAATCTGACCTAAAACAGTGCTTACCCATGCGAACATTTTCTATATTGGATAAACTGGCATAGCCTGGTTCTGAGGTTTGCTCTTGACAAAATGCCGGTCAATTTAATTTGCAAATAAGCATCACCCTCTCTAATTGATGATTTTTGTCAAATAGAACAAAGTGGGATTTCATGCTCTACTCAATTCGGAAGCTACTTAATTGGACACTTTCTGAGAGTTTAACTGTGCAATCGTCATAGTTCCATCATTCGTTCCAGTAAGAAAAGGCGATAATAAAAACACATAAAAAACGCAATAATAAACTTCTATATATTTGAGAAGTTATATATGCGTGAGGAACACATATAGTTATTTAAATTAGCTTCAAAATAAAAAAACAACAACATTATTTAAAGCTTTTCCAAATCACCTATAACGTATCTATAGAGGATAAAAGCGCCGAAAAAGTTTGCAGAACATCTTTCAGATAATTTAAAAGTGCATTTACATATATATCTTTGAGGTGAGGATCTTCTATTTATGCTGCCAAATCTTCAGACAGGAATTAAGTATATTTGTATTATCATCGATAAATTTGACTTTATGAAGTTCACATAACCGCCTGAGACCGACACGGAAGGACGATACTCGAAAATACGCCAGCTGTTGAGACTTCGGCAACGTGCTTTTGTTAGCTGTTTTGCAGTGTAAAATACTGGGTTGCAGGGTATGGCAAAAAACACCGTGATCACATGATATATCGCAAGGCAAATACACGAAATGTGCAGAAATAAGGAGATGACACGCAATTTGTTCTAAATAATCCCTTACACAACGCTTTACTGCAAAAAGAGATGCGTAGGAATGCATAAAATGATATTCCTAATTAAACATAGATTCCTCGCAGGGCAAACGAAGATTTTTAGAATCCTAATATAAGTCACTTTTGGGCATCAGCTTGCCTCAGCTCGAAACGTCGCGAGATACTACTAATGTTATTTTAGGTTTTACGTGCACTTGTTTTGGGACCTTACTTCACGACTCTGTTCTTTATCAGTCATGTGCTGCAACATTTCATTAGGCTGCCGTATATCATCGCGGGACTGCTATAAATACTACACAACTTTACACCTTGGACGTCTACTGCTAGTGTTGCGAACGTCGCACTTCACCAGAAAGCTGAAGTATTTAACATGGTTTGCACGTGACGTAATCGCACTAGATACTGGTTGTCATTGCGAGTTGTTCTTGCTGAGAATATCAAATCCGATGGGGCAAAATGCACGCTGCAAAATTTTCGCGCTCAGTGCAAGCTATGTATTTGAGAGGCACACATTTTTCTTGTTGGTCCATCGTCGTTAGACACGGCGCGAGTATCTGGCGCGGCGAAAACGTTCTTTCTGGCAAGAGTGTTTTTACAAATAAAAGTTGTACCAACTACCCATCTGTCACTATCGTTTGCAGGCCACGCTTTCTAGTCTGCGCCAAAAGTGCGCGGTAGAGGAATCTTTACGACACAGTATGCTTTAAAACTACCCCCCTCCCCACTCCCTTTTTTTTAGTTGCTCCTCAAGATACTTTTTATTCCTCAGGGATTGCCTGCTCCGTATTGAGTGGTGTTCACTCGACAATTATATTTGTGTCACTCGTTAACAGTAATTCTTCCTTGCTTTTACTTTGCACCAAACGTGAAGGTTAAACAAAATACAGGGTGGTCGAAACTTGGAGAACTTGAGAACGACACTTCTGTGAGACTTAGAGCGGCTGCCAACGTTTGGCTATCCCCGTGAGACCACTAGGATCTTTCTTTTCAGCTATCCCTCACGTACACACTAATAGTTCCATGTAACGTCGGACTAATACGTCACATTTAGACCCTTTAACACTTCTATTCTCGGTACAACTTTCTGAGGCAGTTTAGCAATAACGAAAACATGTTTGGGAGCCTCAATGGTGTGCATACATGTAAAATGGGCCGTGCAGCATTTTTTTTACCTTCAGTTGAATAAATACCGCCAAGTTGTAATCCCTGACGTTGATAACTTGCAAAAGCATCCATTAGTTTGTTCCTCCGAGAAATGAGAGACAGTCGAAAGAAAGAAATGAAACAGCTTTCCCCTCCTCAACTCGCAATTAGAACTATCAGCCACGTGATCTGATCCCTATATATGCAGCGTCAGTGTTTATCATATTCATAAGCAGGGTTGGCAAAGCGAAGCATGGGCTAATCTTCAGATATAGTTTTAGTTGGGCTATAATGGGGCCCGAGCCCCACTAAAGCGACAAACAGAAACAAACGACAGCGGCTAGCCTTAAACCAGAGTATTTCGCGATTTGACAGGCTTTGTAAAATAAAGAAGGCTATGCTTAAACACGAGTATCATGCACACGATGGTACCATTTGCAGGCTTGTAAACACTCCTGCTAACTTCGCGAGCACCGAACAACTCAAAGCCGTATAAAGGTACCATCGCGAACATGCTGCATGTGTCTGAGGCTTGTCGCTTTCGTTTGCTTCTGCTTCTAGCTCTAGTGGGACTTGGGCCCATCATAATCTGAGTTGAACACGAGCCGTTACCCGAATGTTTGGCGATACTGGTTGTCATGAACCAGAGCATTTGACTCGGGATCATGACAATCGGGTACATCATGGTGTCATGGGACTCTCAGTGCGAAGTTGTGATGTCATGTGACGTCACGGTATCAACAACGTTAATAGATCTAGCGACGTCCTCAATTTGAATCGACTTTACGCGGTGAGTCACGTGACGTCACGGGGTCACGTGATGTGACATTACTTGACAGCATGTCTTGACATTATGACGTCACGTGACGATGTGACACATGGCTATTCATAGTGCCGATAAGAAAGCGCCGCAAAAAAACAGGATTTATTATACATTGGAATTCTGTATATGAGGATTTGATCAATACTTAGAAGAATTAACGTGCCAATTTTTTATTCCCAAATAATAAATTTGTAATACTAACAAAAAAAAATTACCGTGAACCGTTTTGAACCGGTTACTGTTATATTTTTTTCCGGTTCCGTTCCGGTTCAGTTCCAAGATGGCGGCGAAGATTTCGGTTCGGTTCAGTTCCGGTTCGGCTAAAAATAACGGTTCTGTTCCGGTTTTCGGTTCGGTTCGGTTCCGGTTCGACACCCTGGTCTCAGCTGAGATTCGGGTAAAGAAAGCACTGCCAAAGCCAGCGCACGAGCTGATCGGGACTAAAGTCCCGTCTCAAGACGCTCGCGCGCCGCAGCCTTCGCAGTGCTTTCTTTCACCCAGTCTTAGCTGAGACGCTGTTCTAACAAGCCGGCCCTGGTGGCTCCGCTGTAGAGGGGAAATTTTACCAATGCAGTACCATTGCTAGCTTGCATTTAACACGTATCTCGCAATGCGATACACAACCGCACACCCATACGATGTTCATCGACATCGAAATGTATACTCATCCAAGACCACTTAGAATAATCAAAGCCTGTGAACATTCTCCTTTATATATCACCACGTTACGTCATCACCCTCAGCTCAGCAATAGACCGATCTCACCCAGCGTTCCACGCATGCGTGACACCGCCATAACTGTAGTTCGTATACGAGGCTCACGCCAGTTCACGAGAGAGCTCATGCCGCCTCGTGCTCTGCTCGCGCAGACCTCCAGCAGGGTTGTCGCGCGTGCAGAAAGACTACAGCTCCCACGATGCATGTCTGCACCGGTGGCGTACTCAAACTAGCTGGTGATACTATAGACGCTTTGCAGCAGCTGTGCATGGGCACCGCCATAACTGACCTTCAGTTTTTGTTTCCCCTTATTACGTTTACTTCACTTCATTATTACCATAGCAGGCTAGGTTATTGCCATCTTAGATTTTATTCTGTCTTTCTCCCCAACATTGGCTTTCGTGGGGGCTCGTCCACAACAATTTCAGTGCCTCGGTATCTCGGTAAAACAAGAGAAGGTCAGCAATGGCGGTTGTATTTTGGCGCGTGTGTAAAGCGTCTATACCCGAGCGGCGAGCTCGGCCAACACCACCTGAATAAGTAAACATGAGTGATTTCTAACGTTATTAAAGAAGACCATAGGCCAGAGATTGGACACGACTACGGCGCCACCGTTCGGTTGCCGTGTCCAATCAGTGAGAACACGACTCCTAGCCGAGCGGTGACGCCGTAGTCGTGTCTAGTCTGTGGCCTGTCGCCATCTTTAGTGAGCCAGGAAAGCACTTATAGGGGCCGTGTAACAATATTCGCTTGGAATGCTTTTCACTTTACACGAGCTCACTGGCACTATACTTCGTCTCACCTTAGCATGAAGGCTGTGCAAGCGCGAGCGGGTAGCCTTGATTGCCTTGACTGAAGCCTTAGCCTCCTCTATTACTGAAAAAGCCTGGCAGATCGCCACGAGACGCGGCCGCCGAAATTAAAAAGGTAGAGCGGCATACAACGTATGAGAGGAGAGCCACGTGGCGGGCGCCCTGCTGCGGCGAGACGCTGAAACACACTTCTCCCGAGCGATGGAATGTCCTCTCATGCTCCTCGAGTTCCTCACGCTACCGATGGGCGTACCAACCGGGAGGGGGCAAGGGGGCGCTTGCCCCCCCCCCCCGCAGTTCTCAGAGTGGGGGGGAAAGGCATCTCTTTTGCCCCCCCCCCCCCCCCCCTGAAACAGCCGACACTGGGCCAGGCAGACACTGGCCGGCGGCGCCTAAGGGATACCAAGGGCACCGTCCCCCTCCCCTGGGGGGGAGGGGTCTGGTTTGCCGCCCCATTCAAAAACAAGTTGGTACGCCAGTGACGCTACCGCTTCGTTTCTCGTCGGGTTTGAAAACCATGTTTCGGGTTTTCGCCGCTGCAAAAGCTGCGCGCTGACGTCCAGGTTCTCTGAGAAATGCTCTGTGCTACCAGATCTTCGCGCTCCAAATCTGCGACCAGGCACTCTACGGCTCCGTCGTCGAGCTGCCAGGTTCTGTGCTATGCTGGAGCACTCGCTGCACGAACGCTCGTGCAGCCGCCGAGCCTTCCTAAAAAAAAAATAGCTCGCGCTTTTAGCATGCGCGGCTAATAGTCCATGCTATAAGGTGAGACGAAGCATATACAGGGTGATTCAAAGAGAGGCCAGGCTCTTAAAATCGACCGCAAAATTCGGTTTTTTAACCCATCGCGCTACGACTTTGTGCAGCGGTGCCCACAGAAGGTGCATTTTTTTTTTGTAAAATTTCCAAAGAGCGAACTTACCTGAGGAAAAAGTAAAGAAAGAAAAAGGCTTAGCTCCTATGGAAACGCAGCGACGACACCGGTCTTCAAGCAACACGGCGCCGTTTCGGACGGGAGACAAGAGATGGCGCAACGAACGCCACCAACGAACGAGCATACGGCGCCGAGAGCCGGCGTGTTTAGCAGACGATCTTTTAGACTCAAAAGCGGCGCGCGTTCCGCAGGCGGCGACAGTCGCAAAAACAAAAACAGGCGCCGTAACAACAAGGAACTGCAGTTGCTTGTCTGCTAAAGACGCCGGCTCTCGGCGTCGTATGCTCGTTCGTTGGCGGCAGTTGGCGTCCCGACCGCTTGCGCCATCTTTTGTCTCCCGTGCGAAACGGCACCGTCTTGTTTGAAAACCAGTGACTTCGCTGCGTTTCCATAGCAGCTAAGCCTTTTTCTTCCTTTATTTTTTTCTCAGGTAAGTTCGCTCTTTGCAAATTTCACAAAAAAAATGCACCATCTGTGGGCAACGCTGCACAAAGTCGTAGCGCGATAGGTTAAGAAACCGAATTTTGCGACCGATTTAAAGAGCCTGGCCTCTCCTTGAATCACCCTGTATATCTGGCAAATATCGCGGTCGAATCCAGGTCCTGCCGTGCCATGTGCCAGCTCAACGCACAACGCTGCGGCACCAGCAAGCAAGCATTCGACTCAAAATGGCTTGCCTCGCGTTTAATCTTCCACGTTTCGAACCTGCGGCGATGTGGTGGGGTAAGCGAACTTTCAGAGGCTTGACGTTCTTCGAGGAACCGAGGAAAGGACTGCCCACTGTCCTTCCACGGTGCTGATGAACGTTGAGAAACGCAGAATGTCTGGCTGACGCGGTTACGTAGGTCGCGTGCAGGGCGACCTGGGTCACAAGGCGATACTACGGTTACGACACAGTCACCGGTAGAACTGTTCTGTCGCGCAAACCACCGACAACATGTAATCACGGAAGCCACAAGAGACGAGCAGAAATCGCGAAAGGACCTGTTCCGGCCAGTTCAGTGTTTTCCCACTAGGTGCCGTTCGTTTTGCTGGGGTCGCGAATACTCGCACGCAACGCCACTGGCTAAGAAATTCCTTTGTTGTTGTTTAATTTCAGGGACAAAAGCGAGCTTTTTTTCAATTTCTCCTTTGCAAAACTTGATGACGTAGCTGGGGGTTGCAGTATCCCTCAGTGACGATATTTGAATACGGATCACAGATTGGACCCGAGCATTGGGTGAGCACTCGATTCGGGGTCGTGATAATTAGTAGCGAGTTTTAGAATAAGGGGCCCACAGCTTTGGGTGCCCCAAACAGCTTGGGGCGTCCCACTGAGCATGCGCAAAACTTCTGCGCATGCCCACTGCGATGCCCCGAGCTGTTTGGGGCACCCAAAGCTTTGGGGGCCCCTATTCTAAAACTCGCTCATAGCTCGACAAGCGTTCGGAGATTGGCCCGTATCCAATCGCTGCAATGACGATTATAGCCGAACCGTAACAATGCCTGGAAGTCAGCGCGTACCCTGTGCTTTGCTAACCCTATAGCGCGTGGCTGATCAATATTGGCGGCATATGATAGACTCCGTACACTCTGACTGGGAGTTGAGGAGACAAACGCTGCTCGTTTTTCTTTGATTTTTTTTTTCTGCGACTTCTATTGCGTGTGGTGAAGAACGACTGCGTGTTTCATACATAGGTCATTAAAGTCACTATTTCGTTTTATGCAGTCTTTGCTCAAAGTACAAAAATCGTTGCATCGTCCATTTAAAGGGGGACAACGATTTCTAGACTTCGGTCAAATCTTTGTGGATGTTGCCCTCTGACACTTGTAAAGTAAAGAAAAGAAAACCGATTTCGCCTGCGTGTCCTAGTTGTTGTGTAAAGAAAATATAAATATTGGCATATCTGGCACCCATCAACTTACTCGTACTCCCAGTCCTAGTGACATAATTCGGGGTGCCGTGTAGGTTCCCGTGTGCTCTCTCGGAAGACGCTTCCTCTCCCTCTCTCTGTTGACGTTAGCGGGCGCTATGCTGCAGCTTAGAGCCGAGCGAGGTCACGTAATATTCTCGCCGTAGTTCCTCTGGCTGCCACTTGCGGCTGCAGGTGGGTGAAAAAGCTCGACTTTTACTTGGCGATTATGCAGCGGAATCGCGACATATTTTTTTAACAAAGGATATGTTTTCTCTATCCTCCGAGACACGATGAGCAACGCAAAAATGACGAGATGCAAAATCTTTTCATCTTAAAATCGTTGAACCCCCCCCCCCCCCCCCCCCCCCTTTAAGGCTCGTTCACACAGTCGCGTCGACTGCGGTTCGCCGCGTTGCGCGGTGCAGCGCAGTGCCTCCCCATTGGCTCGTCGTAAGCGTCGCCATAGCAACAGCTCTACGCAAGCAGTCTTAAAGGGGCCCTGCAATCATATTTAAGCGTCTACCTTTTTTCCGGTTTCCACGTCTCTTGGGGTTCGGGCAAGCCAGCGGGCACGGAGAGAGTAAATAAGTATCAGTGCGTCATATTTTAACCGGACGACGCGGAAACCTCCCCCACCGACGGAGGCGACCCGCGCTGCCTAAAAGCGCGCGAAATGTGATGTCTTTGGTCCTTGGCTTACTACTGGTCAAAGCTGCTAAGAGCTTCCTTTTAGTCGAAATACAAAATATAAGTGACGCCAGCCGTTTCAATTATTTATAAAAGTAGTTTTTGTTCAGCATTTCAGATCAGAAAAGAAACAAATGCAGTTTATAAGATACGGAAACAAGAAATGACGCGTCGATATACCCGCCACCAAGAGGTGGAAAAGGCGGCGCATACTAGAAAGGTGTAGTGGGATGAGAAACCGACGATAGGCGAGTGTAGAAACGTCCCGGATGTACGCGGCGGCGCTGCAGTCGAGTATCCGACCGGCTCGGAGCGTTCTGAAGGCCTTCGGCGAGCAGTTTTGGCTTGCTGTTCGGCCCTTTGGCGGTATGGTATGGCAGCGCGAAGTGGCTCCCGTTCTGAACTGATCTTTACCCCGTGTTTGCTGTCGTTTGTGGCTGATGAAGTGTCATGCCGAATTAGTGTTTAATCGCGCAGCAAATACAATGCGAGCCCTACTGGCTGCCCGTTTCATGCAGCCTAGCCAGAACATGCTTTAGTGGCGCCCTCTCGAGCCGTCGACACGGAGTGCGGCTGCCGTAAGCGCTCGCTGAGCTCACTACCCCTCCTGTAGTTCACGGCCACTCAAGCGACCAAGGACGTCATGAGAGAGGTTATTTTTGCTTGTTTTGTAGTTTTAATTTGCCTATAACTTTTAAAATAAAGCGAAATTCGAGAAAAGAAAAGTTTATTAAGTTACTACGTTCAGTGCGCTCAGGTTCGGTGTAAATTAAAAACCAGTAAAAAAGTCCTTGCAGGGCCCCTTTAAGGCTCGTTCACACAGTCGCGTCCACTGCGTTGCGCCGCGTTGCGTCGCGCCTCCCCATTGACTCGTCGTAAGGGTCGCCGTAGCAACAGCTCTACGCAAGCAGTCTTAACGCAAACAAACGCAAATTTGTGAACGAGCCTTCATGGATCTCTTGTCTAGGAAGCGTTGGACCAACGCCGCGTGTCTTTCGACGGATTGATGAAACACGAAGCCAAGCCGAACGACGACGCAGCGCTCGTATGCATATGCACCTGTGCTCGACCTCGCTGGGATGACGTCGAACTGCTATACTTCGTGTCATATAAAACAATCTTAAGCATCAGCAATTTCTAAAACCCAAAGTTAAAAGTAATTACGGGAAATCAAAAATTATCTTATGAAATCTCTAATTTCCTCAACAAACATATTCGCATCTATCAAATGACCCAAACAATGTTTTCCGTGTTTCTTTTGAAAAAGTATGTTAAAGATTATCCACATACCTGCAATCCAAGAGCTGTAACCTTGAAATATGTGCGGTGTGTACTTTTTTCCGTTCATGCCCCCGTCAAATTTGTAAACCTGCTGCCCGAGTGCTGTATTGGTGCTTGGGACATCGTCGGGTAATTTTAATCACACGCATTTTGTCCCAACTTCCTTGAGAATCGTGTCAAAATAAAATATGTTAATCATTCAATTAATGTTATGTCCCAGCGCTTGCAAAACCTAGAAAACACAAGAGCGCATACACATATCTAAAATCCCAAGGGCACGGCGTACTCTCTGAGCTTGGTTGGCGGCGAACGCCATGACGTTGCACTTCTGCGGCTGCTTCATTGGCAACTCGTCTCGTAACGTCGGTTGCGCGCTCTCTATGTGCACGGCCTTTGACTTCTCTCGGTGGTGTTTGCAGAAGTATACCTAAGCAGCTGTGCAAACATCCGAACAAAGAACCTGACCGTTAACTAGTTCATACCCATTGCCATCTGGTGTGTCTCCTTCAACGAGGTAGAGGCGTTTAAAGCGATAAACTGGTATACCGTTCACCAGATAAAAATGACCCCCCCTTGGCTAGCGCCATGTTGTACAATGTTGACCACCAGACACGTGACCGTACCCGATCCTGGGGCTTTTACGCAAAACTGAGCCAAGATTTGTAATGCGATCGGTGTAAAAAAACACGATAAACTTTTTTTCAATACTGTTAGCCCTAGAGATTATTGTCGAGCTCCGATAAAAACCCAAAGTACAGCACCGGCGCTGACGGCATCTAACGGAGCCATCGCGAAGCTGCCTGAGTTTTCGTCGTAAAGGCACATTTTGGACTTAAAACAAACAAAACATAATATATCTCGTCGGTACTGTTATTAGAGATCAAGGAATTATTTGTGCGCGGTACTTCGTTGAAATCTAGACGTAAAATTATAAGGTCCCGTGTCTATCGTGGTCAAAAATGTGCAACATGGCGGCTGCCAAGTGGGTGTCGCTTTCAGCTGCCAGTTTATCGCTCTAAGGCCTTCTACCTTGTTGGTCTCGTTGTTTTCGCCAGTCTTACGTGATCCCGCTCTCCACGCATGCGCAGGCCGACCTGTGTGGACGACTCGAGCGATGATGCCGACGAGCCTGCCCCTGCCGGCCGGCACCCGCCCCGGCGCGGTCCACGCTGCACGTGTCGCTGCTGCCCCGAGCTGCTGGACGGCCTGTGCCTGGGCTGCCTGAGCGAGCCACCCACGAGGCTTCAGCAGCAGTACCCGTGGCAGGGCCAGGGCGAGGACCCCGCCGGCACGAGCGCCGAGCGCCACCCCGCCAGGGCCCGGCCCCAGCCCGAGATGCCCGCCCGTGCCAGGCTCCCTTCGGGCACGTCCTCCTCGTCGACGGCCTCGTCGCCCGCCGACGAGGAGAGCAGCAGCTCTGCCCTCGAAGCCCTTGAGAGGTGAACTGACGAGCGCTTTGCGCGCCTACTATACAGAAAAATTAATATACCTAGACAAATAAATTCCGCGCATAGGTGTACTGTGCTGCATGAATTTCCGTAGAACTACGTGTGGGTGGCACTAAAGTCACTCGATCCTGGGAAAGTAGAACCATTGCCTTCTCTGCCTGCTAGCCGGACACAAAGAAATACAGACGACCAAAACCTCGCAAGATGGTTGGCTGATCGGTGTCCGTTGCCATGGCAATCGCCATTTCGGCCCCTGCCTTATCTTCGAAGCTTCGAGAGGGTCGTTCTAAACCAGTTGCATCAAGATCGCCGTGGAGCATCATCGTATAGACGCTTTACACACGCGCCCGATTACAGCCGCCATTGCTGACCTTCTCTTGTCTTTCCCAGATGCCGAGCCACTAAAGCGGGCGTTGGCAATCCTCCAGAAAGGCCAATGCTGTGGAGAAGGGCACTGCAGAAACTAAAATGACAATAACCTGCCCCGCTATGGTAACGATGAAGTGAAGTAAATGTAATAAGAGGAAACACGAACTGAATGTCGATTATGGCGGCGCCCATGCAGAGGTGCTGCAAAGCTTAAGGAATTCCTCGCCAATATAAACTTCTTTGACACTGTGTATGCAATCAACTTATCAATCACTCTCATCTCCACGGATCTCTTATGATGATATATTGGAAGACAGGAAACTTATTTTTCAATGCCTACAAGCACCGACACCGCATGTGGTAGCGGTGCGAAGATGTACGCTTGATTCATTCGCCCATGTGTGGATAGCAAAATCTCAGTGTACAAGAAACTTTCTATAAGGCTACCCAACACCAGCGAATTTAGATTGCTTTAGCTCGAGCGGAGACGTGAAAGAGAAACTGCCCGTTTCATGAGCCAAAAGGGCAACCATACGAGGAGCTTGGCGCTACTTTCCCACGATCCAGGGACTTTAGGCGTGGCTACAGTGTTGTTGTGGCACAAGAAAAGAGAGGGGTCTAAAGCTTCGCCGAGTTGCGTGAACTGCCCGTGCCGTAAAGCACGCGAGCTCGGCCGCCGTCCAAAGCGATGAGCGAAGATTGTAGAATCACGTAAGAATCACGGCTGCTGGAGCGCCGTCTATTGCCGTTTCAATCAGGCAAAAGCGCCTCGCGTTGAAGCGAGCAAACGAGCAAGCCAGCTGATAAGGACGCGCATGCGCATTAAGCGGTTCTAGGCGGTGTTATTTGAATGACGCCACTTCCGTGACCAAGCTTTCGTGGCATCGGCCTCCCAGCTCTGTACCGCCTTCCAAGCGCGGAGCAAGACATAGTTCTACGTAAAAGAAAAAAAAAAAGACAAAAATAAAATCAAAAGGACGCTGAAAATGAAAATGTATACAGAATGAAGCTCACGAATAACATGCTCCAGACAAAGTTTGGACAAGGGATTTGCTCGATGACACTGAGCCTGGTGATCTCACAACAGCTGCGTTAAAGCTCGCTTAGGATGGAGCGAAGTCTGCCAGCGGGAGGTCAACTTAAAGATCGCTGGTCTTGCGTGTCACTGTCGAAACAGCTTTTTAAACCAAGACCTCTTTCCCAGCCCTTTCTTTGTTTTAATTTTAATGGTGGCCTGGCCTTTACCCGCTGCGCAAATGCGCAAAACATCGGCCTATTGTTTGTATTAAAAAGATTAATAAAAGCAGAGAGTGTCCACAGCACATTTGGCGGCAGCTTTCTCTGGCATTTCGGGGTAAATGAGGAGTGGGCGAGCATAGTTTCATTCGGTGCTCAAGGCGCGCGAGGGCACGGACTCCCGCTTTGACTGCATCGCCGAAGAGAGTTCTTCCCTAGCAGATATCGTTTATTCGCGAAATCAAGTAACGCGTGACTTGTCAAAGAGGACAAGAGCTTTGATGATACGAAAGGACTATCATGAATGTTGGCTTTCAGCGTGCACTAAAAAATACGCATAAGTAGTGGTACACTCTAAGCAAATTTTGTGCGTTCGCTTTCCTCCCGAACACGAGAAAACGAATCAAGGCGAACATCGGAAGGGTCCCAGCAAATGACCAAGCTTGGGATACGATTAGACCAAACAATATGATGTGCGCAGGGACCGTGCGCACGGCGTTCTACTTGCTCTTGTCCGGGCACACATCGCAATAGACGCGTTCCACGCACCGTACAGGTAGAAAGATCAAGGCGAGCGCGGGGCATCCTAACTCTACTCGAGGTGTACTGACTCTGATAAGTGAGGTCAACGACGGGTCCTCGACCACGCTGGATGCCAAAAGACAAAAGAACGGGTTGTGGTCAAGGCGAGCGCGGTTCTTCCGTCCAGGCTTTCGGTGTCCAGTCCCCGGCGCTGCTCGAGCCCGTCCCCGTCGGCCCCCTGCGGCAACGACGACGAAGCCCCTGGCGACGGCGGCGTCCCAGGCGGCGTGCCCTGGGAGCAGCGCCGGCGTCGGCTGCCGCGCATCACGTACTCGGTCTCCCAGGACTCGCACCTGGTGGGTGCCGGCCTGGAGCGGCCCATCTACCCCGGCCTGCCCTTCTCGCCCTTCAGCTCGCCCTGCTCGTCGCCCCGGCTGGGCAGGAGCATCCGCGAGTCCCGCAGGGTGTCCATCGAAGCCCATAAGGGATACACGCAGCTCAACCAGTACCGCCTCAAGGAGGAGATTGGGCAGGTGGGTGTGGGACAGGTGCTACCCACGCGCCCATAGGCCAGACTTCTGCGGAGCGCAAGTTCGTCTGCTTCATTTGCAGGGGTTGTGGTGACGTCAGAACGCCGAGCTCTGATTGGCTCTGATCGAAGGATACTGGGTAGACCTCAAAGCACGCTACCTTGAGGTCTACCCACTATTCTTCATTCAAAACCAATCGAAGCTCGGCGTTCTGACGTCACCACAACCCCTATTAAAAGAAGCAGACGAATTTGCGCTCCGCATTGCGAGGCTACCGACCATTTTTACACTTTTTTCCGCCCTGATCGTGAAGCAAAGAGTCGCCGGAGGTGACCCTTGTCCGCGCCCACGGTGTATTTGCGCCTCAAAATGTCGCAACCGCCGAAGCTGCACCTAGAAAGGCAAGGGCATCATTACCGAATCCACATAGCCAACGAGAGCCAAACAAGCGATGAATACACTATGGGACGTTCACCGGCGGAGGCCCGCTCTCCTACTTCTAAATCTGTTCCGTTCATTTTTTCCGGGTCGTCGCCATTTTTCTACACGTTACTCATAAAAAGTAATCGATTGCAATTAAAATTACTCTCGGTTAAATAGTATTCGATTAGATTACTCGATTGCTTGAGAAGGAAAGTAATGGTTACTTTTCCGATAATTTCAGATTTTCAAAACGACAGATCTTTTAGCCTCTTTGAAAACGGGTCTTTGGTACTGTACATGATTGGATTATGATCACCGAACTATGGACTACTTACTATCTTGATCCATCAATTTTGGTCGACTGTACTCCCGACGGAGACTTGAGTCTGGGATTTCCTGTCATTTTAGTCATCTTAAGTCACAAGTCATTTTAATACTTCCAAAAGTAATCCGATTACTCTCACGATTGCTTCCTAATAAATGTATTAAAATAATTACAAAATTGCTTTATGGAAAGTAACTGATTACTAGTAATTTGATTACTTCTGATGAGTATACCTTACAAGTCTGGTCGTTGCTTCCGAGGCCGGGTGGCGGAGGCTGTTGAGGATAACATAAAGGACGATGTAGTGTCCACTTGTCGCGCGAGCATCGGGGTTCTGCACGGGACACAAAACCGTATACAGTACTTTGTAGACCGACTTCATAGGCGCGGGTCTAAGGCTACTTCGATTTCTTGCTTAACATACAGTACAGTCGTGGGCAAGACAAGTTGAAACGACTGAACGGTAACCGAAAGATATTGAGGATGCTGCCCCGATGTGAGAAGTTGAATTAGTAACGAGAAACAGCGTGTGAACGAGGTTGTGCAGCGGTACGCTACCTGACTCAACCTGATCATGCTTCGGTACATGCGCGCCGTTGCTAGCGAACGTGCTGTTACTGGGTTTGTGTCTGGTTATCATCCCTTTTGCCTGTTATTCAAACATCGAAAAAAAACATTATTTGACTGGCGCAGAGAGCACGCACTCACATAATGAAGGCGACGACAAGCTTGGGTAGGCGGTAGCGAAGAGTAAAGGCGAGTCACGGCGAAGTGCTTCTAAACACTGAAAGGGAACAGGTTGAGTCACATAGCAGTGTGGCTATGGTACTTTCGTGAGCCTGCTATATCTCTCGTTGCTGCACCGATAATTTAAGAAACCCGGGGCTGCTTAGGTTCATGCGTCTTGCTTCGTAACTGGTTCTTAAGTTCTCTTATCGTCTAATGCTGCAGTCTCATTGGCTGCGTTTCTAAAGCTGTCCGCGACTGTAGCTCAACTTTGGACTCCAGGCAGCGCCACCGGTGTCTTTTGGCCGTCGCTCGCTCGCTTCATCTTGCATCCTGCAAGCTGAAACGACATTGCGCAAAAGCGTAGGCATCAGCTTTCCCTCTGAAAACACGGAAGCCAATCAAAGGTATATTCCGGAAGGCATCCAGATAATGGCGAGAAAGTAGAGTCCGATAACATTCGGACCTCATACCGCGTGGCGTCTCGTTAATACGGACCCCCGCTATACATAGACAACATTTTTGGGGACGAACTGGGTCAATACGTGCATTTTTGTCTCGTTATTATAGACAACTCGCATTATGAACTCTTTTTTTGTTTTGCGGAGAGAGGGGGGCGGGGGGACGGAAGCGTTCATATTAACGAGACATCACTGCACTATATAGTTCATTTCGCCCTAAAGGAGCGGTGCGATGAAATTCAATTGGAAAGCTCTCCACTCTACACAAGTTTACTGGCATTAGTGTGACCCAGGAATACTCGCACTCAGCACCATTGACCAAGAAACTGCTTTGTTGTGGTGGAAGTTCAAGGATAAAAGCGAGCGTTTTCTTTCAATTTCTCCTTCGCAAAATTTGATGAATATAATTGGGGGGGGGGGGGGGGGGGGGTTGTGTGGATATTTAGACAGCGTGTAGATGGTCAGTCATTTGAAAGTTGCGATGACTCACTCGCTGTAGGTCAGGAATATAGCTAGTGCAGTACAACCGCTAGCCTGGGGTCTTTAGCGTGCACCACGCAGTAGTGATACACGACCGCACGCCGGTACGATGCTCACTTTCCAGATCGAAACGGGCAGGGGTGAGGATTGAGCCCAGGATTTAGTTTCTGCAGCGCAAGTTTTCGTTCCACGTGCTCAGAGCTAATGCGCGCTATAAAAAAAAAAAAAAAAAAAAAAAAAGAACATTTGGCAGCCCATCTATGTTGTGGTTTCTCTCCTGTGCTGTAGACTTGCAAGTTCAGTTCATCAACAAATATGCGCAGATTCTAGTAAACATACGTTCTAGTACCTACCTGAATAATTTTCAAGGAGAGTTGTTCTTGCCATTTTTTGTGACATAACGATAAAATATGTTCTGCACATATCAGGTTAGTCTTTTATTACGTGAACTTTAGTATGATCTTAAATACCGTGTATTGTCGCGGATTTATGAATGGAAATAAAGTGTTTTCTAGCTATTTAAAACATTTCAGTATTCACTGTGCGTTTTCTGTTTCGTAGGGAGCGTTTGGAATCGTCAAACTGGCGTACAGCGAAGAAGATGACAGCCATTATGTAAGTATGGGCTCTCATTATATATCCTTGCAGTTATTTTATTATGGACATTTTCTTTTCCTGATGTACAATAGCTACTGAGTCTTTTAATGCTAACAAGTACACTCTTGAAAAAGCCCGTGTGTCTACTTCCCCGCAAAACACTCGGAGAGCCAATCACCGCAACCTATGCAGGCAGCTCAGGGAAGGACAATGGGGAAACATATGTTTAGACTAAAAAACGCAGTAGAGTCGATTGCTGGGCTAGTTGGCGCACTGTGCTGTCTGTTTCTCGCCTCTTTGTCCCTGTTTTTTGAGCGCTAAAAGGTATTCCAAATTCTAAAAAACGCAGTCTGAGTTCTGACATTAAGCAATGCAAAACGTCACGCTTGCATTTCTTTAATGTCACAACTCGGACTGCGTCTTTTGGTCTAAACATATGTTTCCGCATTGTCCTTCCCTGAGCTGCCTGCGTAAGTTGCGGTGATTGGCTCTCCGAGTGTTGTACGGGAAAGGAGACGCACGGGCTTCTTTTAGTGTGTAGTCTGCTAACAAATAATTATGCCGTTTTGTACTGACATATTCAAAAGTGACACAACGCCTGTTCTGCAGTATTCAAAGAAATTGAAGACTCAATACGACGTCGTGCGCTCGGTGTACAAAAAAAGAAAAAGCATCCCTTAAATCAAGATGAAAATAATTTAGTACAATCATGCCTATTTCCTGCTACATTTTAAGATAATATTAAAAAAATAGAGTTCTAACCTACTATATTTCGAGATGCAACGTCACCGGGCACGTTCACTGCCTGCAGAAGATATTCTAAGACACCCTTCAGTATGATTTCCTTGTTCTTAACCAATTAAAAGAAAATAAACAAACCATATTTACCCACTCAGTAGCTCAGTATGCAAATCTAAATACTTTTACATGGTGGCAATCAGAAACCATGTATAAAATTAGAAGTTAAGAACTGTTTTTTTATGTCGTTTGGACTCCTGTTTTTCTATTCATATGTCTGCCAGACCGCCTCTCAAGTTCAGTGTAAAAAATATATAGCGATGCATTATCCCACAACGAAATTGGCTCTCTATACATAAATTTCGTTGTGGTCTGTTGTAAATTTATTGGCGCTCACGCGAAAACGTGGTCTGACTGTCATCGCTAGTGCAATCACATTCCTCTTCATATCCAAGCTACGTTACGCAGATTATATCTGAAACCGGAGCACACTTCAAACACGCTATTTGTACTTCGTCTACCTTTGTTTCTACACTCTAAGAAATGCCTGTGCGTCTACTTACCCGCAAAGCACTCAAAGAGCCAATCTGTGCAATCTACGAAATCAGCTCAGCGAATGATGAGGCGGAACATCTTTTTAGACCTCAAAATTTACTCTGCGCTGTGGCGTTACGCAATGCAAGCATGACGCTTTGCATTACGTAATGCCACAGCGCAGACTTCATTTTTAAGTCGAAACGAATGTTCCGCCTCCCTGAGCTGATTTCGTAAATCGCAGAGATTGGCTCTTTGAGTGTTTTGCGGGTAAGTAGACGCGCAGGCATTTCTGAGAGTGTAATTCATATTGATTATACTCATCGTTCTTGGCTCGAAACTATCGAACGTTCTCCCTACTTTTCTACAGGCAATGAAAATCTTGTCCAAGAAAAAGCTTTTGAAGAGGGCCGGCATGTTCGGTGAGTGAGGCGGATTTAGAGAGCGAACTCGGGACGAGCGTCGCCATCTTTAAAGCAATTCGTTATTTCTAAGGGTGCCGGCGCACCGTTTCAAAGTGTTGTTGGTTTTTGGTTTGCTGCAACTTTTATTTTATTTTTTTTTTAGTTCGCTGCAACTTTTGATCCAACGACCGTATCGAGTTATGTCTGGTTTGAAGTTCCTTTTAGGAACAATATGGGATTTCAGACGTCGTCAGCGTTTCAGAACTTCGCACACACAAAATCAATTGTGAACCCTCGATCGTACCGTCAATTAGTGCAGTGAAGGTTGCGAGTACGGGCGCCTTACTTGGATCCAGTGTTGCCGTTGAGCGGTAGATGAAAGTAGCCAAAAGAAATCCTTAAAAATCGGGGAAGGGGGGGGGGGGGGGGGGGGGGGGGAGCTCGATACGCTCTTAGTGGACGTGAATAAATGCTGCCACAGCGCTTGATGGCCACGCCAAATGTTTGTGTTTTCCTGCACCCGCAAACTGAAATTCAGTCTCAGAGTTACCGTCGGCGTTCCTCGCGCGCTCTCGTCTCCTCCTCTCCCTCACTTTCTCGGCGCATGCGCGCTAGAAACGACCTTGTGAGCGGCCGCTTCGCGCCAGAAGTTTAGACAGGTTGGTTGGTCCAGGTATTAGAAACTGACTGCAGGGGCCGAATTTCTGATCCTAGATCATCAGAAGAACGTTCCAAAAAGGTAAACGTAAGCATTA
>NW_024609846.1:129202289-129469455 GCF_016920785.2 Ixodes scapularis
GCTCTTTCAATGTCAGGATGACCAAAAAATGACCCGTCTTTTTCAATATTCTTTTTAGGCCCGTCGTAATCTCAGATATGACGTCACCTTTCTGCTTGTTTGTAAACACGAACAATGATTTGGCTACAGATACGCCAGAACATAAATTAAGAGTAGCCAGAAAGTAGCCAGGGAGGCCAGGGTGCCAGCCTCCATTTTTGGTCGACCAGACATGCTCAAAAATAGCCGATTTGGCGCAAACTATAGCCACCAACGGCACCGATGCAAGTTGGACGTGAACCATGTATAAAGCAACATGCGGCTCCGACGGCACGGCGCATGTGCAGAAGCATGGCCTCCTTTGTTGTAGAAAGCCTGTCAAATCGCGAAATAACATGGCCACTGTGAAGGGGAAAGAAGGCTAGAGAAGAAGACGCGCGCAGGGGTTCTCTCGTGCAGCGCCAAACAATGCCCCAGCGGTAAAATCCAAAGACCCAAACGCCCTCTTTTTTTAGAGCGCAGCTCTTAGGCGCCCGTTTCCAACCTGAGCAGCGTCGCCGTCGCCGTCGCCGTCGGAGTAACCGCACGTTGCATGCAACTCAGGTCGCATGCAGTCTGAGTTGCATGCAACTCAGTGGTGCATGTCGCCACAACCACGCGATGCAGGTAACTCAGGTTGCATGCAACGTGAGTTGCATGTAACCTGAGTTACATGCAACGTGAATTGCATGCAACTCACGTTGCATGCAACGTGAGTTACGACGACATGTAATTACGGCGACATGTAGCATGTCGCCGTAATTACATGTTGCGAGCAACTCGGGTTGCATGCAACCTGAGTTGATTGCAACCCCCCTAAGTCGCGTGACCCCCAGGCCACGTGACCTCCCCCGAGGTCACGTGACCCCCCATGCAACTCAGGTTGCATGCAACCTGAGTTGCATGCAAGCCCCCGAAGTCACAGGACCTCCCCCAGGTCACGTGGCCCTCCAGGTCACGTGACCCCCTTCCCGAGGTCACGTGACCCCCCCGGATCACGTGACCCCCCCCCACCCCCGTGCCTTCCCCTCCTCCTCAAGAGCTGCGCTCTAAATTGGCGTTACAAGGAGTTGTAAACGGCTTTCATTTTTTCTTTCTAAAAAAAAAGGAAAGAATTTTGCGTCGACCCTCGTCTCTTCCGTTCCTCTCCCGTTTTTCCACGCCCCGGTAGCCTCCTTCCTTTTCTTCCTCCGTTGAAGTTGGTTGTTGTTTCGCGGAGAGGCCACCGCGCGTACTGTTGGCGCTGGCTGAAAAGTTACACCAGAAGTGACTGCGCTACCATATGGGTAACCGTTCGGCGCTGCTCCTCGTCTTTTTCGGGCGCCCGCGCGCTCAATGGCTCCGTCGTGGAATTGACAGGCTCTCTAGAATAAAGGAGGCTACGGCAGAAGCTTCTCCTTACGCGAATCTAGTTTCTGTGCAAGCACAGTGTGAGTCAATGCGGGCTTGTTTTTACAGTGCGTGAGTATATATTGCGTGCATATTGTTCAGCGCCGGGAAATTACTTCTCGGAGGTATGAGATTGCGCTCCTATCAGTTGCGGCACCATTATCTTAAAGTTGAAACGGGTAAACACGTAACATTACTGAAAATGTTTTTCGTATATTACGAACTTTACATGTTTGAAAGATGAAAGTTTACGCGGACTATTTAGAGGTGCGGGCTATGCGGAAATTTTGTTTTTCAAGATCGTCCATTGTGACGACACGTGACAAATTTCGTGATCGAAAGATTATACTTAATGGTGATTTATGTACGACACAACTGCTTCTTTGTGAGCTAACAAAGCAGTCATTTGTCAAGGTGTGTTGTATATTAGAAGATTTTCGTGTCGCCTATGCGAACCATCTAAGCAAAAAAAACTTTGTTTTTTTAATCCCCAATTTGCCCCTACGGACCAGGCACGTAGCCAGGGAGGAGGCCCATGGGGCACCCCCCCCCCCCCCCCCCCCGAAATCTTTCATTTTGCTGGGGCCTCTCCTCCCACCTCCCCCTCATAAGCATTTTGTCACGGGCGCCCCCCCCCCCCCCCCCCCCCACACACACACACACAAAACAAAATCCTGGCTACGTGCCTGCTACGGACTACACACCGGTTGCGGACAAGGGTGAAAATACGGTAACTAAATACCGTTGTTCGTTACTGAGATTCAAAAAGAACGCGTTACTCCAGCTCAAAAGTAACGAGCGACTTTCTGGTTCGTGTCGTTTTTCTGAAGCAGTAGCCACTTTCTGATATTTTGTGTCTTTAATAATGCCTAGCTTTTTTAAGCGTTCGTGGACGTCTTTTCTTTTTGTCGACGCTTTTTTGGCGTGAAAGTTACAGGCACGAGCAGGGCTGAAAACCAAATAGGGTGACTTGTGTTGTGCACGTTCCTGTTTAGGGGTAATATATACCATCAAAGAGCAACGAAATTACGCTAATTATTCGTTCTCTCGATGATGCGCACGTTCCTCTGACGCTGTGCGCGACCGTGTTTGCTGCAGACACGGTGACAGAATGACCTGCAAACACGGACCCTCAAGCATGTTCGAAGAAGCATGTTTGCTTCAAACATGCGCCTGCAGGCAGTTGCTGTGCGACACATGTGACTGTCGTGCAAGAGCAAAACACGCCTCAGACATTAGGGAGTTTTAGGGAACCGTTTTTGCACATCCGATACGCTACGATGGACCCTCCGGTCTGCGCATGTGCGAGTCTTTTGTGGTAGCGCATACGCAGTTCGTATACTGGAGGCAGTCTTGGATAAGTTATTTTTAAAAAGTAATTCGTTACAGTTACAGTTACTTTCAGAAAAAGTAGCGAAGTTACCGTTACAGTTACAGTAATAAAAGAATAACTCGGTACAGTTAAAGTTACTTTTAAAAAGTAACGAAGTTAATTTTCAGTTACTTAAAAAATTTAGAAAAAACTAGAAAACGCTTCTCATAGCGTTTTATTGCATAAAATTAAAAAAAGTACGCTTTTTGCTTCATATTGTAACTTAGCAGAAGTTGCTTCTCGCAATTAGTGTTTGAAAATTTCCACGCTAGAGTAGTGTCGCAAATCAAAATAGGAGACATGCGCAGTGCTCTTCACGTCTATTGGTGTTTTACGGTTGATTCACCCGATTAAAAAGCGTTTGCACAGAAAAAAAAAAAAGAAAAACCACAACATAGGTAGTGCTTCAAAACACTAAAATGTAAGTGTTCAGGCACAAAGTACAAGCTCGTGAGTAAAGATCGGGTCGTGACTCGCGAGAAAGAACGTATTAACAACTTTGTGCAAGGCCAACTTGACGCTCGAAATGTTGGAATAGACGATTTGGAAAGTTCAAAGAATGGCTAAATTGCACCCCCCCCCCCCCCCTCGTTCAGTGATATATTATTCATAAAACACTGGAAAGTAACGACAAAAGTAACGTCGTTACCTTCATCGTTACCTCAGAAAAAAGTAATGGAACTACAGTTACAAGTTACATTTTTTAAAAAAGTAACTCGTTACAGTTACAAGTTAACAAAAAAGTAATGAAGTTATATGAACGCATTACTAGTAACGCGTTACTACCCAAGACTGACTGGAGGGCCCATCGGACAGTTTCGGGTTTGCGAAAGCGGTTCCCTAAAACTCCCTAGTGTGAGTAGATCATCTGCTGTACGATGTATTAGCGGTGGGACTACGGTTTAAAGTTCCTATAGAATCTTTTGATATAAAAAAGAATAAAAAAACATGCGTGCATTTTTTTTTTACTTACAGTCGTGTTTTGTTACTACGGGCTCGGTTAATATGGTTACACTGCTATATAGACTACATTTACGGGATGAACTCAGTAAATGCGTGCATTTTGTCTCGCCATTATAAAAAACACAAATTATGGACAGCTTCTTTTTAAGGGTCGGAGGTGTCC
The DNA here is from genome assembly GCF_016920785.2 of Ixodes scapularis. Classification (NCBI taxonomy): domain Eukaryota; kingdom Metazoa; phylum Arthropoda; class Arachnida; order Ixodida; family Ixodidae; genus Ixodes; species Ixodes scapularis. The sequence continues at coordinate 129,206,195 of NW_024609846.1, forward strand.
ATATTGACGAAACATCACTCTACGTGTTTTCTTATTAAACAATTATGTCCTTGCATACAAACTCGTGGTATGTAAAGAAGAAAAAAATATCACTTTATGTCATTTTCTTACAGTCTTCTTCTTTTTTTCGTTATTTTCCCATTTAGGACGCCTTCCGCCCCCACGGAGAGGCAGGAGCAATAGCACCACAAACCCCCTGGACCAAGTTTACCACGAAATAGCCGTCCTAAAGAAACTCAATCACCCAAACATCGTCAAGTTGGTCGAGGTGAGTCGGGCAACCGTTTCTCGTTCTCCATGATTGGTCAGAGGTTAAAAGCGCGCGACATCTGGGCAACGATAACACCTTGCGCGGACGCCCGCACTAGGGTGCCTTCATGTGCGCTTTGCTTAGGGTGGCGGCATCTCGCCATTTTGTCCCACACGTTAATTTGTATTTTTTGTTCAGAAGCGCGTGAGAGAGCGTGTCCCTGCACGCGTCTGTGGCGCTGACTGTGCTATGGCAACCCTGTCCTATTAATCGCACAAAAAGTGTCTTTAAACATGTCCGAAACATTAATATGCATATCTTGATGCGTCTCCGCACATTACTCCGTCGTCATGCTGCAGCAAACACCGTGCCTTTTTGCTCGATGTACAAGCCGTGCGACTGCGGCCTCAGGTTTCGATCGATTTGCTGGTTCACTATGATGACCCTCGCTGCTGCGCCACTAAAATTCATATTCCTATCTTCTATCTTGGTTTTAAAAGCGCACAAAAGACGAGGACAGAGTAAGAAACACAAACGACGGACGAGCGCTCTTACTCTGTCCTCGTCTTTTGTGCGCTTTTAAACCAAGATGAATAACTACCAACTAGCCCAACTTTCTACCCTACTCCTATCTTCTAATTTCTATAGCCCAGTGATGTGATTTCTGCGCCATTTGTGCCAAACTGCGCCAGAGTGCCAAAGTAACGACCCGGTCGGATCTTTACGACAAGCTTAAGCGAGTTTTCGGAAATTTTAATTATCGCCCCAAATAGCGTACTATTCGATTGCATTTCCTACCAAAGACTGAGAGTACTACTCGGAAGTTTCGTAATAATTCTCATGTTCGCGGCCTATCCTGGCGATTTAGTTAGTTTCGTTGAGTGCGCTTCTTACCGCGCACGGGTGTACTGCAGAGAAGTGGCCACCGCGAAAAGACAAGGCAGCTTTGCGTGTCTTGCTTCGCCGCAGTGCACACGCGTGTGAAGAAGAAAGCACCCCTCCAAAGCGAGACGTGGCTCAATTTCCGAATAAAACATCGGCTCGTATAATACACCTTTTTAGAGCGCAGCTCTTAGGGGCCCGTTCCCGGCTTGAGCGGCGTCGCCGTCGGCGTCGCCGTCGCCGTCGCCGTCGGCGTCGGCGTAACCAAGGTCATCCCAAGGTCACGTGACCCCCTGAAGGTCACGTGACCCCTCGAGGTCACGTGACCCCTTCCAAGGTCATCTCAAGGTCACGTGACCCCAAGATGACCCACGTGACCATTTGAAGGTCACGTGACCCCCAAGTCACGTGACCCCTCAGGTCACGTGACCCCCGAGGTCACGTGGTCGCCTCCCCAAGGTCACGTGACCCCCGAGGTCACGTGACCCCCAAGGTCACGTGACCCCTTCCAAGGTCATCTCAAGGTCACGTGACCCCACGTGACCCCCAGGTCACGTGACCCCTCTGAGGTCACGTGACCCCTCTGAGGTCACGTGACCCCCCGAGGTCACGTGACCCCCTCCAGGTCACGTGACCCCCAAGGTCACGTGGGGGTCACCTTTGGGGTCACGTGGCCTTGAGGTCACCCCCAGGTCACGCCTCCCCGAGGTCACGTGACCTCCTCCCCGAAGTCACGTGACACCCCCCCCCCCGGAGCATATTAAAGAATGAGGGGAGGAGGAGGAGAAGGGGGAGGGGTCTACCCTCCCCTCAGTACCCTTCACTCCTCCTCAAGAGCTGCGCTTCAATTCGGCGTTACAGGGATTTGTAAACGGCTTTCACTTTTTTAATGTATACAGATCTACAACCCAACATGCGATCTTTCCAGTAGCGAACTCTTTGCGCATGGCGGAGAAACACACTCTGGCAAAGCAGTAATGAGTGTGCGGGAGGAGCCTCTGGCACATTCTCAGCTTGTGCCTGGCTCTTGGCGATTCCAGCGAAATCGAAGGCCCCTATAGACCTTTCCAATGTTTTCAAAATCACAGTCCAGTGTGCGATATTCACAGTCCAGCACGTGCGTGTTCGCCACTTTGGAAAGCGAGCAAAATACGCGTCATACGCACGAACACTCAAAATGTCACCGGCCACACGCTCTTTTTGGGAAACGTCTATAGCAGCTAGAACAGAAAGTTGTGGCGGCAGGTTCGCTCTCCAGCCCTCTCGAGCGAATCAGGTATTCACGGCACCTGGCGATCAATATAGACGAAGCCGTGAAAGCGGGTTAAGAAACACGCGAGGAAAGTCGCCAATAGATTATGCGCGCCCGGTTATGGCGCCTGCAACGTAATATTAATTTGTCAGTTCAGTCCGCAGATGCCCTGCAGCGCTACGCAGGCGTGCTCCAAATCATAGGGTTACGAGCCCAAATGCCTCGCGTTGCATCCATTACCCCATCCTTCCTCTGGGGCATTCCACGGAGCCCAGGATACCCCACAAAGCGGTTTATGGAAAGGGCTTTTTTTGGCTTACGGCACATGCACTAACTTTGGAACGTTCTACAAAGTGCGTGCGCAAAAACCAAGCCCGGGCCTTTTCTTTTTTTTTTTCTTTTGTGCCCGTTTTTGACGGTTGTTGCTTTTTTTTTTTTTTTTTTCTCGCCAAACTGCACATTTTTTGTCGTCCGCCCCCCGCCCCCTCTTTATTGCCTGAAATACGGACACAACCCAGGCCTGGTTGATAAAAGTGAGATTTTGGCCCGTTTTAAACGTATAACTTTATTTTACAGATTTTTGTTTTTATTACGTTACTGCAAAAAGTTTTATTTTACAGCGAGAACTACTTTACGGTTAGCCAGAAGGGAATTAGGCAGATGATACAAACAAACATATCCGGGCAAAAAAGACGGCCATAAAAGAATAATAGCCCTCTTATTACTTTGTTGTTTCTTTTTCTTACGTTGCTAGTTGTTTTTGTGCTATGCGAATTAAGTAGAATATGCTGCTAAGTATAGTTAACCTGTTACTTTGTCGTTGTTGTTGTTTTTCGCTGCTTGTTATCGGTTTGAATAATGGTCAGGCAACCTCATGCTAATTCTTTTACGCGCCACTCTTCCGGCACTATTTTATATTCGGATTCGTGCCCGTGGCTGTTAAAACTATATTTTCCGACCCTCTATTTATTTTGTTCTCCTACATAACTTTCTAGCTACGCCCGCGTCTTTCTTTCAGAGCGCTAGCATCGTTCATTCCTTTCCAACTATACGCCGAGAGTCATCCATAATCATTCATAAACGGGGTTCTCTCTTTTCATCTCACGGTGATCCTACACCAACTATGCCGCCGGAACACGATGAATCCCCCACGCCAGAATCGCACCGTCCCTGTTATATTTTTTTCTGGATTCGGTATTTTGTCGACTTGGAGTTTCAAGCGTAGTTTCTTCGATCAAGCTCCCGATGTGGGCGTTTTGCAAACTCGAGATGCACATGATGGAACATGCTTCAGATAGCCCTGTTCTTGTTTGCTTATTTGTCTATCACCCTGTGGGAGCAAGCAAGCAAGAAAGCTTGCGTCTTATCTCTTTGAAAGGCTTCCTCGAATTCTGAATAAACAGTCAGGGGTAGGGAGCATTTTCTTCTCCATTTTCTTTCCATCTGTTCCGACGCGACTGTACGTCCTTCGTAGCAGCGGCAGGTTTTTGTTTGGGACGGTCTGAAGCTAGTTTCACCGAAGATGAAGCGAAAACAAAATCCAAAATTCCAATATCTCAAAATAATTGTTCGTACGAGTGACTACATTTACGGCACGAATTTTCTAGGAAATAGATGATAACGGTTTGATTTTCCAGAATGTAGGCCAACACCTTTTAGGTGCAACATTGCCACTTCGCTTTAATTACCCCCTTTTTTTTCGTTTTCTTTTTTTTAGAGGGAGGGGGGGTGAGGAAGGGAAGGTTGCAGTTCAACCACCTGGTCCACCGAACCAGACGAAGGAAGGCGTTTCCAGCAACCTCACCACCAGCAAATCATCGTTAAAAGACGCTGATTTACCAACAAAAAAAAAAAAATACTAAAGTCGGTGGCAGGTCAAGAACAAAGTAAAAGCTCCTCCCTACCTCTTACACTTTAGTAGAGCGAACGCTGGAGAGCAGGCGATCTCCTCTCCACCGTTCGCTCCGCTGAGTAACGTAGTAACGCTGGAGAGAAGGCGATCTCCTCTCCACCGTTCTTGACCTGCCGCAGGGTTAGCACGGGTTGCCTCAAGCCTCAGCCCAGTAGTTTCCGTTTGGCTGCAAGATTAATTTACGTTTAAGGCCTTAAAGTATGTTACTGGGTATTTTCACATTTCTTCGTGATTTAGAAAGTCACGTATACACTTCTTCAAATCCCAGTTCCTCTGCTCGCACACCGCACAAAAGACGAGATGACAGAGATCAGCCGCGGAGACGCCTCCCTCATGTTCGGACATGTCTTCAGGCAGGTTTTGTACGAGTGGCAAGAACATCGTAAAAGTAAGAAACACGCCTCAGAGAGTGTGTGCAAGCTGTTAAATATATATATATATATATATATATATATATATATATATATATATATATATATATATATATATATCAGCAGTTTGACCGCGGTTTTAGATTTTAATATGACATGTCTCGATCGGTAGCTTCTAAGAAGTGACGAGGAAAGCTTTCACACAATTGGAGTACTTCGTGCAGTTTTAGAGTGAACGTCGTGTAGACTGTGACCGACCGTTCGAAATTTGAGTCGACGCTAGTTTGAAGTTTGGGGACCTGAAACATTAGGCCCAAATAATGAAAGCCCAACAGATACTTCAATCTTCTCTCGTCTTATGATGCGAGATCCGTGCCCATTAATATTTTTATTTTTCGATTATTTGTTTTTTTCTATTTTTATTAATTTATTTATTTTTTCTTTCTTTCTTTCATGTGCATACATACTTCTTTTTTTTTTCACGAGCCCTCAGGGATTAAGGGATTACGGAGCGGAGTGGTAACATACTGTAGTGACGAAGTAGCAAAGTGCAGTTATTATTAGTACAGCCAAACGGCCCTTAGTTGTATAATATCAGCTATAGCAATCTTGAACAGTTGATGACCTTGACTGACGCTGATGGCGCGGGAAGCCGAATTCGCTCTTCTGATTCGAAAAAAAAATCTAGTAATTTGTTATGCGAATGTGTGGCTTTCGTCCGAGCTTAAACTTAAAGCCACGAGGCTTCAACCGATCGCCGTTAATCTAAGGCTGCCGAAATAACAAATAACATGCAGGCGAGCTGCTGAACTCGCGTGTGTTATGTTGTCCACTTTTTTTTTTTCCTAAGTCTCGTGTTTTCAAGATGTTGTAAGACGGCGCCTTTATTGTGTGTGTTTTTTAATCAGACACGAATCTATTAATTTGGGCTGTCTACTTCTAGATGATCGAATGGCTCGCCAGTAATATTAAAATTTTATAACTTCCGTCAAACGTGTTCGGTTGTTTGTTTGCTTAGACACCGGAAAGCCAGTCAGCCCCAATGGGCGTGTGGTATCTCCACGGTAAATAGGCGATTTTGCCAGAGCGGCATACCACCGCCAATCTGTGCTCTTTAACGTGCATCGCGCAGCAGTGATAGACAATCACACTCCGGGACAACGCTAACGGGCACAATAGACGCTTTTCAAAAGTTCATCGAGCAACACTGAGTGCCACCATTGCTTGCTCACGAAGCGCGTGTTTGGATCCGAGTTCTCGCCGAGCGCTGACGTCATACTCTCTTTTAATACGGGCTCAGCCGAGTTCACGACGAACTCTGACGCAACACTCGTGTCCAGTACACGCTCGGAGTATGCGAGCAAGGAGTGGCCAACAGCCGCTGGCGCGGACTTTTGAAAAGCTTAGGAGCCCAAGGTTCTGCATCGCGAGCTTTTGCTCCACCCGCCCGGAGCTGCAGCGCGCTAGCAGGCTTGGCCACCGATTCCCCTAACTTATGTGCTACGAGTGTCAACATTAAGTCTCGAAAATAGCCCGTGAAAATAGCCGTCTGGCTGCACATCTCGCGTCCCCTGCGACTCATCTCTAATGCTGTCATTCCTTTTTCCTTTTTTTTTTCTCTCTCTATCTTAACGTAAAGATATTATTTCTGCCTCTTTTATTTAAATATTATTTTATTCGTATGTTCGAATCCTTGGTGCTTGGTATAACCTGACGTTCATACCCTTTTATGTGTTGATGTAAACAAAGTCGGTAAAGCTTTTTTTTTCTTTCTATTTTTACAATGGGGCAACAAAATTCGCTGGCACAATTTAACATCATAAAAGAAAAAGAAAAAAAACACTTCTAAAAACCTATTAAAGAGTTGTAAACCTCCCAGTGCTAAACATTTCTCCGAAGAAAGTATAAGCTGCTGGCTATCCGAGCTTTGGGACTTTAAGCTTGCAGGCGGTGTCGCGTTCACGTCATAAAACCTGAGCTCAGGAGCGGCCGGTGCATTGAGCCAACGTGGGTTTACGACGCCATTTACGGGCAAACAGGGACAGCCGCCGCCAAAGAATTTCCAGCAGGTGCGAAGAAAACCTATTGGCTCCAAAAGTATATAGTAACAGGAACAGCTTCTGGTCGCACAGCCCTAACTATGCGGAATAGAAAGAAACTGCCACAGGCAACAAAACAAAAAATCCCAAATGCAAAAAAAAAAAAGTGTGGACGAGCCTTTTTAAGGCCCGTAAACGTTGTCAATCGATGCGAATGAATTTATCAATAAAGCTCTAATCTATAGCATTGAAAGAAATGCAACGCCTTTTTTCTTTTTTTTTTTCTTTTTTTCTTTCACATGCTGCTGCAAGGCGATTTGCGTCATATTTATTTGAGCTTGAGGCTCATACATGTTCGCTTATTTGGGATTGAGGCTTATAGCTGTTCGCTTCAACAACAACAAATATGTTATCAATCTTTTGAGGTCCGCCGCCGATGCGCCGAGTATGAGGCCAGTCCTTGTTATCGCAACCGCCCTCACTCTAAAAAAAAAAAAAGCCCGTGCGTCTACATTCCCTCAAAACACTCGGAGAGCCAATCACCGCAACTTGCGGAGGCAGCTCAGCAAATGACGATGCCTAAACGTATGTTTAGACCAAATAAACGCAGTCTGAGTTCTGGCATTAAGCAATGCAAGCGTGACGTTCTGCATTGATTAATATCACAACTCATACTGCGTTTTTTTTTTTTTTTTTTTTTTGTTTAAACACATGCTTCGGCATCGTCATTTGCTGAGCAACCTCCGCAAGATGCGGTGATTGGCTCCCTGAATGTTGTGCGGGAAAGTAGACGCACGAGCTTTTTTAGAGTGCTTGTACGTGCGCCTTTCGAAGCCTTATTCAGCGTTAAGCTTATTCAGTGTTCCAAGTTCTAACAACACACGAAGGTGGTTGAAGCATATAGAGTCACTAAGGGCGTAAGAAACGCGGGGCGTTCTCGCTTCGTGATTGGCCCTTGGGCGTTCTCGTCGGCATATGCCGAAATCTGATTGGTTGCGGAGCAATATAATGAGATGCGCGCGTCTCACCGCGCCCTGCTTTCTGAAGCTGTCAGAAATCTCCTCGTAGCTTTAGAGCGGCAGCCGCGGCGTTTCGCTAAGCCCAACTTCTTCGAAACCCTGAAAAAGCTCAAGTTCTTGGTCGCACGTCGGCTGCGTCGCTGAGGCCTCCGGAAAGTTTATTTTCCAAGGATACATGTATGGGCACTGTCAACTTAAGAATCTATGAGCGTGGTACGTTGTTTCATCCATCCTACAAAATTCGCATAACACAAAAACAACTATCAACTTAAACAAAAAGAAACAACAAAGAAACGAGAGGGCTAGTATTTCGTATGGTCGTCTTTTTCGCCTGGGAACTGTTTGTTTATATCATCTTCCGAATTCACGCCCGGCCAACCGAAAAGTGGTTCTCGTCGTGAAAGAAAACTTCTGACAGTAACGTTTTTTGCCTTTCCTCGGTAAAACAGTAGCCACAGTTAAAAGAAATAGATTTTAAAAAACAATAAAATAGAAGTATACTCGTTTAAAACGGACAGAAATCTCGCTTTTACAACCAGGGCTGGTGTGCGTCCGTATTTCGGGCAATAAAGAGGGGAGCCAACAAAAATTTGCGGTTGCGTTAAAGAAAAAAGAAGAAAAAAAAAAAAACGTTGAAAACATGCTTTAACGAAACAAACCAAAAACAGCCCGGGGCTTAATTCTAGCACACGGACTTCATAGAAACACATTCCAAAGTTAGCTTGTGTGCCGTAACACAAACGGAATTCCTTTCCTAGACCGCTTTGCGGTGTCTTCTGGGCTCCGCGTGGAATACCCCAGTGGAATGATGGTGTAATGAAAGCAACGCCAACGAAATTGCGAGATTGGCCAATAAGAGCACCGAATAACAAATAAAAAAAGCAAGAAACCACGCCCCATATTTCTTCAACTCCTGTTGACTATCGTTCTGTCTCTTTCTTTTTTTTTTTCCGAGTGAGAACGTATTTTTTAGATTGCATACAAATCTTGTAAGCAGGATTACAGAGTGTTCCACTAGCTGTGTTAATCTTTGTCCAACGCATTTATGTCTTCTGTCTTATTTTTGTGCAGGTTCTAGACGATCCTGATAGTGATAATTTGTACATGGGTAAGTACCCTTGCTTCGAGATACTAATGAGAGCAATGTTTGTATCTTGCGTGACATTTTTGATCGTATTCTTAACGCATAATGTGCTTAATTATCAGCCGAATTCAATGACAAAGCCGCCATGAAGAAGCCTCACAAAGAACCGTCACAAAAGACTGGGACATTACGGTGTTAGCTAGGTGACAGCATGTAGTCACGCGTGATATAGTATAGTGTTGCATTTGGATAAGGAGCATCTCACTAGCGCGTGCGGGATTTACCTGAATGCTCCAATATCGCGCAATTTTACTCCGTCTTAACGCCGTCAATATTTTCTTTTCAGTTTTCGAATTTCTCGAGAAAGGGTGAGTGGAAGCTTAATATAGTTCACCTGTCGTGAAGTATTGGTTTTTTTCATTGATCGTTCTTAAGCGAAGAAGCGTTTTCTGAGGATGTTTATCTCCGATTATTAAATACGATCAGCAGCACGCTTAGCGCCAGCTGTCTTCGGTCGATAAAAAGCTAATTCTATCATACACACGTGTTTGAACGCTACAATTTAGTGCTGCCTATTTTATATTTTCAACGCACCACCTATAATTATTCTAATATATGTTCGTTCTGTTATCTGGGTCTAATCAACTTGTTTTCGGTAAAAAGTTCTTGATGGGTTTCTCATTTAATCTTATTTCTTTTTTCTTATTTTTCTTTTACTGTTGGGTGTTCGAGAAAACATTACCTGCCTGGGATTCGTTGCCCACTGGCGTGTTTACCGCGTCCAAAAAAGTGGTCCCTCGATATGAGTTCAAGGATGACGTCATAGATGAGTCATGCTTTCGCGATCCTGGCGCTTGTCACAGCAGCGAGGGTGTACGTGGCAGATTCCCGTTCTGCTGCAGGTCGGTCTCCAGCTGGACAGTCCGCGGAAGTTTCGGCACCCGGGACTAAGTTATTGGGACGCGGCGACGACAGCGACTCAATCGCGTTCACTCGTGCGTGATCGCCAGAATTTCCTACCACCAACCGCCAGGATCGCGACATCCGACAGTGTGGACCTTTGGCTTCTCTGACGTCATTTGTTGCCACTTCGGAACCCACTTCTGGTGCTATGTAAACACAGTCGTCTGAGAAGCGTTCCAGGCAGTGTTGACGGTGACGCGTTACAAGTAACGTCATTACCGGTAGCGCTTTACTTTCTCTTTTTTGCAGTAACGTAGTAACTTACTCGTTTCTTTTTCAAAACAGTAACGTGTAACGTACTTGCGTTGCTTATTTCAAGTAACGGGTAACGTAGTTACGTTACTCGTTGCCTCTTCTCAAAACCCAAAAAGAAAAGGTACACTTAAACTTTTTTCGTGTTTCTATACTTCGTTTGACCTCAAGTTTAGACGCAGTCCACTCTACGAGCTGTTGGGTCCACTGAGACAGGATGAAAAGAGCACCATTGGTGGTATTCGCCGTGTTTCTGTACGTTCTCTATTGTCACTGAACCAATCACAGAAAAAAAAAGTCCCAGTGACTTGCGCTTCTGACGCTGTTTGGTTGCTCCCATTAGCTCGTAGCGTCGGCTGCGTGTGTACTTAAGCTGAAACGAAGTATAGGTGACGAGTCATTAATTATTGCAATCATTCCACTTACTTTAAAAAATTGGCTTGTCTTCCCCACGCAAAAAAAAAAAAGTTCCACTGTATAAAAACCCCAACGCCCACGCCCTTTGTCCCAGTGTCAAAAAAAGCTGTCACCAAAAAAAAAAAAGAAGAACGCTGTTATCGTCAATTTATAAATAAAAAAGTAACGCAAAAGTAACATGCGTTACTTTTGATCGGTAACGGCGACTCGTACCTGTCATTTTGAGTTAACGTAGGTCGGTAACGCGTTCCTTTATTTGGCAAGTAACGAGTAACCGTAATCTTTTTTTTTCTTTTTTTAAGGTAAGGCCTACAACACCGTTTCCACGCACCGTCAGTATGACGTCACCCTAACATCTGATCAAGCGCGGGCAGAAATCGGCCACGAGGCTCGAGTTAGCGTTCGGCCCGGACTCGTGTTCGACCAATCCGTTAACCAATCGCTGAGCTCGCGTCGTCTATAGACCTTTCCAGCGCGCTTATCACCCAGGCGAAAAATGCTTAGTCACTGGGCTGTGGACGCATGCGCGGCGTCTCATATTTTGTGGAAGAGAGCAACTGCGCACGCTCAGAACGCGTTTCACAGCCCAGGAGTCAAAGATGGCAGCGCCCAGAAGGCGATTAATAGAAAGGTCTATAGCGCGATGACATTTCACGAAGGAGGCAGTTCGCAGATGGATCATTCCGTAGTCACAGAGGGCTCCAGAAGCGCGCAGAGCGTGGCTTATGTACGTTGACGCTTCTTGTTTCGTGATTAGTCCTTCGGAATTCTTTATCGGCTAACGCCGCGATCCTATTGGCTGCTGAGCGATATATTGAGATACCCATGACTCGCCACGCTTTCGGTGATTATAGCCGGTTCATTCACGAGCTCAGCTATGGCCGCGAGGGAAATGCTTATACCGCATATCCTCGAGTAAGAGATGCACTCATTATGAACAAAGCCCGCGCTTCAAATTTCCCGCGGAGCACGCAGATAGACGATAATTGCGTGGGAGTCCCGCGACATTACACTCTAAAAAAAAGCCCGTGCGTCTCCTTTCCCGCACAACACTCGGAGAGGCGATCACCGCAGCTTACGGAGGCAGCTCGGCGAATGACGATGCCGAAACATGTGTTTAGACCAAAAAAAAAAAACGCAGTCTGAGTTGTGACATTAAGAAATGCAAGACTCAGACTGCGTTTTTTGGTCTAAACATATGTTTCGGTACCGTCATTCGCTGAACTGCCTCCGTAAGTACAGTGATTTGCTCTCCGAGTGTTGAGCGGAAAGTAGACTCACGGACGTTTTTAGTGTGTAGGGGCAGAGAGATAACGTTCCCACGCGAAAACGCTATCTGCTCGAAGAGCATTTTCGCAGAGAGTCGCTTTCTCGGCCTCATTATTCGGGCAATATGAAGTCGAAGCAATATATAGGTATGCCCGTGCATTTGCGCACCTCGAGCGCCGATCAAAGCTGCGCACACTCGGTCTTCTGAAGCGCTAGAAAACGTTGTCCGAGAGCATATTTTTGGAGCGTGCGCTGCGAACTGTCCGACAATATAACCATATAGACGTGGTGTGTCGTGAATACGCCAACACGCTCTTGACAAAGAAGCCCGCATTTATCTAACACAGGCGTATCATTGAGCGCGCGCAGAAACCAGATTCACGCGAGGTGAGGCGTCCACGCATGTGCAGTGCGAGCAGCAGCGCCGCCGCAGGGGCGGGACGTTAGAGAATTGATTCGGTGTATACGCAAGTTCGTCTGCTTTTTTTACAGGGGGCTGTGGTGACGTCAGAACGCCGAGTTTTTATTGGCTCTGATTGAAGGATAGTAGGTAGACCTCGAGGGCAGCTTGCTTTGAGGTCTACCCGCTGTCCTTCAATCAGAGCCCATGAGACCTCGGCGTTTTGACGTCAGCACAACCCCCTGCAAAAGACGCAGACGAACTTGCGCTCCACATTCCCCCATAGCAAAAAGAGAGAGAGTGACAAAAAAAAAAGAGGTCGCAACGTTGTTTATTTTAGAGCAGTTGATTGTCATCGTGCGAGTAGACGGGGCATTGACGCCAGACGGAAATATGGGAACACTAAGTTTTGCCTTCTTTATTCTGAATATTCGGTATTTGTTTGCCCTCCATTTAATAGGCCGGTGATAGAGATCCCAACGAAGTCGCCGTTGAGCGAGGCTCAAGCCTGGACCTTCTTCCGAGACGTCGTTTTAGGAATCGAATACCGTGAGTATGATACGCTCACCCTTGTACTATACAGTTATCGGAGAACGCTAGTTTTATAACATCGATAGTTACGGACTATACGAATGAACTCCACTTTGAAAGAACCCTACTTCACGCAGATGTATAGAAAATCGCTTCATGTGGTGCTCTGTGATGCATTATAAAGCTAGCCACCTCTGTCTCCACTGCCCTCGTCGAACGCGCGGCGAATGCGAGAGCCAAACTCCAGACGTCTTGCATTTTAACGCGTTCGACGAGTGCACTGGAGACAGAGGCTGCCAGCTTTAGGTCTACCCACTAATCGTTCCAACCAGAGCTTGGCATTTTGACGTCCCCGCGCTCTAGCCTTCTCCTCCCCCTCAGTGTCTCGGCGCATAGGAACAGCGCTGATGCAACGCCGACGGGATTGGAAGTTACTACAGATGCAACGCTGTACCATCATTAAAATGGGAAATCAGCGCTGTATTAACTACGTCAGCGATCTTTCCAGCGCTGACTTTTACGTTGAGGTAGCCCCATGTCGCATGTGGGAATACGCTTTAATCATAGCCTCCTATATGCTGATAAAGCCTGACTGATCGCCACGAGAAGCGGCCGCCGAAATGCAAAAGGTGGAGCGGCAGAGAACGGAGGAGAGGAGAGCCACGTGACGGGCGCCCCGCTGCGGCGAGACGCCGAAACATACTTCTTCCGAGCGAACAAGTGTGTTTCGGGTCCTCGCCGCTGCAAAAGCTGTGCGCTGACGTCCAGATTCCGCGAGAAATGGCTCTTTGATGCTTTGTGCTAGCAGATCCTCGAACTCCAAATCTACGACCGGGGACTCTATGGCTCCGTCGTCGAACTGCCAGTCTTTGTGAGCATAGAGGAGGCTATGCCTTGATCCTTCCAACCAGAGCCCGGTGCTCTGACACCACCGCACGCTATCATCTCCTCCTCTCCCTCAGTTTCTCTCCGTATAGCAGATGACCGCGTCGCTTTCCAGCCGTCTTCAGGGTCGTCCTCACCGCGGTATCGATTCTGCTTTCGAGTGGGACTATTTTTAATAATAACCCAAGACGCGTCCGCGCGAACGCACTGATCGATGCGTTCGTGAACAATGCAGGGTCGTGTCCTAGAATGGTTCGTTATTCATATGAGTTCGTATGGATTCTGGCGAGCGTAGGAAGCGAAGTACTCTAGCCGCCGAATGAATCGATCATCGATCCCGGATGAAAGATGTATAATGTGAATGATGGTTTCCTGAGCGAAAACAAGCGTGCGTACTCTCTCCTTAAAATATACAAAAAAAAAATCATATACTTTTTTTTTATCTCTGAAGTTGGCATGGGGCTTCGATCGTGGGCATACATTACTGTCAATTCTATAATGGGCCGCTGAGAGTTTGAGGGAGAGCAGGAGACGAGATCGCGCGGGGACATCAGTTATACAGAGCTCATGGTTGGATTGATTAATGTATAAACCTAAAGCTAGCTGGTTTTGTTTCCACTGCGCTCGTTGAGCGTATTTGAAGGCCAGAGCCAAACGCCGGAAGCCGGCGTTCCGCGTTCTATAACGCGATCGACGAGTGCAGCGGAGACAAAGGTATCCTCGGGTCTACCGAGGGTGCCTACATGTGCGCTTTACTTAGGGTGATGACATGTGGCCATTTTGTTCCAAACGTTCCTTCTTGTTTTTTTGTTCTGAAGCGTGTGGAAGAGCTGCACGCGCTCGTGGCGCTGACTGTGCTACGGCGACATTTTGTTTTCGACGATTTCTTCGTATTTTCTCTGTGAGCGCATGCTGTCGGCATCGGGTACTACAAAGGGTGGCATCATTCGAAGCAGGAGGACATTGGGGCACCCTTGGCCCAGAGCCGTATATGTAGAGAGTTTGGCCATTCGTTGGGAAGTATAGGAGACAAATGAGGAGGCGCCATTGGCCGAAAGCGGGCTGGCCGTGTTCCAGGGCGTCTTGACAAATTTGAATGTCTCCACTCTCTGAGAAAAAAGGGTATATTCTTACGCCCTTTGCCCATATATACTATGACACCCCAAAACTTCAGTTCGACGTTCAGCGCGCTGATGTTGAACCGACGTTCCCAATTTTCACAGGTGGCTTGACAGCTGAGCGTTACAACTTTTTAAAATAGCGAATGCACCTGTTATTGACTACAAAAAAGTAATCGTGTTTTTTTAACATTACTGCAAAACCTCAGTCTTTTCTTTCTCTTGTCTTTGATACGTACTTTAGTTGTTCAATGAGGTGAAGCTGAGGCCGTCGGTTCGACGTCAGCGCGCTGTACGTCGAACTGAAGTTTTAGGTTGTCGTATATGGGACAATCGGTGTAAGAATATACGTTTTTTTTTTCTGACAGTGCAACCAAAAGTCGGAAATAAAACCCTGGCGGTGGTTGCGAGAAAGAAACCTAATAAGTGCGTCGGAGTAACTCTCGGTGACTGAAAATATGGTTCACGTGATGTCTGAATCACAGTCATCCAAAATCATGGTGAAAGAGTGCGACTAGCGAAATGATCGACATAATCCGTACGCGAAGCGCCGAGGGCCGGGAATCTGCCGTCCGAGCGGTCCCGCTCTGTTCGAGCAAAACAGAGTTGAGCGGCGCATTTGTTTCTTACATCTTTCTGCATGATCATGATCGAAACATCACATGAACCCTATTTTCAACCATTTAGGGTTACTTCACTTCACTCTTACGGGCTTATTAAAACCATATACCAACATATACCTTGGGCCAAAACAGTTTCTCGCTGCCACCGCTAGGGGATTTTTTTTAGGCTTCTGGTTGGCCAAGGGAGCTTGTCAAGCACACTTTGTGCGTCTGGTGTACGCCCCGGCTCTGCCCGCGCCTCCCATTGACCAAACTCTCTGCATAAACGGCTGTGGGGCTACCCTGCTCTGCTTGCCCGGGAGAATTGCGGAGGCTCGCAGGTTCCCAATGGAAGCATACATGATACAAGAGACACTGCGGCTGCACTCGAGACACCTCACACAACATCCTCGCCATGACTTAGCAACTTTACCTACAAACAGACCATACTCCAGCTTTTCCAGGACAGTAAGAAAGCACAATACTACTGTAAATAATTTTGTTCAACCATCTATTAAGAGCATACCACCATGGACATTCTTGACTCCAGAAGTAGTGCCGTACATCAAAGGCATTAAGGAGTCAACTCCACTGCCTGTACTGAAACGACTGGCATTAAGGTACATAAATGAAACATATGACCCGGCAACAGTTTCTCGCTATGCCACCGCGGGGGGTTCTTTTGAGGCTTCTAGTTGGTCAAGAGAGAATGTCAAGCACTTTTTTTGCGTCTGGTGCACGCCCTGCTCTGCCGGCGCCTCCCATTGGCCAAACTCTCTGTATGCACGGCTCTGCCTCGGCCTACTTAGGTCTTGCCACTAATCATTCCAACCAGAGCTCTGCGTTCTGACGTCATTGTGGGCTCTTTGCTCCTCCTCTCCCTCACTTTCTCGACTCATTGCGCTAAGCGTTCATGGACTCAACTGAACTTCGTGCTGGTACAAATAAGTCGCGTCAGTTTTTGAGTGAATATTAATTCCAGTCAAAAAACGTACTTTCGTCGTTTTTTCGTAATTTTTTTATTACATTTGACACCGCAGCACCTTGATTATTTTTGACGCACACGATCCTGCGCCCACAGCCTGAACGCGGGTGCTAAAAAGTTTGCAGTGCCTCCACTGCGTTCTCTTTCCTCCTGATTTCAACGCCTTTTCCCAAACGCAGAGGAACCAACGGAGACAAACTAAACGTATTTTGCCATGTATTCTCTCTAAATTCAAAGATAGCTATCGAGTAAACGGCGAATGAATGTTACGCCAGAACCAACATTGAAATTTTCCCGCGCCACATGTTGTATAACTGGGATGCCGTGCAGGCATTTAGAAAACGCGCTATTTCGCGCATTTCGTTTCGTTCTGCTGGTGTCACCTTAGCCAGCATTAATTTGGCGTTATCAAACTTCGTGGAACTCGTCGGGAACAAGTTGTATCCTGCTCAAATTCGGGGAGGCACTGTGGACATAGGGCTGGTCAGTACTAAGTGATCTCATCTTGAAACTTGGCTTTTGCAGTTCATCACCAGAAAATCATACATCGTGACATCAAGCCGTCAAACCTTTTGTTGGGAGATAAGGGACGAGTGCAGGTAAGCAGCGTTGCAACTCATTTCAACCGCACTAATCCATCGGCAGATAACGAAGAGGGTTTACTGCATCAGCCGTTTATTCGTTTTTCACGTTTTTACACGAGTTATTCAGAAAACAATGTGGAGGGCAATTCGTCTGCTTCTTTGTAGGGGATGCGGTGACGTGAGAACGACGCAAAGCTTTGATTCGCTTTGACTGAAGGATAATGTAGGTAAAGCTCAAAGCAAGCTGCCTTGAGGTCTACCCACTATCCTTCAATCAGAGCCAGTTAGAGCTCGGCATTCTGACGTCACCACAGCGCCTGCAAAAGAAGCAGACGAACTTTCGCTCCGCATATAAGGAGCATTCACTGGGCGCCATATTTGTGGGTGCTGTTTAGAGCGCATGCTCAGAACGAGCCCACATTAATAGGCTGCTAAGACCGGCAATCTTGAGGGTGCGGAATGCACGTGACAAAAGAACTGTGGAAGCTCGTCATCAGCACGCGCTTAGCACTCGTGCACACATCTATGGCCGCCAGTGAATACTTCCTATACCGATCTCACTAAGCTTTCCACGCGAGCGTGACGCCGCCATATAACTGTAGTTCATAAGAGGCAGGCGTCGGTTTACGAGAGAGCTCGTGCTGCCTCGTGCTTTGGTCGCGCAGACTCTCAGCGGGGCTGTGTCGTCTCACTGGGGCTATCGCTCGTGCAGAAAGACTACAGTCCCCACGATGCATGGCGCCGCGGGGCTGGGCAATATCGGAATACAAATGTATCGCGACAATATTTTCGAAATTTTTTTCAGTATTTATATTTCTATATCGCGATGCAATTTTTCCATCGGTGTCTGTATTTCAGTACCATGATACATGATACTGATACCACAGCCTGCGAAAATTTGCTTGGTAAGCGTCAAGGACCAAACCGTTTCTCCTCCATTGATGCTCATAAGGTTTCATAACTCATGAGGTTTCATAACTCTTCGTTTCTGCGGCAGTTCCTTTTTTTCAATGTAAGAAAGGAAAAGCGGGTATCATGTGCTTCCGAGGTAACTTATGTGTGGCCACGGTGCTTGGCGCCTGCATGCTTCGAGCATGTACTGCTATTATTTAAACTATCCTTCTCTGTTTTCGTACCTGTATCGCGACGTTCTTTATTCCTGCTCGCTACGCCGGTAGCGTCCAGATATCAGGTCGGTGTTGCTCAAATAAACCTGAACTTCGCCCTATTTATAGTGTCGGTGTCGTTCAAGAAAACAGGCGGTATCCGTCTCACTGATGATTGTGGCAGCGTGTCGAAAATCGCATTACGGGATTTTGCTGAGCTAATTGGCTCGTACTTGCTAATGTCGAGAACGATTTATTTTATAAGAAACCCCAAAAGGTAAAGAAGTGGACAAGGACACATCAGTGGTATCCTTGTCCACTCCCTTACTTTTTGTGTTTCGTAATTCTATTCAGCTGTACACGTAAACAAAACCGCATTGATCCGGTGCTTGTCCGTGGGCTATATTGGTGCGACCAAGCTTTTCGGGACGCCGTAACCCTTTTTTTTTTTTTTTCTTCGTGTTTTGTGATTTGGGACATTGGCGTTTCGACCGAGGCTGTGTATGGCAACATCACCTTTTTCTCTGTCTGTTTTCTTTCTTTCTTTCTGTTTGTGTGACAGATCGCAGACTTCGGCGTTTGCAATCAGTTCGAGGGTGTGGACGCCCTGCTGTCGGGCACGGCCGGGACGCCCGCCTTCGTGGCCCCTGAAGCGCTGAGCGGTGAGCCTGTCGCACTTGGACCGAGATAATTGCTTAGAAAGGCATCGATGTGCATAGGGGGAGAATGAAACGAAAGCATGATTTAAAAAAAAAAAACACCGAGAAATCGTACAAATGTCGTTTCACGCGGTGTAAATTGTTGTTTGTTCTTGCTTTTTTTTAACGAATATACAACGCCGTAGAGTTACCATTGTTATTATTGCTGAGAAACCAGTTCGTGTAATATTATACCGTGTGCATCATTGCGCCATAGAAAAGGATTATCATTATATTTTAATCGATTTCCAATTTTTTTTTTAGATCAGTGTTTGTTGTTTTGATTAGTAAATCGAGAAGTTCTTGCGGTTAAAAAAAAAAAAAAAACCTTCCGACTGCAGCTTTGGTTTTCATTAGCACGGACCCTAAACAAAACTGGGGTAAGTTATATGGGTGCCCAAATTGAAATAAGAGCTGCGTTGTAACTAAAGAAGGAAAATTACATTTTAGTAGTCCTGCAGCATTGATAAATGACCCCCGAAAGCGTTGAACAAGTGTCCCCAAATCTCAAAGGCACAGATTCATCGACATCACACGGTACAAATGTTCACAACGGGTAATTCTGTGCACTGCCATGTTTTACTCTCACAGAATACAAATGTAAAAAAAAAACTATTTTTTGCGCTATTATATTTATACTTACATTTGAAAACGAGCGTGTTGGTTAATAGATACAAATCTTGCAAGAATAAAACAGAGAGGACGAGGACGGGAACAGGACATCTTTTATTTGGCAACAACATAGAATGGCACAACGAAAAAACCGCCCCCCCCCCCCCCCCCCCAAGGGTCTCACCGTACTCAAAGAGGGAAAGGAGATACTAGTTATAAAGGAAAGGGAAACACTAAATATAAAAGTTTAAAAAGCGCATCACTAATCTAGTTATCTCTGATTACTTAGAACTCGACCTTTGTCATTGTCAGTGATAATGCAGAATTATTCTTGTTTGCAGTCCAAAAGGAAACTGTACTATAAATATAAGACTTTAAAAAGCTGTAGCGTCACGACGAGGTGTCAATAATCTAGCCATGTCTGTTGTTAAGAATTCGACCTCTGTCTTTGTCAACGATAATGAAGGTGCAGAAATGTTGTTGTTTACAGTTCCCATGGCAAATGATTCAATGATTTCTCTCCCAAATCTGTTGTTGTGCCCGCCCAGTATTTTAGTTTCAGAAAAATGAGGAGTACAGTCGTCGCATGTGCGGCTGTGAACGACAATGGGGTGACAATGGGGAGATTTGGGAGAGAAATCATTGAATCATTTGCCATGGGAACTGTAAACAACAACATTTCTGCACCTTCATTATCGTTGACAAAGACAGAGGTCGAATTCTTATACTTCGTCTCACCCTACGATGGACTAAAGGCAGAAGCTACGAACAGCTAGATCCAATCACGAGCCACTTAGACATTGTGTGGCATTTCGCTTCGAAGCACGTATCGGTGCCCGCGTCTCGGATCACTGGTGGGAATAGGCCGACAGCGGTTCGGATCGAGCAATGAGTGACTCAACAATTTTACATTGCAAAGAAAGCCACTGCGTACTGGCTCTTTGCAGTGTCGAAACTATAAAAATGACGCAGCGTTTTTGGATTCGGAGCATTATTCGTCCAAACCTAATCAGTGCTAAGCGTGTCATAGTTTAGCGTGGAACGTGATTGGATCTGGCGGACAGTGGCTTTGGCTTTTAGTCCATCGTAGGATGAGACGAAGTATAACACCAGATATGGCTAGATTATTGACACCTCGTCGTGACGCTACAGCTTTTTAAACTCTTATATTTATAGTACATTTTCCTTTTGGACTGCAAACAAGAATAATTCTGCATTATCACTGACAATGACAAAGGTCGAGTTCTAAGTAATCAGAGATAACTAGATTAGTGATGCGCTTTTTCAACTTTTATATTTAGTGTTTCCCTTTCCTTTATAACTAGTATCTCCTTTCCCTCTTTGAGTACGGTGAGACCCTTGGGGGACGGTTTTTTCGTTGTGCCATTCTATGTTGTTGCCAAATGAAAGATGTCATGTTCCCGTCCTCGTCCTCTCTGTTTTATTCTTTCAAGATTTGTATCTATTTATACTGTGGCGCAAAAACTGAAGTGATTTATTAAATGGATGTTGTTTGTTTTTGTTTTGTTTTCTAAACTTTGTCTAAGTATAATTTCTTCTTGTTTGTTTGTTTATACATTCATTCATTTATTTATTTGAAATTACATCGCTGGGTTATAGGCGTAAGTGAAAAGGACGTGGGGGCGGTCGTATAGCCAGGCGCGTAATAATTCATTGTGTGCCCAGCGTGTAACGGGCCGTAGCTGCTGCCGGCCGTCTACGTATATTTGTCTTTTTGTAGCAGGCATTGTGTATCTCAAACTTCCGCTCAGAGTGCAGCATTCTGCCATATAAAAGAATTATCAACACAGCTTTTCTTATTCTTTTTTGTTGTGCAGAAAACAGGAACCAGTACAGCGGAAAGGTAAGCATGGAGTACAACGTTTCTCGAGACATTTTTGTTTTGTCTCCTCTTATGTGAATAATTTCCGGGCCAGGGGTCGCGAACGCATCAGCGAGATTAGTGTGCGGATATGTTAGTGTGTATTTATTTATTTATTTATTTAAATGCTTCACACACCCTCAAGGGGCATTATGTTAGGGGGGAGAAGAGGGGGAGGGGAGCGGTTGCAAAGCAGGATAAATGAAAAATACTGAGTACAAAAACAACAAAGTCAACCACACTTAAGTGCACATGCATCAAAGGCCCCAAAAAGTAGTTAAATCTTGGCGAAAAAGAAAACTTGATTACTTTGACAAACGATGTTATCGGGCAAGTCGTTCCAGTGAGCAAATGCGGATGGCAAAAACGAGCAGAAAAACAAGGATGACTTACAAGAGATAAGTTTAATCTTACATAAGTTATCGATGCGGGCTTAAACATATAGCGGTCAAAAGAGAAGTGATGAGTGAAGTGTGTGTGTGTGTGTGTGTGGGGGGGGGGGGGGGGATGGCGAATAATAAATTTTATGAAGAAGACATAGCTTTGATACCCTGCGGCGTATCTCAAGTAAATAAAGGTCAGCACGAGATTGAAGGTTAGTTACACTGGTATGACGTGAGTAATCAGAAAAAATGAAGCAAACGGCTCGGTTGTGAAGTGCTTCCGGGGAGGCAGATAGGTAATGATAATGAGGGTTCCAAATGCTGCAAGCGTACTCCAGGATCGGTCGAGCAACCGTGATGTATAGTAGTCGTTTAAAAGAAGATGGGGCAGAATTAAGCTTACATTTTAAATTACCGAGATTACGGTGAGCTCTTGAAAGAATGTAATTAATATGCATGTTCCATGGTAGATCGGAGGTCAGGTGGACTTCTAGTTATTTGCAAGATTGAACTAATTCCAGCGGGATATTTTGAATAGGATATTCACTAGGGTGCAAACAAGAATTATTAGGGCGAATTAAACGAACGGGCTTGCATCTAGAAAAGTCTAAAATCGTGAGCCAGTTAGCACACCATGAGCTGATATTTAGTAAGTCATCTTGAGGGGCAGCAGATATGATCGGTTACTAATCTGAAGATAAATAACCCAGCCATCGTCGGAAAGGCTAATTTGTGAGGTCAAGGAGTTAGGTAAATCGTTTATATATAAAGAAAAAAGAATCGGGCCCAGCACACTAGCACACTACCCTGAGGAATACCGGAGGTGACGGGAACAGGATTTGAACGATGGTTTTTAGCGATAATGTACTGGATCCTGTTATGCAAAAAGTCTTTAATCCATCTAGAAAATTACGCTAGACCATAAGCCGCTTTTACGTGAATGGCTGTGACCACAGTCACAAGGACTCAGTCCCCTTCTTTCTTTGTGTTCTATCCCGAATCGTAGTCGTCTTCTGTCGGTACGATCCGCCATTGCCGCAATCCTGTAATCGCAGCCATAGAGTGACTGTAGCGTCCGATAAGGCACGAACCATGGTCGTTCACGAGCTCCCACCGAGTGTATGTCCACTAGCAATAACAGAGCTTCGGATCAAAGTTGTATAACTATACAGAGTAACGCGGACCACGTCACGTGGTCCGCGTGTCTGGCCATAAAAGTCCCCTAGCTATAGAGGTACCTTTACTATCGTGTGAATGGGGCAGTATTACACCCCTTTCACAGGGCCAGCATAAAGGTACCTTTAACGTAGGTCCGTCCACATACAAGACCACGTCATGTGCCATTCCCCCAGAAACAAGATGCTAATCGTGTCACTTTCGGCGTCCCCAAAGTGACGAGATCCTCTCGCGACGACAGCTTAATCCGCGGGTGTTTTCGTCGTGCGTCATCGTCAGAAAGCCCCCGTTCCGCGCAGGCGGTGGACGTGTGGGCCATGGGCGTGACCCTGTTCGCCTTCGTGGTGGGCAACGTGCCCTTCCACGACCCCAGCGTGCTCATCCTCTACAACAAGATACGCAACCAGCCCCTTCTGTTTCCCGACTCGTGAGTATCCGTCCACGACTCAGAACTGCAACGTGCACCTCATCGTGCAACTGCTTCATGCTAAGAAGCCTAATTCAGTTGGTCCGATTCTGCTTGCGATTTTCAGTATCGACGTCGACCATCTCAGCTACGGTTTACGCTTTTGCAGCCCGAGCGGCGTCGCGACTGAAAATAGCGAGCGAAATCTCATCATGGGAATCAGGCTTTAGGGTACATACTGCGGCGTGTACGCGGAATGAATCGCCACATGTCGCATTATTCACGCGAAGTTTTGCGGTGTAACGAGCCTCGGTATTTTCGCTGACGCCACTCAAGTAGTCAGAAATCGCCAGGAAGGCGTAGAATCAACAATTTGAACGCGATAAAGGGCAGGGGGACTCACACCGACGCCGACAACATCGCATTTCAATGGTTTGTATATGGGCGACGGCGAGCTTCTTGCCCACACCCCCGTCGCGCATGCGCGGCGCCGGTGGCGTCTGCTAGGGGCGCTCCGGTTTGTTTGTAAACATGAGTTGGTGTATAGACCGATCTCACCATATAGTCACGTTCAACCGGCGCTAGTGAGCTGTAACTAACTGAAGCAGATAGCAGCCAATCGGAAATTGGCTGCTGGCAATGCATTTCTATGTAAACAAGCGAGTGATTTTTTTTTAACTGCGCTCGACTATAAGAGCAAATATCCCGAATAATTCGTACGTACTAGATTGATTAGAACATATTTCAGTCACGCAAACGAAGTAATCGGTCAGTTACGACATTTTTTATTTCAAATTCATGGCATTAAACATGGTGCTAAAGCGGCTTCGTACTTGTATGTATATGCACTGTCAGACACTGTTAGCGCGAACACGGCGTTGGCACTTTCCAGCATGGTCGATATACGTACCAAACGAACGAGGGACTTGTGGAAAACCTAGAGAGACGGCAAGAACTACGCAGTAACACTGAATCAATAACTTCCTGTGCATGCAGATGATCAAAATTAATTCAATGCTACGTATCATAGTCAGATTCGAAATTAATAATTACTGGTTTATTCTTTCTGTTTATGAATATGTGCGAAGGTGCTTGTTCTGCGTTCAAAACATCAACCTCACGCTCAAATTTTTGAAAATAGGGAGAAGCCAGAGAACAGGTGCCCGATAAAAGCTGCCCGACGTAGAAAATAATAAAAGGACACAGCTTTCATAGCCCACGTTCTTTATTCTTTACTTTTCGAACGTGTCTTAACCTCTCGTAAAGACGCACGATGGGGTAATTTTTATACTGTGACAGGACGGGCATGTTAGCAATAAATAAGCGTCACTGGAATTCTTGCGAACCTTGAACACACTGTACATTCATTTCAACTGTTATATTGCTTAGAATCGTCGCTTGTTTTCACATGCCTGCTACGGAACAGAGGTTTGGGCCTCAAATATAGCTAAGTTTGAGATCGCTCCGTGGTAAAGAAAAATGCTGTAACTAAATCAATTACATTTTTACAATTTTAATTAGGCTATATACTATCCGGTACGACCCAAATAACAAACGTTACCTATGTTATTTTCCGGTGAAGAGACGCGCACGCGCGTTGTACCTTATATACACAGGAGCACCGCAGAAGTAGACTGGTTGCTGTGTACTTCAATTTGCCACCGGGAGGTCGCATAAACACTCAGCGCCAGTTGAACCTCTAGCGTGCGTTATAATAACTCTATGGATGTTGCAGCCACTTTCATTACGCCACCGCTGCCGCCACGCATCGGGGGAACTGAAGTATTTTTGTACGCGCGACGGCCCCGCTGAGGGTCTGCACGAGATGGGACGCTTAATGAAATCAGTCTATAGACCTACTGCTAAACTACCCAAGCGTCAAGGAGAATGCAGGAATGAGTGTTCCACGAGCCACACGTGCTGGCCTCAGCAGTAGTAACTTTTTCTAAAGCAAATGCCTAAAACAAATGGCATCTTGCGCGCGCCTTCGTCGACGCTTTATTTTGGTTATATTTACTTCGAATCTTTTATAGGGGGAGGCGTGCGCGTGTGGCGCGTGGAACACCAATCCCTGCATTCTCCTTGAGGCTTGGGTAATTTAGCAATAGGTCTATTACCCCACGGCGACGTATAGTCATGTGGCACATTGATTGGACACGACCACTGCGTGAGTGCTTGGTTCGGGCTCGTGACAATCAATGCCTCGACTAGCATTCCGGTTAATAGTGGCTCGTGTCCAATCGCTTCAATGACGGGAATATCCATACCCGAACCCATTTAGGACTCATCGTGTGATCTGTGCTTTGCCAACCCCAACGCGTATGCGGGCAGACATTGAGGGAGAGGAGGACGCCAGAGTACGCGGGCACGTCAGAACGTCGAACACGGTATAGTGGGTAAACATGAAGCTAGACTCTCTTTCTCTCCATTGCACTCTTCGAACGCGTTCGAATGTGAAAGCCAAACGTCGGACGCCGGCGTTCCGCGTTCTAACGCTTTCGACGAGTACAATGGAGACAAAGGCTGCTAGCTTTATAGACGCTTTCAGCGCGCGCCAAATTGAGCCGCCATAGCCGCCCTTCTCTTGTCTTAAAGAAATGCCGAGCCACTGAAGCGGGCGTTGACGAGTCTCCACAAGGGCCTCTGCTGGGGAGAAGGACACAGTAATACTTAAAATGACAATGACCTGTCCTGCTGTGGTAATGATGAAGTGGAGCGAACGGAATAAGAGGGAACACAAACTGAAGGTCGGTTATGGCGGCGCCCATGCACAGCTGCCTGAAAGCGTGTATAAGGTCTACCCACTAATCCTTCCAGTCAGAGCTCGGCGTTCTGACGTCCCTCTCGCCTCCTCCTCTCCCTCAGTTTCTGCCCGCATAATCGGCGCCAGGTCATGTGGCCACTTGTTCTGGCAGCAAGGTGAGGGGGTCAACGCTGCCCGTTTTCTCTCGTTTCTTTTCTTTTCTTTTTTTTTTCTTTTTTTGCTACTCAAATTTTAATGCGTGGGAAAAAAACAACAACTAAAGCTTGTTTTGTAGGTTAAGAACATATGATTACGAACGTCAAATATTAAATCTAAGAAGTGTATTAACCGAGAGTATACAAACATCGGTGCATCGCTCTTTCAAGAAACGCCATTGTTTCTTGGTATGCGCAGCCCCCAAGTCAGCCCACCGCTTCAGGATCTCATTTCTGGCATGCTAAGGAAGGATCCTGAAGAGCGCCTTACGGTACCAGAAATTAAGGTCAGTATCCATCCGTCATACGCGTATATACTGCCGTTATATGTCGATGAAAAATCGCTTCAACATTTGCCAAACACCAAAAAGCTCAAGTCCATGTCACGGAACTATTAGCGCCGAAATGTTTCGCTGGCGCCCTCTTACGGTTCCTTCACTGACGTTGCAACAAGGATTTGCCCCGCCGTGACGTCACGAGTGGTGGTCCTGGCTACTTATCATCAGCTGCGAAAGACAAGTTCCACGGTGTGCGTGTGTGTAAAAAGCACGGTGGAAGCTTGAAGTCATCGCGTTTTTAAAACAGCACCGTCGAAATTAACAGTCTGACATTGCTACCGTTTCCGTCGATCAAAGAAGAATTAATCCCACTAGAGACGTCATAGCGAGCGTTTGGCCAATCGTGGAAAGTAAAGCCCATTTATCCTGGGAAACGTGGCGCCATTCATTGTTGTGGAAATGCTCGAGACACGTGCCGCGCGCCACTTCTGGGTAGAACAAGGCGTCTGAAATCTAGTTCAGTTATAGTGTAGTTCAGTGCTGCGCTGTGCCGCCATGATCTTCCCAAAGTCTGCAGTGCTCTGCACGTTGCACGTGCCTCGTGCATCGACTCAGCTTGCGCTACTTTTGAAACATGAAGGGGCTTTAGTGGGAAGCTGACCACAACGTCGCCTTTTGGTCGTACCAATAACGTTTGCTTATCAGAACCATATTATAAAGCATTCCTAAAGCTGAGTCATGGCGCCGTTCACACAGCACCGCTTGCTCACGTTGCGTTATGTTACGGGAGCTTACGTCAAGTAACCGGAAAATCCGTGCTTCGTATGAAGCACCAAGCCAAGGATGCATGCGGCAAATTCGCCTCGAGATCGAAACCGTGTCGCCACCGTGCGGCCGAAATTGGAAACGCGCGAAAGCGGGGATTCCGCCGTGCGTCGTCTGCTACGGGCGCATGCTCAGAAGCAAGGATCTCGACAACGCAAGTCCGTTTCAGGCTGAGCTTGACATTCCTTATTAAATGTTTTATGTTTTTGTTGCCGTTTCTTTTTACTAAAGGTTGTGCTGTATCGTATCCCATGCTTAGAAATTCAGCAAAGCGATTATTATTAAGTCGGAAGCTTTCATAAAAAAATCCCACGTATTTTTGTTATCCCGCACAAACCGTGGCTTTCATAAAGCATTGAATGTTGAGCGGGTCTGCGGTTTGATTAGAAAATTAACCCGACGGATCGCTATCCTTTAATAGACTGATCAATCAACAAATCCGTATGTTGATTTTTCGCCGGTCATATTGCGTGAGACGTTAAAACTATACATTTTTTTTACTGGTTTTGCTATGTCATAAATGGCATATTGCATTCCCATTCTAAACTTTACGTTGTGAGTCCTACATACATATCAACACGGGGGGCCTTTTAAGATGAAGTATTTTTTAAAGTTATTATTTAAACAGTACAATCACCCTCGGTGAAATGACAAGCACACTGAAGTGGTTTACCGTGCAAGCCTGTGTCACAAAAAAAAAAATAAAGACTTAAAAAATATATTAAAGCAAGCATTTTTTACTCCTTGTTGACTTTCTCCAGCACAAGACTCCAATAAACCGGCAAAACAAATTGCAATTAAAGCATTACTTTAATAATCTGAAAGTTAATCGATGAACTGCCCAATCCCGATATACGTTAGGTGAGGGCGGAGGGTGATCGGAGTCTCGCGAAGGTCGCTAGCCCTTATCAGTAAAACAGTGTCACTGCGGCCGATGCTGTCTATGTCGTGGTGCGCGTCGTTTGTTGGGGTTTCAGAATCTACTGTGTTTGAATACAAGATTATTTAGCCAGAAATTTATAGTATTAGCCTTTTGAGATTCGCGGCCCCCACCAAGAAAACTGAAGCGGGTGAACCCACACTCCCGAGAAAAGCATTTAATAACAGGAACATTGCTGCCTTACTCGGTTACACTCGTTTATTACGTACAGTCACGGCAGATATATTAGAACAGTTTGTTTCACTTGTTTCAGTTGTCCCGCCAACCGTGCCGTTTGCAGATTTTAACTAGAAGAGACACACTCTCCTCATCGCAACGCAGTAGATTTGTTCAGACTCCAAAAAACTTACCCACACTATGGCACAGTAAAACGGCAGAGGAACTCAATAGCATGGTGGTTTCCAATACAGCGCTAACTTATCTTTATTCTAAATATTTATATTACTGCAAAAGCTAGAAGTTAAAAAAAAAAACCATAGAAGCTGCGATTTCACAGCCCACAGTACCAGTGTTATGTTATCCGAATTGGAATTTATTGTTTTTTTTTTAATTCCCACGTTGATGAACCGAGACATCAATTTTAAAAGAAATAAATATTTAACATAAATATTATGTTCTAGTTGAGCCGGAGACAGGCCTCAGTAGTGGTGATCCATGCTTTCCAACGTTTGCCCAGAGCAGACGACGCACCCACAGAAGCGATTATATAAATTTAGGCCGCACGCTGGCAATACGATTCAATCTTCACTGAAGCACCAAACAGTACCACATCCTTTTCCGCTAGAACTGTTTTCCCACGGATAGTACGCGACAAAATAAACGCAAGAATCTACGCCGTCTCGCGCGTCAACGTAGAGAGCCTATGGGGCGGCCGTTCTCCTATCCCCGCTGTGATGATGATGATAGCGCGACCGTAGCGCCACCTCTAGGTCGATCTCGAGGTCAATACGAAACACGGATGTTCCAGTGACTCGTAACATAACTTTAAAAAAAAAGCATGGTCAAACGCCCTTGTTTGCACGGGTCTAATGCACCATTCAGACGGTGAGCATGAAGGTACCTTCAATATAGGTCCCAGGCACGTAGCCAGAATTTTGTTTCGGGGGTAGGGGGCCACCCATGACAAAATGCTTAATGAGCCGAAGGGGGGAGAGGAGGCCCCAGCAAAATGAACGATTTCGGGAGAGGCGGGAGTGGGGCCGGGTGCCATGCCCCTCCTGGATACGTGCCTGATAGCTCCCTTTGCAATTAACGAATCAGCACGGCCTCAGGCGTCAAGGGCACATGCCACGTCTGGAGGATCTCAAACTGAAACGCCGTTGGCCATAAAGGTCCCTTAACTAGAGGGGCCTTTACGATCGTGTGGGAGGGTTGTTAAAAGGACCACTGACAACCCCAAGATCAACTTTTTTTTCGTCTCGAACGCGTGGAAAAACACAGACAAAATATCATCGCGAAAAAACAGTTTGTTGCGCGAAAGAGCCCGTCAAAGTTTGTGTTCTCCTCCCCCGATTTCAGCACCTCCTCGCTTTTTTTTTTTTTTTACGTAATTCGCAAAGTATTATTATTGTACTTCCTAAAATACTCTTTTTCCGACGACTGTAAAGGACTGCTGACTTCAACGGCCGTCTGCTTTATAGCGTTTTCTTCATCCTCTCAATATAACTTAATGGCGGAAAGTTGGTCGGAACGGCGGCACGTTTCAGTTGAGGTCAGGATCCAACTCCCAACGATTTGGATACATTAAGGTTTTCCTCGTAGGCCTTGTCAACAAAGTTACGAGCAGAGATCAGGGGCTATGAGACTGGCCCCTGCAGCTGCTCTTCGGCGGTTGCGGCCAACCACGCATTATTTTGTGCTTCGCCTTTTGGAAGCCTTGTGTAGCTTTTAGATTTGGTAGTACTGGGGCAGAACTTCACGCAGCACCTTTGAAACATCGCCCTCACGTCGCTCACCAAGGTCTGCTACACGTTGTTTTCCTCCTTACCTTTTTTAAAAATCGATTTCGACCGACTAAAGCAAAAATAAAAGAGGGACTGAAAGGTGACGCGTCGTCTGCTCGCGAAGAAAGGTTTGGCTACAGTGTAGTCTGGCGAAATACTTTCGCGGTTGGCCGGGTGGCACGTGCACGTGCCCATAAACGATGAGAGGGGAAGAAGGAATGTTGAGTGACACTTTCTGGTTCACGTTATCCAAAACGGCAAGGAGTTCACCATTTCGCTCACTACGTCATAGATTCAGGAAGGTGTTTCAAATCAAGCAAGCTTTCTGAAAATATGTTTTTTTTGTTTTTTTTTTTGCAGATACGCAGTTTTCAAACTTAATATATTTAGGGCGGGCCCTAAGAATAATTTGCATCAGTTTGCAATAATACAAAAATATATATGTAAGGTTGTGAGTGGCCCCGTGAACAAACAGATGACATCAATCAATTTACAATCACATACAATCTCAAACGCAGCCGAGTTTATTCACGAGGAAACAATGATTTATTGCCATCCACACAGACAAGAAGATGGGAAGACAAAGAGACAGGACACTGGCCCCTGCAAGGAGAGGAAAAAGAGGAGACAAAAAGACAAGCCGCCGCAAAATCGGCGGAAATGAACAGTTCAGCCAACTTTGCGGCGGCCAGTCTTTTTGCCTTTTCTCTTTCCTGTTTGTGTGAACGACTATAAATCGTTGTTCTCTCGCGAATACCCTCAGCTGCGTTTCAGATTTTGAGTCGTCCTGTACGTTATTTTATTCCTCCTTGTCTCAGGGTTTATATTATATGGAGTGAAACCCCCTTCGCCGCTTTCACGAAAACGTTCGTTTTTTTGTTTCGTTTTTCTTTGGCGTGAGTGGAATGTCACCACATCCCACAAGTTTTGTACAGTGATAGAAGTATAGCTAAGCAAGAGGTTAGCAATATACAAAATGCTTTGTCAGCACTTGCACAACGAAATCACTTGAGGCCACACGCTCGAGCCTGTATCGGCCGTAACATTGCGCAGAAGCTTCGCTATTTCAGATTGTCCACGCAAATAACTGCGATAATAACGGTACAATAGAGCATTTTCGAAAGCCAATCCAGCAACACTGTCGGCCGCCATATTTTGGATCTCACTTCCTGCGCGAAGCGTGTGAGTGGATTCCAGTTCGCGCCGAGCATTGACGCACCACTCGTGTTAATGCAGGCTCTAAACACATAAGTACGCAAAGTCCCCCGAGGCTATATAGGTACGATAAGAAACAGAACAAACACTAAGTCTTCGTGCTTGTAGAAAGTCCTTGCGTTGTATGTATGTCTGGACAGCCGGAAGTTAGCCAGCCTAAACGAGCGCGTCTGGTGTCTCAGCTGTATATGAGAAATTTAGCCAGTGCAGTACGACCGCTAGCCTATAGGGTCTTTGACGTGCACACTCTAAAAAAGGCCCGTGCGTCTACTTTCCCGCACAACACTCGGAGAGCCAATCACCGCAACTTAGGGAGGCGGCTCAGCGAATGACCATGCCGAAACATATGTTTAGACCAAAAAACGCAGTCTGACATTAAGCAATGCAAGCGTGACGTTTTTCATTGCTTAATGTCACAACTCAGACTGCGTTTTTTCGTCCAAATAATGTTTCGGCATCGCCATTCACTTGGCGCCCTCCGTAAGTTGCGGTGACTGGCTCTCCGAGTGTTGTGCGGGAAAGTAGACGCACGGGCTTTTTTTAGAGTCTGATACACGACCTCACGCCGGTAGGATGCTCATCCAGATCGAAACTTTGTGTTGGCCTTGTCTCTTTATTTACCCTAATATCGCGAACTTTTTTTTAATTACACAGGCTTTTTTGCGCACTTACCTTTTGTTCAAAGCGCATGTCCATGTTACGGCGACCTCTGACAATCGGCGCAGCGGCTACTGGAGGGCGCGCACTTTTAAAAAGGATCCGTTCTTGCCGATGATCGGCGCATTCGCGCTCCTCTGTCGCGGAAACAGACTGCGACCTTGCCAATGTGTTCCTCGCGTCAACCCCCCCAGGCGCATCCGTGGGTCACCCAAGGTGCTACCTGTCCGATGCCTTCGGAGGAGGAGAACTGCGTGTTCGTCGAGGTCACCGAGGAGGAGATCGACAACTGCGTACGGACCATCCCGAAGTTGGACACATTGGTACGTGCGTCAACACATTTCCGGCGCTTATCATTGCGCATAGGTTTTCAGGTGTGTATTTATAGAGAAAACTGGCGGACGTTTTTCGATGTTTATTTTTCCTATGTATCTGTGTATTTCGGTTATCGGTTATCTGTTTCAATCGAAAATTAAAAACGAAGATTATCAGTGATATAATCTCACGAAAACCGAGAGTCTAAGAAGTGTTTCGACGCAAACAATTCTAGTTGCAGAAAACAACTCCAGAAATCGGTGTTTTTCGGCCTTAACCGATTTTATACATTTTACGCCAAAGACTTTTTACGGGTGTTTCTCGGTTAACACCTAACCTTGCTACGACTTACTAAACACCCAGGCGAAAAGTGTCGAGTCACTCGGCTTCGGACGTGTCCGCGCTATCTGATTCGCATTTCCAGAGCCCCAATGTGCACAAAGATGGCACTACGCAGAAGTCGACCATGTGCCGAGAAACTGAGAGAGAAGGAGACGATAGAAACGTCAAAACTTCGAGCTCTAGCTGGAAGAATAAGTGGGTAGGGCTAGCTTCCTTTGTTTCTACTCACCCTTCGAACTCGTTCAAACACCAACTCGGAACACTGGACGCCGACGTTTGGCAATCGAACGCGTTCGAAGTGCGAGTAGAGACAAAGGCAGCTATAGCTTTGCGTCTACCCCCTATTCAATCCAACCAGACCTTCGGCGTTCTGACGTCTCCTCCGCGCTCTAGTCTCCTCCTCTCCCGCAGTTTCTCGGCGCATCGGTATGGTCTACAGTCACTGACAGAATGAGAACGACGGAGCGTCTCTTTCAAATACCTGGCCTCCAGCACGCTCTCGTTGCCTTCCGTCGTGCTTTGCTAGCGCGTGCATATTAGAGGCTGACGAGACGCCGAAATTCAGCCGTTCTCATTCGGTCCGTTACTGTAGTGCGTCCGTAAACAGGTGTCAATACGCAACCAGTGTCGCTGGGTATGCCGAGAGTATACCGCTTTCGATTGCGTTCGCTTGAACTCGGAATACGAGCAAGTCAAGCTCGTCCAATCGGCTGATGTCGGCCATGTTGATGCCGGGAAGAAACAAAAACGAATGCGTATGTAAAACACTTACCTACGGGCAGAGGTCGGCATTTTAGGTCGCCCTCACTCACCCTCACCCTCACAGCCACACTCACCCTCATCCCCACAGCTACCACTCACCCTCAGCCCCTTACTCACGCTCATCCTCACAGTCACCACTCGCCTTCAGCCCTTCACTCACCCTCACAGAACCTCACGGCCCTCACGCCCCTCACGCACTCATGGTCCTCACACCCCTCACCGCCCTCGCACCCCTCACGCCCTTCACGCACTCATGGCTCTCACCGCCCTCACGCCACTCACCGCCCTCACGCCCCTCACTCACTTACGGCCCTCACACCCCTCACAAACTCACAGCCCCCATAGCCCTCACGCCCCTCACCGCCCTAACGCACTCATACCCCTCACGTCCCTCACGCACTCATGGCCCTCACGACACTCAGGCCCGCTTCAGATGAGGCGATTTCGCCCAGAAACTTGACGTCGCAACACCAGCAACACAGGCCACCCGCGTTCACACGCAGCAACCAATTTCTGCAATTTGCCAAAATCATCATTTTATTTTTCTTGCACTATTTGGACACACAATTTTGCGCTATAAAAGTGTCTTTATGCATTTAAATCTCGTGGAGAATACTAATACATCTTTCTGAAACAGTTTATTTCCAAAAACGATCAATTTCAAACCAGAACCAAGTCTTTTGCTGTCATCATCACCGGCACGAGGTATCACGTGAGAATATCGCGTTCCTGATTCGATGCAGCCGCTTCAAACATCTTCAAATTGCTCTGAGTTGCTCGCGTGTTTCGAGCCAGATCCGATCTCAGCAATTCGTGTCGATCTAGGGAAAGCCGTCAGCAACACGAACATTGCTGAGAAAGTTTCTCCGTCTGAAGGGGGCCTCACGCACTCACCGCCTTCACGCCCCTCACGCGCTCATGGCCTTTACGCCACTCACCGCCATCACGCCCCTCACGCACTCATGGCCCTCACACCCCTCACGCTCTCATGGCCCTCACACCCTTCACGCGCTCACCGCCCTCACGGCCCTCACACACTCACGGTCCTCACAGCCCTCACCGCCCTCACGGCCCTCACTCACCCTCACACTCATGAATTTCCTTGGTTCAGAAACTCACTCACCCTTACCTCACCTGTGAAGATGAGGGTGAGTGAGGGCCCTCATGAGTGAGGTTTGCCGAGGTATGCCTACGGGGAGCTCCAAAGAGCCGGTGAATTAGGACTGGTTGGAAAGTGATAAGCGAATTAGTTTTTCCTCGCGACCATTCTACATCAAGTAGCCTGTAATCTAGTCTAGGAAAGAAGAATGCTACCACGTTGGCCCGCTCGCGAGCAGGCTCTGCCAGGTTCTCCCGGTGCATTCCGTCATGTCAATGGCTTTAATATGGCGGACTGCTCAGGTACGCCATATTGAAGTGCTCCAATACGGCGGACTCTACACTCCGCCATATTGAAGCCATCAGTTATAGCACAGAGATGGAAATCTGAACCGGAGGGGCATTATGTAAATTAACCTGAGACTGCGGTAGGAAAAAAGAAGGCCTAAAAAAGTAGAAGAGGCACGAAAAAGAGGAAAAGAAAACAAACTGAGCTGAATTTAAGACGAGGTTTGATTCCTGCACTAAGTTTCGAAACCGAAAGCGAAAGCAACTGATTGTGCAATTATTAGTATAATGCAATTAAATGCAAAGGTGCGAGCGAGCTGGACAAGAATGACGAGAATAATCCCTGGAGAAGGGGAACAAGAGGGACAAAGGACAAACACAAATCTCCAAACACAGCACAGATTTGTGTTAAAAAAGCAGTGAAAGCTACACTGATGCGGTTTGCGCAGGTGAGTTATACGGAACATGGCATAGGGTGCTAACCGTAACGATCAGTCGGCTAATTAAGTAACAATTTGTGAATTAACTTTTCTTAATGTGTGAAAGCAAACATATGGTTTCAATCAGAAACTTGCTGAGCGTCATCGAAAACCACTAAAACAGTAATTTTTAGAACGGAGCGCGTGAGAAGCGCAGTAGAGCGCTAAAGTTGCGCTTCCGCTGCACTCGTGCAGCGCAAGGCTACCGGTGAGATAGCGCGTCCGCGCGATTTTTCCGTCTTTTTTATTTTTTTTAGCCCCAGCCTTGTACCTGTTGCAAGAATGGTACCTTTAGCACACTGCTACGCTTCCCACGCGCTCAGAGTTTTTCTAAAAAGTATTCATTTAGTAGTTTTCGAGGGCGCTCAGCAAGTTTCTAATTGGAACCATATGTATATTTTCACTCATTCAAAACTTAATTAACAAATTTTAATTAATTTGCCGAGTGATCGTTACGATTAGCCCCCTATACTATGTCCTCCTGGCCGTATAACTCACCCGCACAAACCGCATAAGTGTAACTTCCACGGCTTTTTTTTTTAACAAATCTGTGAAGCTTGAAAAAAGGAAGCACCCTGTATATCTCAAATCGGATTTCCTTTAAAAAAACTCGTGAAAATGAGTCATCTGTCCTTTCATCCTTTCAACTACGTAATTCAAAGGTTAATTTGTCAACTGATGAGAATAGTTATCTATTTCGCAGTTTTTGCCAGATCCGTTAGCTGTGTAGGCAAGATAATAACAAGATTACAAAACACTGCCTTTTTAGTAATTAGATAAGATCAAAATCTAACACCCGGTATTGAGCTGTTGAGAAAATCAATGGAACATGTTACAAGAGACCTTCTTAAATGTAACTAATCGCTCAAAAGATGTGATGTGCTGCTAAACTGCGATGCGGTTACGAATAAATATTTTCATTATTCTCACACCCTTATGCTACGGCAGGAAACTGACAAAAATATAAATACAGTTTATTTGTGACCGCACAAAGCCATCACAGCAGCTTCGCGGCAATATCGTATTTACTCGAGTAATAGCCGTACTGCTTATGAAGAAAACCTGAGTGTTCACTTCACCGAGGAGCACGCGGATTGCCAATCACCGCAATCGACAACATGATTCCAGCGGTTTACAGGACAGGGATAACGTCTTTGTGCAAGGGTACCATCTGTGAAGACTGCATTTGTATGGAGAATCGTGTTTTCGATCTAGTTATTCGCTCTGTTATTTATGCGCAACGCGATTATTGGCTGTCTGTGTTCTGAGGGAAAGTAGACGCAAGAGCCTCGTTCGAAAAATAGTAGGGCTATTACTCCAGTAAATACGGTACATGATATGGTTTGGAAGAAAGTCGGAAACATTCGTGTTGAAATCTACTGTACTCCTCGATTAAACAAGAAGTTACAAGCAAAGAATTATTTTTCTCTTTCTCTCTACCTATAAATATATATATTTAATTAATAATATATTTTGTAATCTATCTATCCATCTAATCTGCCTGATACCTATGCAATCTATATTTAATCCACCTGTCTATCCGTCTAATATATTTCATCCCTCTATGTAATCCATACCTAATATATCAATTTATCTGTTCATTCGTACGCCCCCGTGTCTCTTTTCTTCCTTCCATATCTTTTTAAGAGGAAATAAAGGCAAGTTCTATTATAATAAAACGAATGGGTGGGAGTGGCACACACACAAATAGAAACGAAGAAACATGTAAAAAAAGTAAAACTTTATTTTGTTTTTTGTTTTTTATGTGAGATTTAAGAAGGGGGAGGGGGGTTCGATCGCAATTCTTCCATACATTTCATCCTGTTCTATTCGTCCATTCCTCAGGTACTCTTTTCCTCCCGTTGTTCCTTTCGATTTTTTTCTTCTTCTATAATCAAATTTATCCTGCTTTCTTCCAAAAGCGTACGGCCGTCGCCCTTTCCAGCGGATTCTTGCACGCATACATGGAAAGGATTTGAACAAACACAATAGCGGCGGCGGGTTTTCGTTTGTTACTCAAGCACGCATCCGCTAACCCCCGTGCGGCGTCTTTTCCCCCTACTGCCCTAGACCACATTACGGGAAGAGGGGGGGGGGGGGGGGGGGGGGGGGGCGGGCGGCGTTTGACGCGCACCGCTGAGTTCCTTCTTCAAACTGCCGGCGGCAAGGATTGCGACACGGACGGGTGTACGCATGGAAGCGACGGAGACCCGGTGCGTGTTCAAATAACCCAAAAAATAAACGAAACGTATAAAACCAACATTCCACATTGTCTTTATGCGACGGGTTCGACGAACGAGTTCGCCCGAGATTGCGTACGCGACTTCCATCAGAAAATGTATGCGCCCACGCACGCGAACGGTTGCTTCATATTCAACGAGGTGCACTGATCGCCATTCTGGTGAACTTCCCTCACCACATGGTGATAGTCGACGGTGCCCAGCAATTTCCTAACTGAAACTATACCTTTAAATGTAGTTATCCACCGGCTAATTACTAAGAAAATTACTAACAAACCAGTTACAACTAATATTATTCATTTTCCTGAATGGGTCCATGCGTGACGTGCATTGCCGTCACGCCAGCAGCCGTTGTTGTCGCCTTGCTGCTGAGCGCGTACCTTCTCCAGCTTCGCACCAGTTCGCACCATCGATTTCGCTTCTCTCGGGAACAAAACGTACGAATGAACCATCTTGGTTCTAGGGATGCCGCAAACCACCCTAAGTTCAATTTCGAAAGGTTCGATATTTTCAGACCGAACTGATGTTCAAAATCGAAAGGTTTCAATATATTCGACCGTACGGAGGTTCGATTCCAAAAATTCGCAACTTTCAAAAATCGTGGAGTTTCGAAATCGAAAAGTTCGAAGCTTTCACGGTTTCTAAAAGGTCGGGTTCGATTATTTCGAACATTTTTTACTTGAGGTTCGAGAAAATCGAAGATTTCGATTTCCCTAACTTTCAATTCGGGAGATTCGAATGTTTCGAATGTTTCGAATTTCTTTGGATCTGAAATTCGAAAAATTTGAACGTTCGAATTCTTATAGACATAAAGTCGATAAATTCGAAGATTTCGAATTTCTTTCTTCATAAAGTTCGAAAATGTCGAAGGTTTCGATTCTCTTTTAGGGCTAAATTCGAAAAAAAAAAAACTTCGAAGGTTTAGAATTTCTTTCAAGTCCAAGTGCGCAAAGTCCGGTTTTCATTAGGGTGCCTAATGAAATTAGTGAGTTCATTTAGTGATATCCAACGATGCCCACATATTTCCTAGCTCAAAATATTTTAGATCTACTAATCCAAAACATTGTTGAAAACTAATTCACAATCCAATTATAATAATATCTTTATTATCTTTGAGAAAATACAGGTGTAAGCGTGCTAACCCACGAAAGCAAAGACGCTTGAAAAAAAATTGGGTTGTGTGTGTGTTTATACAGCCTAGAACTTGGTCTGCCTCACAGGGGCGACGAGTCTCCCAGCT
This sequence comes from Ixodes scapularis, assembly GCF_016920785.2. Lineage (NCBI taxonomy): Eukaryota > Metazoa > Arthropoda > Arachnida > Ixodida > Ixodidae > Ixodes > Ixodes scapularis. The sequence continues at coordinate 129,244,853 of NW_024609846.1, forward strand.
GTAGATGAGAAATTTAGCCAGTGCGGCACAACCGCTAGCCTGGGGTCTTTAACCTGCATCACGCAGTAGTGATACACGACCGCACGCCGGTACGATGCTCATCCAGATCGAAACGGGCAGGGGTGGGGCTCGAACCCAGGATCCCTGGGTTCCGCAGCGCGAGCTTTCGCTCCACGTGCTCCGAGCTGGTGTGCGCTAAACCACTCGGCCACCGATCCCCCCCTTTTTTTTTTTTTTTTTTTTTTTTTTTTATGCATGGAAATTTTTACAAGTGGCATAACATGTTGATACTTATGCGTATATACAGTTATAGGACATTCATTTTCACACCTTATTTACATACCAATGTCACGCACACACACACCTTATATATGGCATCTTATACATGTGGCCAGTGGATGTGATAAATTGAGACAGAAATTGCGTCGACGAGTGTAACACAATGGTCACAGAAGGATATATTGTCAATAGAGCATTCAGAAATCTGGGAGACCCAGACATGCATCAAACAGGGCAAACCACTCTGGTTGGCTGTGAGGTGAAGCGTATACGCTCCTCACTTGCGCTACCAGTTCTAGAAAAAGAGATTTTGTCGTACGGGGTTTCTCTGCGTGTCTGTCGATCATGCGACATTTCCATAGACTATGAAGTCCCAACAGAGCGAACATGTCGTACGGGGCGGTTTCGTTCTCAGCGAACCGGAGGAAGCGGAGACTGTAGTCATTAAGAATTAGATCTTTCTTTAGCGTGCGTTGTAGAACATCCCAAAACAAAAACGCGTCGTTGCAATAAATAAAACAGTGCTCTATGGTCTCTGGCTTGTTACAGAGTCTGCAATTAACAGTCCACGATACAAATATTCCTTTTTCCTGGAGGTAAGTTTTTACTGGTAGGGTTGATGTATGCAATTTGAAGAAGAACGTCTTGGTTGAGGGAGGCACGCCCATTTTCTTGACTCTTTTGAGAACATCATTGATGGGTTCTAGCGTGAAACGGGTACGATAGAGTGGTAGTGAAAACAAGCTTTCCGTAATATTCCTTGGCAGTGTCTTCCTGGACACGCTAAACAAATATTCCAATGAAAACCGTGTTTTCAGGAAATTTAAGGTATCGACAACTTCCTTTAAAAATCCCCAGGGCCTATTTTTCGACGTTTCGCCCGTTGAAACAACAAGATAACTTAAACTCTCAGCAAGGCGTGATTGGAGTATGACTCTAAGGAACTCGTGATTGGCATTTTTAAAAAAAAAAAATCTTGACACTAACTGGCGGACAAATATGTGACACAGTCCTAAACCACCGGATTCGAGAGGGAGGAATAGGTTGTCCCTTTTAACACGTTCCCACGTTGAGCACCATATCAAAGTGGCGAATATTCTATGGAATTTTTGGATGTCTGTTCGAGCGCAATTAAGCACTTGAAGAACGTACATAAGCTTTGAAGCGAGGAATATATTACAGACACTTGCTCTAGTAAAGATGGAAATATCTCTACCCTTCCACGCATCAGCCTTCCTTTTCAGTGTGGTCGCAAGGGCGGACCAGTACGTCGAGCTACTACGAATTTGTGAGAGCGGTACTCCAAGATATGTGATCGGACTCTGATTCCACTCTATCCCTGCAAAAAAACGAGGTTTTGTGGCCCAGGAACCGCACCAGAATCCGTTGTATTTGGATGGATTCACTGAAGCCCCAGTGACTGCGCAGTAACGCTCTGTTTGATCAAGCGCTTTCTCGACACTCTTCTTGTCAACGCAAAAAAATCCAACATCGTCTGCGTATGCGAGGACTTTTACCTCGACATTTTCCACAGAGTACCCACGAATACATTCTATTTTTAGGATGCTGAGGCATAAGGGCTCTAAATACAATGCAAAGAGGAGGGGAGATAGAGGGCAGCCCTGCCTTACGGAAGATTTGATCTTAATTTCATCAGAAAGTGTGTTATTGATTTTCAGTCTTGTCGAACTATGCATGTAGCAAAGTCGAATACCTTCCAAAAGCGTCTCTCCCAGGTTTACGTGCTCAAGAAGGGCAAATAGAAATGAATGACTCACGCGGTCAAAGGCTTTTGTAAGGTCTATTTGTACAAGTGCAACCTGGCCATTACTGTCTGACACAGACTCTAGGACGGAACAGGCAACATGTACGTTCGTTTGAATAGATCTGCCCCGTATGCCACAAGTTTGGTGCTCACCTACCAGCTTTTCTATTACGCACTGAAGTCTTTCATTGAGAACTTTAGCGTAGATCTTATAATCGACGTTGCAGAGTGATATTGGTCTGTAGTTTTCCATCTTTTTAAGCATTCCAGGATCTTTTGTTTTTGGCAGCAATACCGTGTGTCCACGGTAAAATGAAGGGGGAAGAGTTTTCTGAATGTAGGATTCTTCAAATATAGCGAGTAAAACAGGAAATATAATGTCTTGGAACTTTTTGTAAAATTCACCGCTTAGTCCGTCGGGTCCTGGTGTTTTCCCATTTGGGAGAGATTTAATGGCGGCCTTAATTTCGTTTAATGTTATGGGGCCTTCAATTAAAAGGCGATCTTCCTCGTCAAGTTTTGGCATCTCTGTTCGTAGCTGTTCGATCTCAGTCTTGTCTTTTGCGGGTATTACTGTTCCAAATATATTTGTATAGAAGTGGTGAAAAGATTTGACTATTTCAGTTGCGTCGGTGAGTATCAAACCATCTTTGTTAATTTCTACTATTTCCTTTGACAGCGCGTTACGTCTTTCGTCATCCAAAGATCTTTTGGTAGGTTGTTCGCCGAGGAGAAAGCGTTTCTTCCGCGAGCGAATTAATGCTCCGCGGTACCTTTCGGTTTCATACTTTTGAAGCTGGGCTCGTACTATGTTGACATCGTCGCTGTACGCGCCTGGGTTTAAGCATTCAAGCTCGTGAAGGGTTACTAAATTTTTAAAAAGGTCGCGCTGCTGTTGTTTGTTTATATATGATGCAATTGTAGCGCGTTCGATTGCGATGTTTTTTGCTTCTTGTTTGAAACTATCCCATTTTGCAAAGATGCGCATGTCAATGTTTTGCAATGTATTCGACAAAAGTAAGGAGATGTTAGTTGAAAATTGCTCATCACTTAGAAGCCTCAGGTTGAGCTTCCAGTGTTCCCACTGCTGATGAACACCTCGGAGTCTGCGCGGCCCAAAGCAGACTGATACCAGGCAGTGATCAGAAAAGAAAACTGGTTTGACTTGGTAATTGCTCATTGAGTTGATTATATCACCTGAGACATATATTCTGTCTAATCGTGCGTGAGATGTTCCTTGGAAATGGGTGTAGCGTATCGATTCACCTTTTTTATAAGCTACATCAACAAGGTTATGGTCTTGAAGCGTGCTCCGTAGAGCGGCGGCACTTCCGTCATACCTAGTTTGTGACACCGATCGGTCGTCTGCACTGCAAACGCAGTTAAAATCTCCCATCGCAACTGTTGTTCTATTTGTGTCGAAAAGCGGCGAAACTAGTTCATAGAATGATGTTCTTTCTCTAGGGGTATTTGGAGCATACAGGCAGATAAAGCGCCAATTTATCTGCCTAAAACAAATGTCGCAGGAAATAAGCCGCCCTTCCAGGTCATTTAGAATGGAAACTGACGATAACTCAAGCTGTTTACGAAAAAAAGAAAACATCCGGCGGAGACTCCTTTGGCTTGGCTAACGCAGATTTCGTAATCCTTAAGAAAAGGTTCTAATGCGCCCGCGATGCCTTCATCTGTAGAAAATTTTGTCTCCTGTATTGCCGCAACGTCCACTTTCTCTTTTTCGAAAAGACGCAACAGCTGAAACTGCTTCCTTCTAGACCCTAAACCTCTTACATTTAGCGTTAGAATATGTAATGGAAGGGCGGGATACATCAGGACATTTTAGATGTTGTTCTCTGTACCCTTGAGGTTCCCCAGTAGCTTGGAGTATGGCTTGTGCCGCACCCCTGCCGGCTGGCGGTCTTTCTTGGACCTCTTGGAAGGGAGCTCGTCGGCAGAGGAACTTTTGGTCGGGAGGGACGTTGAGGTTCCATCTGGTTCATCGGATGGTCTCGATGTCTCAGAGGCAGGTACGATGGTGGTGGGTTCCACGTCTACCTCGTCATGCTCTTCGTCACACTCTGTATCCACTTCGCCGACAATCGTTGACTCTGATGATGAGGATGACGCGCCGTCCTCGTCAGGCGGAGGTAGCTCCGAGGGGCCCCCAGGGTCATCCTTGCATTCGTTGATGGCAGGTGCTGCTCTTGGGTGCTCCTGCTCCACGAACTTTTCGATCGTTGATGCCGGTGGTGTGTGCCCCGATGCGTCAAGGACCTCCGTGACATCCATAAGCAGCTCGCTCTGTTCTTCGGCCTCCTGGGTTCTTGGTCCAAGGAGCTTACTTGCATACGTTGTGACGCAAGTATCAGTCGTGTGTCCGTACCGTCCGCATTTAAAGCAGCGGGGGGTCTTGCACTGGCGGCGAACATGCCCCACTCTGTTACACCTGAGGCATAGAGGTGGGCGGCCTGGCACGAGTAGGAGGCACTGGCACCCAAAAATCTTCAGGAGATGTGGCACCTTCTCAATCGTGATGTCGTCGTGAAGTGTGATGTTCACTTCTCTGTTTAAAGTGTCCATATGTTCCATGCCGGGGCATCTCCATTTCTCCCGGCTCAAGCTCCGCACGGTTCCGTAGGCCTGCAGGACCTCAGCGACGCGTCGGTCTTCAAGGTGGTCTGGTAGCCAAATTATTTTTATCTTGATGTCGCGAGTGTCTGGGTCTATAACCAGACATTTTCGTCCTTTCACGAGAAGTTCTCTTTGTTGACACAGCTTCGCTTTCGCGAGCGCGTTTGTGCAGGTGACCATCCAAATGTGACTCATTTGGTATTGTCCGGTTGCCTTTACATCTTGGAGATCTATTACGTCTCTGAGGGCGTCGCGAAAGTCTGGAGCTGAGTAAGGCCTAGCGCTTATGTCTGCATGCAGGAATACGGAGTTTAAAATCAGGTTGCCTGTTGGAAAGCGGGGAACGATTACCTTGTAGTCGGTTGTACTGTTGTCAGACGATACGGGGTTAACTCGGCCAGTGGCCGATACGGCGTTTCCACCAGACATCATATTCCTTGCTGCCGTTCCGAACGGCTTCTTCTTCCTCCACCTCTCGGCCACCGATCACCCTCAAAGACGCTTGAATGTGGGACCAGGCAGCCAACAAAATACCGTGACACATTGAAGACTGGAGAAACAAAACAAACAAACAATAGCAATGTAGGCATTTGGGCAACGAATACGCACTAAGTAATTATATAATTATTATTGCGCGAGCGTGAGGCATTATTCTCACATTTCGTTTTACCGCACGAAAGGATAAAGAGCTCAGCAAAGATTCTGGCAAACTGTTGAACATCGAAGGGACATAGTGTCGTTTTAGCTTTTTTCCATAAGTTGTTTGTATCTTATGGACCGTGAACCTATTTGTACGCCGCAAGTTTCTTTTTTTACCTCTTATTTAAAAGTTTTACTATAACAATTACTTGTTATTATCACATATTTATGAAACTGATTAAATGACAATAATTCTAACGCTCGCATTGTTTCTTCAATGTCTAGTTTATCGAACACTGACCCGTAAGAAATATTGTTTACACTATATTTTATGATTCTATCAATTCCCTGTTTTTTGTACTCTGAACAATTCCCATAAATCGTTATCCCATACCGTATAACGGATTCTCCTAGAGATCTGAAAATAGTTCTCCGCAAGTTTACAGAACATACACTTTTTAGCTTGTAAAGATACGCCCGATACCACCCGCATTCTCTTAATAGTATATCCGATTTGTTGGTTCCAAAGGAGATGTTGGTCAAATATTAACCCCAAATATTTAACCGATGAGTCATAAGGTAATGGTCTACACGTGCAAATGTGTTGAGCATGATCATGAAGGTGAAGATATATGTTTGGTACTAGAGTAATTTGTTTATGGGGATTACGAAAACAGACTAATTTAGTTTTATTGACGTTCACAGAAATGAGATTACTTGAGAACCAGTTAACTAATATATCTATATCGCTTTGAAGCAGCAGAACCGCCTGGTTATAGTTGTCATGCGGTAGTAATAGAACGGTATCATCCGCGTACTGAAACATTCTAGGTCGTAGTTGTAATAACCCTAGATCATTCACATATATATTGAACAATAACGGACCTAATGTGCTACCCTGTGGCACGCCGCAATCGACTCCGAGTTTTGTACTAGTACTGCTTCTAATTTTAACTAGGGATGCCGCGAACCACCCTGGGTTCGATATCGAAATATTTCGATATTTTCGAACCGAACTGATGTTCGAATTCGAAAGGTTTCGATATTTTCGACCGTACGGAGATTCGAATTCGAAAAATTCGCAACTTTGAAAAATCTTGGAGTTTCGAAATCGAAAATTTCGAAGCTTTCACGGTTTCTAAAAGTTCGGGTTCAATATTATATCGAATATTTTTTTTTACTTGAGAATCGAGAAATTCTAAGATTTTGAACTTTCCTAACTTGAAAAATCGAGAGATTCGATTGTTTTGAATTTCTTTGGATCTGAAATTCGAACGTTTCGAATTCTTATAGAGATGAAGGTCGATAAACTCGAAGATTTCGAATTTCTTTCTACATAAAGTTCGAAAAGTTCGAAGGTTTCCATTCTCTTTGGTTGTTCCTCATTCCGCCAGGAGCGCCCTCATCTCCCGGGGTTCCAGGTCCAGGAATGTCGGTTCGGACCTAGAATTAGGGCTAATGATTTGGCGCATGCGCCCTTCTCTGCTGCCCCTTTTCTAAGGAATGGGGCGCCCTCTTCCACGCCACTGTAAATTTCACACCTCACTGGTTTTGACGAAATCAGGTTTAGAAATGTTCAGGTGTGATATTCAGATTGCGCGAAGTTGGTCAGGCAATTAAATGAGACTACGAGTGTCCAGGATATGCTGGATTATTTGCCAGTGCAGAGTGACGTGTGCAGATCAGTAATTGGGCCGCCAGCCCGGGGGGGGGGGGGGGGGGGGGGGTTTAACCTGCATCACGCAGTAGTGATCACCCGAACACACTGTTTTACGAGACTCACCCAGTTCGAAACGGCCAGGGGCAGGCAGGTGGTGCAGGGTCACTTGAGGCTCAGAAAAACCTTGAAGCGATCTGGCAAACTGCCTCCCCACCCCCTTGCCCGCTGGTAGTAATCCGCTCAAACGCCGCCCTTTGTCCTGTCCCCTTTTTTCTTTCTCCTTACACTATTCCTTTCGAATTTCATTCCCAGTCTCGGGATTTTGCATCATGATCAACATACACCAGCTCGCCTGCACCTTGACAATTTTTTAGTTTGTAATTGTTTTGGAGGGTTTTTTTTTTCCGGAGACGGAAGAAACGCCGAGCAAAAAGCACAGAAACCGACACAACTTGAGGTCGAGGAGCGCTCTACCATACCAGCAGCGTCGGAAGAGGAAGAACGGGGGAGAAGGGGGGAGGGGGGGGGGGGGGCACCGGCCTCTCCCCCCCCCCCCCCCCCAGATATTTCGGACTGTTAAAGAAAACAATACGGGGAAAGAGGACATGGTCGAGCTTATTTTAATCTGAAATTATTTATGCATATGTATAGCTACTGTCGCTCTTCACTGCATAAAACATCGCGTAGTTGGTCATTGATAGAAAATCGTTGTGCGAAGGCACTACTCGTTACATGCTTAGCGGTTCGGAAGTTCAAAGCTATGTCTTTTCGACCTAAATAACTGTACCATTAGTAAAAAATAAGAAATAAATAAACATAACAATAAATGTAAAAAATAAAAAAAGCTGGAGAAAAAAAAACTATCAAGAATCCGACGGAAGTGTGGTATTCTTGCATATTCAGAGGCCCAGAACTACGAAACAAATTTCTCCTACCAAATCTGTACAGGCTAAAACAAACACGTCCCAAAAAAGTGAAATGAAAAAAAAAAATAATAATAAATGTTTTTTTTTTTTTTTTATGACGTGCCGAATTTGAACAATATTAGAAATATTTTCCCTGAGTTAATTTATTTCTCAACGTGAAAAGAACAATATATACATTAATTTGTATTCTGCAGATAGTAATGGTATGTACTTCTGCGGTGTTCATTTAAACGCGATACCTCAAAAAATTTCCGCGAAAAAAATTACCAAGTTTAGGGCATAATTGCCCGTAGATACCATATTTGGATATTTCTTCGAAACTCGTCTTGAACAACAATAATCATATCTTAAGACGACACTTACCTAGGTTATACATTGATCATTCTTAAAAAGTTTAACATCTCTACCATAAATATCTTCGGCTACAGCGCGCTTCAAATATGGCACAAACGACAATTGTCAAAAACCCGTCGTCCTTCCTTGCTCCTTCGGGAATCTATTTCTTTAAAACCAAGCATGCCAGATGATTGAAATAAACGGCATTGTCTTTCGCAAAGAATGCGGCACCACACGTAAAAATGCGAGACAAAAAAAATTACGAATGTACCTCACTGCTTAAATCCAAATGAAACCGCCCGCCCGTCTTTCGAAGTTCGACGAACTTCGAACTTTTATTCTAAAAATCGAAGTTCGTCGACCTTTTGACTTTTCAGGAATCGGAAGTTCAACAATTTTCGAATTCTTTAGATTAATAAGTTCGAAAGGTCGAAAATTATCGAATTTCTTAGCGTAGAAAGTTCGAAAGTTCGAAAACCTTCGATATTTTTAGTGCAAGAAAGTCGAAAGTTCGAAAATCATCGAATTTTTTAGTTTATCAAGGTCGAAAGTTCGACAAGCATTTAATTTTTGCAGCGTAAAAGTTCGAAATTTCGAAAAGCGCCGAACTTCTTAGTTTAACAAGTTCGAAAATTCGAAACTTTCGACCCGCTTGAATCGATCATCGAAACTTCGATTCGAAAAAAGTTCGCGGCATGCCTAATTTTAACCATCTGAAACCTGTTTGTAAAGTAGTCAGCGAAGAATTTCTGAAACGGGCCCCTGAAACCACGCTTAGTTGAGTTTTGATAGAAGGGGTGCGTGATCAATTGTATCAAATCGCGAAGGTTATTCATTTGCACGAATAGGTCTTTTGGTACAGACTAACAGGACATCAACTTCCTCTTCTGCGTCAAGCGTAGTTCTTGAAGGAATGATTTGACCGGCGTTCGGTGAGACACTGTGATTTTTATAACTTCAGTTTATAGACGACTCATAGAAGAATTTTTTTTCTAGGCAGTTTTAACATTTTAATTATAAATAAAACGGCAGGCGACGTTCGACCCCTGCCGTTTTATTTAATTCTAAATAAAACGGCAGGGGTCGAACGTCGAATTCATCGGCACCTAGCCGGCCGTTACGTCGATCAATTTTTAATCTCGAACTGTTTTTCACAACGCTTTCGGGCCGAAATGCAATTTCCACGATAAATCCAATTTCTACACGGCGTTTGTAAATTAGATAACAAAATATATAATTCAAACTAGCATTTATCTTTTACGTATTCGATTTGTTTTCAGCTAATTTTAAACTTTATATGCCAAATTTTGACTTTCTTTTTTAGCAGATAATCATGCACCGAGAAATGCATTACCCGAACGCTTGAAAAAACGAACACTTTTTCAGAAGTGTATTGTTGTCATTAAGAATTATTTTGGTGAGACTAAGCCCAACTCAAGCAAAATATAAAGCAACTAATTATAAGTAAAGCCTTTTTTCTAAAGAAAGTCATTTTTTATCGTGCGAAAAAAAGCTATTCCCAAAGCGAAAACTAAGAGACGATACATGTGGAATATTGTTTTAGGGGTATAATTAAAAGGCATTGAGGGTTGGTGAGGGTTGTTTGGGGGGGGAGGAGGAAGATTGGCGCCACGGAAATGGTGGCGTCTCCCAGCGTTATAAAGGGGAAATATTTTGGTGCGTGTGTCTTGTTTTCAACCCTAATGTCAATAAATATAATTATTTCTTTCGATGAATGATTTTCCCACATGAATAATCCAACATGCATTTGACGAAGCACATGGTATTACGTCATGTTTGAGTTCATGCCAGGGTCTGTCAACTATTTAGGCCTAATCGAAATCGTTATATGGCTCGAACCAGCTAAGACCATCAACTCGAATCAACATGTGCGTCTCGGAAAGACTTGTCAACAATTATGCGAATAGCAGAAACCTTCGACGACTTCTCAACTTCATTTAACTAAAGATGTCAAATTAATGTCGTTTCTCTCAATCTATTTAAAGTATGATGAGGGTCTCCTTAATTAGGTACTTCGTAATTGTTTTTATGTGGTGTGATTCATAACATGTACCATTGTATAGAACGTTTCACTGAAAGTGGGCAAGAGGGAAAAGAGGAAAGAGCTGCCGTCGCTTTCCTCCTCACTGAGTTTGGAAAATAATAAGAACCCAGTCGGCGTTGTACGGTCAACGTAAGTTTACCGGTATGGTATCGCGCAGGAGATCGTGATTAAGATAAACCGATAGAACTAACTTTTCGACAATGTCCAGTCACACCCGGCGATAGAAATGAGCCTTCAGCTAAGTGTTGTATATGATAAAATCGAGTCGATGTTACCACTGCAAGATATAAGCATTAGGATAAATTAAGTTATAAAAAGTTGCAAAGCTGAAACAGTTATTTTTACGAGAAAACTTACACCTACCTTGCGAGCGAGGTCCATGTTCATCAAGGGTACAGCGTTAAGTTCGGTGCGCGCCCTATTCCCGAAATGTTCCGAGTACACTCGAAAATATGGGGTCGGGAAAAAGTATTTTCTGTTTACGGACGCAACCCACTGCCGCCGCAGGTTCGTGTCATTTGGAAAGCGATTGAGTTTGAAGACACTGCAGCCGCAGTTGCCTTGTCGGATACCGTGCACGATGCAGATGTCATCCGACAATATTCTGCGCTTTCGGTTGTCATTCGTGACCTCGTGCAGCCTATTACCAAACAATAATGTCCCGATGATCAGGGGATTGTCATCATGGATTCCTCTAGCTCTAATTACATCTGAAAGTAAAATAAAATAGAAAAAACCGCGAAGACAACAACCGAACTTGAAGAACACAGGCGTCCAAGGCGTTCACCCGTGTCTTCCGCTCGTTCCCAACCACTCATAAAAGGAGAAAATCACCGGCAGCCCTTTTTCCTTTTCTCTCGTGGCCTCCTTCAGTAAAACGGTCTATATCCAGGCGTATTTGTCGGGGGAGTAAAATGTGCTGATACGTGAAAGACGCAGTTCCCTCACGTTCCCCAGCGACCGCTTTTGGGGATGCAAAGGCAGACAAGACAAGACGACATAGCGCAAACAACAAAATGTTACCGCCTACGTCGGTGCACCAGGTATACGAACTGCATCCCACTACACTATTAGTCTCGAAGATTAATTTTCAGCTGTAAGAGAAAAGCAATGAGCGCCGGCAAGTATGTAGTCGTACTAACTCTGCCGCGTTCTGCACGTTTCGAAGAGGAACTACAAAAGTTTCACTGTCACTCGCCACATCGTGCGAAGTATATTAGAGCATGAATCTTATTCACAACATTCGTTCTCCATTGGCAAGAGGCGTAGTTTGTTGCCGCTGACCCTTTGTTTTCTGCGTCAAATGGTGAAATACCCGTGCGATTGCTATGCGGGCAGACACTGAGAGGGAGGGGGAGACGAGAGAGCGCGGGGCCCCCTGAATGGCGAGCTCTGATTGGATTAATAATTGTGTTGTGTGTATGTTTTGTTTGTTTTTTTTATTGTCGGAAGTTAGTCAGGCTCAGTGGGCGTCATGGTGTCTCAGCTGTATATAGATGAGAAATTTCGCCAGCGCAGACTGTGCAGTACAACTGCCAACCTGGGGTCTTTAACGTGTACCACACACGAGTGATACACGACCGCACGCCGGTGCGATCTTCATCCAGATCGAAACAGGCATGGGGTGTGGATTGAACCCAGGATCCCTGGGGCTCTGCGGCGCGAGCTTTCGATCTATACGCGCTCCGAGCTGCGCTGCGTTAACACGCTCGGTCACCGATCCCCCCCCCCCCCCTTTTTTTTTCTTCTTTCTTTTATTGTTTGAATACTTCGTACAAAGCATACATTTCGAAGACACACTGACATTCCCGTAAGCCTTAAAACAAACATTTCCAAAAATCGGCAAACCTGCAAACTTCGGCTGTCATGGAGCTATTACACGGATCCAGGGCTGCCAACTCGAGGGAAATATCCCAAATTAAGGTAATGTTCCGGTCTATGTGGGGATAAGGGAAATCTTGCTGGTTTGAGGGAATTTTCGGGCATCGTTTATATCTGGAATCTTTGAAGGTCAATTATGTTGTTTTTTTTTTTGTTCTTTTTTTTTTTTTAGGTAACATCGAATGTCAGCGGCTTTGGTTATATTTCGGTTATTCCCTCCAGCCGTTTGGCGCTTTGTTGTGTGACCACCTGGACCATCTGGCAAAACTGAGCAACACTCAAAAACGTTTTTCGGCAAATCAATTTTAATAGCCCCCTCGCCCTCGTGAAAGCTATCGAGGAAGGGACAAGGCAAGTCGGTGATTCTGAGAGCGCCGATGTGCCTTCTCGAAAAGTAAAGCTCGAGTACAAGAAGAAATACTGCGATAACTGGAGATACAGACCTACCATGACTAGTAATATTTTGTGAAGTGCCGTGCACGAAATGTTACTGACTGTGTTTCGTGTGTTCGAGTTCGAGAACTCTCGCTTGTGTTGCACCTTTCGGTTTGAACTGACTATTATAAAAATCGCTAATGAAGTTATTAAAGCAGCACGATGTTTTGATGGCGCAGATAACATATATGGCGAAGGTAGGAATTCATTCGACAGTTTGAATCTCCCTTTGCCATATTGGCCTTGCCCACGATTTTGGCCCGATAAACTCAATTTTCCGAAACGTACGCGTGGCGTAAATGCTAAATAATATATGTTTATGATAAGAGTGGACGTGATGCAGAAAACAATGAATATTTAATATTATACAATTATTGGGGAAAGCGAGAAACATTTCGGCAGAGATACAGAAATTTTAGGCGTTCGCTAGGGAAATTTTGATTTTCCGTCTTGACAGCCCTGCGCAGATCTTAACAAAACCAGGCCGTCTAAAACTGGCGATCAATCTGGAAGTTCTTCCAAAACGAAATGCATTTTTCTAAGTTGACTGGTGCTCCGAGTAAAAAAAAAAAAAAAAGACACGCAAGTCGCGTATCAATGTCGGCATGTCGCACAATCATGCGGCTCTTCCATAAACTGGAGTCTGTGATTACCATGATTAGCTCGTATACGAAACAGAGTCGGTTTTCTCAACTGGCAGGAAATGTATCCCAAGTGCGGTTAACGGGGGTTCTTTTTTCAAGGTCCGTTGCAGAACGTTCCAACAGTCTAACGCGTGTTCAATGTACGCAGGTTCCTTACACAAAAAGGCAATATATAGTCCAGGGCACGAAGATACCCCTCTCTTGGAGCCCTGTCTTAATCGGAAGTGTCCCACTATATAAATTAAAAAAAAAAAAAAAAGTTTTCATGTGCAACAAGGTGTTGAACTGGTCGAGTTGGTAAAAGTTTGACATGGTGGGTGTAACAGCTTCAAAAAATGAGAACGATAGAAGGAATAGACACGGCAGGACAACAGCTGTACTCGCAACTGAAATGTTTTATTTGAAAAGGAAAAGAAAGCACTTACGTCAGAACCAGATAACACAGTGTGTGATCAAACAATACGCCACACAGAAGGCACGTGTCATCAAAATAGGTTCACTAGACTCAACTTATGCCAGTCATGGTGTGGCGCAAAAAGGACAGCTCCTTATCACATAAGACAACCGACGGCTCACTCACACACCTTTCTCCGAGGCACGAAATATAAAAGGCCTCGATAATTTCGCGAGTGACAATCTCTCTATGCCTCCCTTCAACCGTCACCTCGACAAAGGCCGGCTGACACGTGCAGTCTCTACAACGCAAAGGGAGGGATTTATATTTCTTTACACTACGAAGCGTATTTTGTTCTTGGAGTGAAGTTTATAACGTTCGTATAACGCATATAGTTCGCATAGCGTATAACGTTCGAGCTAATGATGTCAATATTCTTGATTTCTTGCAAGAGGCCCTCGATAGATTTTTGGTGTTTTCCTAGATGAACGGATTGACTTTTTTTTTTTTTTAACAAGTCGTTCTTGCATGCGTCGACAACTTCGTCCTTGAGAGATCAGTCAAAAGAAAGAAACACAGTACGTGGGTGACGCCTGAAATCTAAAACGAAACAAAAATCGAGTAAAAAAATTTTAGCCAAACTTAAATATTTTGATCCCTTCTCTCCGACATCAATTGCACGTCCTATCGTGCCTATCCAAATATATTTACTTCACCATCAAAATGCGCAACTTTTTCAAAGAAAATCCAAGAAAGTTTTGGCCGCACTTGACAAAAAAAAGAGCGTACCAATTTAGTGAGCATAGTCATAACGGGCAGACGCTTGTCGATGAGTAGTGCATCACTAGAGAGTTTAGTCATTTCGTTCCATCTGTGTACACTATTGATAACTCTGTCTTGCCATCATTCACTTATGACAATCGCGGCATCAGTGACTTCGTAGTCTCTATAAAAGGGATCCTTGATGGCCCTCCACGGATATACATTGGAAACTCGTGTGGCTGGAATGGAATCCCTAACGCTTTCCTAAAAAGGTACGCCGAATGATGCTTTAAGTTTCTTTACGCCATTTACTCTTGCTGTTTAAAAACGGGTCAGGTACCGCAAGACTGGAAAGTAGCCAAAGTAGTGCCTATTACAGCGGCGTAGTAACGGGGAATCTAAGGGCCCCAGATACAGGATAGCTTAGCTACGCCACTGTGCCTATATGTAAGAGTGGAGAGAAAAATAGAATTTGCAATTATAGACCATGTGTCGTTGTTGAGTTTATGCGTAGTTCTTGAAAATTTTCATTTTCACTTACATCATATCTTTTGTAGAATCTACAGCGTTTCTAATAGACAAACAACACAGGTTCCGTAGAGGATACTCGACAGTGACACAACTTCTCCACACGGTCCATTATTTCGCTACAGTAATTGATACTCATGGTCAAGTCGATGCTCTTTTCTTAGATTTCGCAAAGGCGTTCGACAGAGTTTCGCTTCGCAAGTTATTGCATAAGCTAAAGCAGGTACTAGATAATGATTGCTTCCTGAAATTGTTAGACTCTTACCATACCAACCATAAGCAGTTCGTGTCAGTGGGCAAAGCAGAATCCATTGAATTACCTGTTCTATCTGGAGCACCCCAGGGCTCATTACTCGGACCATTTTTTTTTTGTTGTTGTTTTTTATGAATGATTTGAATGAATGAACCCTCAATACTGATTTTTTTTTTTTTTGAGGTGTATGTACACTGTTTTTCAAAATAGCTTGCGTTCAAGACCATTTGCCAAAAGTGGCAAATGGTCTTGAACGTTAAGAAATGCTTGCAAATAGCAATAACGCTGATGAAAGTACCGCTCCCCCCCCCCCCCCTACACTATCCATTCCAATGGTTTAGCATTAGTCAGCAAATGCAAGTATCTAGGTGTTACTATTCCGTCTAATTTAAGCTCAACTTTTCACATTGGGCAAGTAATTGCCAGAGCGTCTAGAAAACTGCGGTCGCTGCGAAGGACAACCATACACCGCAGTCCTGAAACGAAGCTGACGGAGTATAAATCTCCAATCAGTCCTTTACTGGAGTACACTGACATCTTATGGGACCATCATTCTGAATCGTCTATAGACCAGTTGAAGGGAGCTCAAAGAAACATCGCTTAGGGTCGTTTATAATTCACATGGCAAAGAATCACATTTTTCACCGTTGTATGCTGTATGTTGTATGGTGTATGTATGGTGTATGTTGTATGCCGTTGTAAAAAAAAAAATCGTTCTGCTTACACCATGCCTTGGCCTTCAAAAACTGGCCGGCAGTATCTTCAAGATAAATAAAAATTCTAAAGAGAAAAGCACGGCTAAAAATTGATAAGCTCCGACCACTTCCTTTGAGTAGGCACTTAGTGGCCCAGACTCGCCGTCACAAGTCGAAAGAACAAATCAGGCAAGGCACTACACAATTGCACTACAATCGCCGCTCGTGTGGAAAAAGATCGCTTTGATCAATCAGAAAAAGAAAGCGCTCGACAACCTGTCGAATAAAGAGATGACACAGAGATAGACCACCACAACGAACACTCCGAAACAAGTTTTTCGGCTAGTGCGCTCACAGGAAGGGGCCCACGCAAAAAACCGCGAACTATCGATTGAACTTTTGAATATAAGTTATATAACTGACGGGAGTAGAAAGTTGGGCAAGTTGGTGATCATAATGATTAAAAAGCGCAACAAGACGACGGACACAGAAGGAGACACAGACACAGCACTGTGTCTGTGTCACCCTCTGTGTCCGTCGTCTTGTCGCGCTTTTTAATCGTTTTGAGTATAAAAGCGAAAACAGCTCAGAAATTGAAGAAGGCACCGAAGCTTGGCGACAAACAAATAAAGTACAAACCACGATCAAAAATTTACAAATGTCGACCGACCCGAAGTAACGGGTATTATGGTCGAACGATCAATGTTAGCAAACACTTTGGTTTTGGGCGCCCGCTCGCCACACACACGTGGCGCTCAACTCTGCCACCACCGTCTGGGGGGTGCCACGACCAGGCTTGCACCGCGTCTTCTTAGGGGAGTCACGATGTGAGACCTCCAACCGGCGCTTCGAACTCAGGACGTCATTGGTTCTTCGGCCTTCCTATCGGCTAATGACACAATCTGATTGGTTGCGGAGTTCTAATGAAATACTCTGGAGTCGCCCTGCTTTTCTTAAGCAGCGAGTGTACAGCTCGTGAAACAGCGAACTCGTTCTTCTCTCAGATCCTGGTCAAGAGCATGCTGAAGAAGCACTCGTTCGGCAACCCGTTCAAGGACTGTCCTCGGCACCGCGCAAGGTTCACCAAGGCGGCCAGGTCCAATTCGGCTCCTTCCTCCTTCGACGTCCTGCTAGAGAGGTGAGCGACCCCGGTTCGTGCCAACTTCTGACGCCCGTACACATATTTGCGTTTGAGTGCAGCTATACACAATGTCCTTGCAGCAGGGGGATGTCGCTCGCGGTACGCATAGCCGTTGACATAGCCCGCACTGACGTCACTTGGTCAGACATAATGGGTGAAAGGGCGCGTGAGGGCGTATGTTTTCAAGAACCAAACATCCTTACATCCTAGCAGCATCATGGTCTGAACTCTCATCACTTAACCCCTTTCTTGCACCCTCCTAACACCCTTCTTACACCCTTTCATAGTCTAAAGGTGTAAAAAGGGTGTTTTAGGCGTGTCGGACAGCCTTCTAACACCCTTCATCAGGGGCTCCGGAAGCGGGGAAGGGGAAGGGGGGGGGGGGGGGGGGGGGCAGGGGGGGCATTCGACAGGTTCTAAACCAGTGGGGGCATGCCCCCACACTCAAAGCTGTTCTGACCGCCGCCCCCCCCCCCCCTCTTCTCCCCTTTCACCACCCGTGAGGCTGTTGCATGTTGAAGCTGCACTCCATAGGCGAAACGAACGATGATTTTGGAAGCCTTGTTAACTCGTTCGTTTGAAGTTGTCATTCAGTGTTTGTCTAATATGTGCGTTCTCACTAATAAATCAGATTGGAGCCTTCACTTCTCTGCACTGCACTTCGTCAGTGGTCGTTGAGATACATATGTATAGAGAGAGAGAGAAAGAGAGGGAGAGGTGAACTACACAATGCGACATGAGCCCCCAGACGTCGCCCCCACACATCAGATTATACTTCCGGAGCCCCTGCCCTTCATATTAAACATGAGGCTGTCAAAAGGGTGCTTTTGTACCATTAAAGCTTTAAAGATGTAAAAGTTTCCTGGGTAGCTTCCGCTGCGTTAACGAGGCGCTTCTGGCCATCAGGAAGAGGGGCGGACTGATGTCACGTGCAAGCCATCGTCTGACGGAGTGCTACGGCGGACCAATGAGAAGCCGAGAAAAGAAAGGGAGGGTCACGTGCTTGCCCGCGCACTTCGTCGTCGCGCATCCGGTTGCCCGTTCGGAGATGGTCTCTCGCGTTTGCTTGATGGGGAGCGGTGGGGACTGCGGGAGCAGGTTATTCCAAAGCAGCGGTCACACTGTTGATACATTAAACAAAAGACAGAACAAAAAACAAACAAACAAAAAAACCTCAGACAGTGCAGGAAGAGGTGTGTTTCCTTCTTCCTGCCAACTTGTTATACAAACACTGTCTACACGCCTGTTCGAAGCATACATGACCCAAACATGCTTCGAAGATGCTCGAGTTCGCAGATAATTTTGTCATCATGTCTGCAGACCGTGTCTTTTGTGTGGAGTATGAGCAGTGTGACTGCGGCTCAAGGTTGCCATGATTCAAGCTAAACAGAAGTTGCGGAAACCAGCGAGAACGCCCCAAGATCGGCCATGCCGGCGCTGTCGCCGGGCGCCGCCATATTAGGCGTGGATTTCGGTTTAGTCGCTCGCGACGATAGCGCGTTCTTAATAGAGAGTCCCGCAACGCTGCCCGCAACTCGCTACGAGATCTGGGTTTTTTTAGTCGAGGCTAGCGACGCGCAAGTGCAGTAGCGGTATCTTCGTCGCAGATAGCTTAGCGGAGAGAGGAAAGCGGTCTACTAAAACTCCCGATGGAGAGCTTTCGTAGACCGCGTTTCTCTCTCCGCTACGCCCTCCGCAACGAAGAAGCCGCTACTGCGCCTGCGCGCCCATGGCCCTGACTGAAGAGTTCCGGGTATCGTAGCGGATTGCGGAGACCATTGCTGGACGCCGAAAACGATCTACGAAAACTCCCTGCTGGCTCTTGACTACTGTCGACTACGTTTCGGAGCAACTGCGCGTACAAACTTTGGGCAAATACTGTTCACCTGCCACAACTGAACGGATCGCGCTCAAACGCAAAATGTGTGTGTCCTTTGGAGCAAACTCAAAGAAGCAGTAAAGCATAGTTCAGCTTTTCGCAGAACGATTCTAATTTCCCCATTTACTTAGTGGCCCCTCCTTCTTTTTATGGCGTTTCAGAAAAGTTTCCATCGAGAGTCCGCTGCCAGCCCTCAACGAAATCAACTTCCTGGACCAGACGTAGCGCCGGTGCCGGACTCTTTCGTGCGTCGACGCGGGCAACGCCAAGCGCAAGCCGCGGCGCCGGGTGCTCCAGATGTCCCCGTAGCCCATGCAGTTGCCGACCAATAACATATGGTGCCTACCCTCACGAACACACCATCCCAAAACACAGACACACACACACGCAAACACACCCTTTGGTAATGGTACTCCCTGAACCCTAGTGAAGTAGCTTTCGGGTACACCGAACCGATGTACAGCTGCGTATGTTTTCACCGTTATATTCGTTTTGTTCTTCAAAACACTTTGCGCGAAGGCAGTTAACCCCTAGACATTATGCACTTTTAGAACGCTTTCATCGCCGTGCCGAAAAAAACGGTTCTCCCAGCCGAAGATAGAGTTGTTGTTGAAGGACGTACAAAATCATTTTCAGCTTAGCTGATACTCCCTCCTTCTCGCCATTACTCCTTCTGCTCTTTAATCGTTGCCCGGTTTCCTTGCATCCAATGCTGCAGGCGAATTTTAGCTTCTTTTCTTTTTTGTGTGTGTGATAAGTTGAGCATTATATTTAGGCCGTAGGTTTTCCGAAGTTAGTAACAAAATTCGGCGAATGTTTTTTTTCGGTTTTGCTTTTTTTTAATGTCGACATATTTAGGTGCGGCCTCTGACCTACGTTAAAACCGCTGATTATCGGTGGAAAAATAGCGTTTAAGTACTAAGAACTTAAGACTAAGGGGAAAGGATTTCGACAAGAACAGTCCTGGCTGGATAAAAGATTTCCGAAATTCGGTGTATTTAGGTTTAAAAAGATATTGTATATTTGACACAAACGTATGTTTAACAAAGGGCGGTTTGGTGAAACTACAAGAGTCAAAGAAAGAATAAAAGCACTTAGGGACAAGGACAATCAGCACAGTTCTTTGGGCTGTCTGTCCTTGTCCCTAAGTGTTTTTATTCTTTGTTTTACTCTTGTACATGTGTTTATCGATTCATTTTCTGAACCGATTTTGTATTTATGACACCTACTGTTGTTTATTTGTGTTTCCTTTCGATTTTAACCAATTTTGTGTGTTTCACACCGACGGACGTTTTCGGTGTTTACGCTTAAAACCGGAAAACCTATGTCCTAAATGTACTTTACTTCAGCAGCCCATGAAGAGTATCGTTCGAGGAAAGCGGAACTGTCCCGTCTGTTTTGTCCCCTACGTGTCTCCTCTTTCTATTTTTTTTAAAGAGGTACCTCACTGTTTGTATGCTCCATGTCACAAATGTCTGCGGTAAAGACAAAATCACAGGTGCGTGAGCTTAGCTCTGCAGAATGCGTCTGTTTGCACAAGAACTCGTGTATAAAAGGCACTTTCCAAAGCCACGCGTTCGTGTCCAAGTCTTTGTCTCCACTGCAGATATTTGTGAAATGGAGTATAGGATATTAAGGACAGAAGGGATCGATATTTATTCCTTCTGGTTGAACCGTTAGGTAGCTAGACAATTCCAAAACAATCTGTATGGAGTCCCCCTGGGCGTTGTTTCAAGATCTATTGTAGGTTAACTTGTTTCTGATCGAAGTTGACACACAGGGGTGTTCTCCCCTCTCCCTAACATGAAAAAAGGAAGGGAAAGATTCCTAGCCGTACTGAAAAAGAGCCCTTGACAACCTTGTGTTTCCCTCAGAGCATCTTGTCAATAGTTGTCCGCTTCTTTGTTTGTTTTATTTTATTGTTTAAGCTATCTCAGTCATGTGCCACTTGGCAAGTTTTCTGAAATCGTATATCTTTGTTGGGCATTTCGCATCCCGAATCTTGCAACGTGACAACCGAAGACGCAGAAAGGGAACAATATTATTTTTTCTGCCTCACATGAAAACGTTTTTGATTGGACGTCAATTGTTTCATTTTGGTTTTCATTTTTTCCTTTCGCAGCGTAGGTACCCAACAACCCTGTAACTATACTGTTGCATTTTCTCGAGCGCATTACGGCGCGAACGGCATATTTGGCGACTCTGAGGTCAATCTGATTAATTATCCCTTCAGACCAAGAGTACCCGTCGCGAGTTAACGCACGCTGCTTGTAATTCCTTTTAATTAACGACTCTCGGCGATTCGCTACTCACAACATACCAATAGACTTCTTTCGGAAATTCCCGCAAGGCCTCTCGTCGACCCCACATTGCACCATGCGGCGTGGTGAATTGTGGGGCCGTTTTGACGTACGGTCGGACCGGCTAGTACGCTCCGTACATCCTAGAATCAGCGCAATTCCTAATCTCTTATCACTCCGAGATTAGACCATAAAGAAAACGCAGAAAAAAAAACATCGCAAGGCCGATGCGTACCCTGTCAATGAAATAACAGTGAGTGCGCAGGCGAGCTGGTGGATTTTGATCATAATGTAGTAGACTGTGGTAAAAGCTGGGAAACTTGGTCAAAAAAAGACAGGGGAAAAGAACGTCTTAAACTCAACTGAGCTGAGTTTGAGACGTTCTTTTCCCGTCTTTTTTTTTTTTTCGACCAAGTTTCCCAGCTTTTACCACAATCTCGGGTATTCTACATCATGATTTACGTACTCGGTTTCATTGTCGTCCTGCTTTATTTACGTTCTAAAATCCCAGAATGCTAAACCATCATGAACCACTCCTTCTATCCATGGAAGAGTCGTTTATACTGAGAGCGTTCGGCGAATGGGAGAGATCTTTGCCTGCTAGAACCAGCAGATTTCGCGATAACACAAACTGGCGTTACTTCTTTCCCCCCTTTATTCCTCAGGAGATCGCATAGAATTCTTATGAGTCAAAGTCCCCGGTTCTCAATTGCGCTGCTGTGGTTGCCGGACGGAAAAATCTTTTTACGAAGGTCAAACTCTCTCACTAAGAACGGCTCTGTTCCATCTGTAGTCGCCCCTTCACGTGCAGTACATCGGACTGCACTAGTGCGTCGAAAAGACGATGGGAGGCGCTGCGTATTTCCAAAATGGCCTAATCGTCAAAAGGCGGAATGTTATCGTAGTTTCCAGATATTCTGACCTACAAACTTCTAACAGTTATTTCAGTTTTTCGTCTTACACATGGTTGTTCAGCACATTTTGAGCACACGCAATTTCTGTCTAGACAAAGCACCGGCTACTTTGCAAACGCGAGCACAGCCCAGCGCGGCAATGTGATTTTCCTCTGGTCCACGTGTGCTGGAAAAATCTGCGCTCAAAAACAACCCTGGAAACCACTGCTGTTTTGCAACTACAACGCGGAGACTCATTCACGCACCTGTAAAGTTCTTTTACTGCCAGGTCGCAGAAAAATCGTCGTGGAAAACCATCGCCAAGGGAGTCATGATTTCCTAAGGCTTCCCCCGGTGCTTCACCATTCAACAATGTTTTATTTTGGTTCGTTTTTTTTTTTTAGATGGCAGGCTTTGTTAATTGCTGTCACGACATAATTTACGGCGCCACGTTATGGTATAGCCGAGTCACGCGCACAAGAGTTCGTTTCACTAACCAACACGACATACACATTAATACTCCTCCATGTGCCTATATATAACTGACTCTCTATGAATCTACAATCATAAGCTTGCTGGTTGAGCGATACCAATTTTTAACTACTTCGTCGTACTTGTTAACTTTCTATAATAGTATGCTTATGCGTCCTTCGCCGTTGTTGTTGTTTCTTGCTTACGTGAATACCCTCGCAGTATTTTAAAAAGAGTGAAATGCTGCAAACAGCTGTAAAATCCGAAGCTTTGCGTCGTTGCAGACGAAAACTGTCGTATAGGGCGCATTTGTAGCAATTCAGCAATATACTATTCCCAAATGTTTCTATTCGAAAAATATTTTCTTTTTTAATTTATGCCTTCTTAAGAGGTATCACCATGTGTTACTACTTGTTAAAAACAATTACCCACACACACGCTAACTTCCTTTTTTTTCTTTTTTTTTATAGTTGTCACGATAATGTAGTCTTGTGTACGCTACTCCCGGTAGCTAGATCATTATAATAATAGTATCGCTCCTTTGTGTAATTTCCTTTAGGAAGTGTAGATTCTTTACGCGCCATGCTTTCGAATACCTTATCGTCGCAAATAACTACATGCTACGAATCCTAGTGTTTTGTATGTGAAACTTCCTCCAAGAACCTAGTGATGTCAGTCTTTTCGATTCAATTCAATGGCAATGTTGCCGAAGTTCGGTGCACAAATAACGACGACCGACCTTGTACCCGAAATTCATCTCAGAACTACTTACCTTAGACGTTCCGGAGTTGATCTGCTGCTTCGTCGAAGTAATCAGTTTTCGAGAGAGTTCCAATATATAAACACGCACTCACGCTCTCAATTTGAAAGCTGGAAACTAAAGCACCCCCTGTCCGGTGGTAGAGGCGCAATAAGTGTAATAATACTCATTATTTGCGTTTTGTATACCTGTGCCAAAACCGACCGCACGACACGGGCCTCCTCATTCTAGTCCGGTAGCGTGGCACCCACATATAGACTTCCCGTGTCGTGGGCACGAAAGAAGCCTACTAGAAGGCGCCATCTTGATTTCGCGTCCATGGTGCACTCAGCTACGCGAATATGCACTCGCAGGCATCGCTTTGTCGGCACTCGTTTCCGTCGAGCCTCACCGCCTAGAATAATCAAAGTCCGCGCCCTAGCACTTCAACGTCATCACTGTGAAATCAATCACACCCACCGATTGGAACCGAGTGCTGCGTCAGCTTTCGCCTCTCCCTCGTGTCCAATCAATGCGTCCGAGTGTGATAACGTCACGGGGAGGTAACAGCAAGCTGTCAACACACCATGCGTTGTTGTCACAAGCTTTCATTATTCTAGGTGGGTGAGAGAAGGTCGTGGCCTGTGATAAGGCCGTGCGAGCTGATGTCTTTTTCTTCACTTTGATTCGTATATTGCAGACAGCGCCGGTAAAAAAAAAGAAAATGAAGAAGAGGGGGGGGGGGGGGGGGGGTCAAGGTACTCGTATTGTCGATGTCACCTTCAGCGATGATGTTGTGAGTGTTACTGTTTTCTGTTCGGCTTCTCCTCAGTTGTTCTGGGTTTTGACGCACGATTTGACTATATTGTGTAGCATCCCGAAACGCCGTTCTCGAAGTGTCCACTTTTAGTACTCCCTTGGGTGCACTTCCTGAAGGCGCCTTTTTTCTCACTGTTCCACGGAGCCTCGCCTGTAATTCTATTTTCCAAAGTACGTTTCAGCTCATCTTTGTGTATAGTCTCATTAGCACTCTTTTTTTTTAACACAACTGCGTCTTTAATACTAAACAATATGATTCGCCTTAGAAGAAAGAAACTGTTGGAACATGGATGCAAGATTAGCTACGCATTGATAGCACTTCGCCACTGAAAACGGCCCGACCTATGAGTATCCGTCGAATTTTTTTTTCTATTATTTTGTTGTTATTCTTTTGCAGCCGTCGTCGTGCGTTCGCGTAACTGCAGAGCAGAAGATATAGTTTTAAGCAAATCATATTTACTTCATTTACTTAAAACTTTTATCAGTTAGCAAACATTATGTTTCTGTTTATCAAAGCTTTAGGTTGAAGTCAAAATATTTAAGAAAGACAGGTTTGCAAGATTGGCCGCGGATTCATATTTATAGTGCACCCGCGAACCCTTAAAGAGAGTTGTGACCCCTTATCCAAGATATCAAAATTGAACCTAAATATATGTTATAAATAACAAAAAATCATTACATGCGCAAAGCACGGAATCAGGATAAATGATTTCAACATAAAGAAGTAAAATTATATGTCTTAAAATTTAAATAAAAAACTGAAAAAAAAAAAAGACGCGGTTGTGTTTTAAATTTAGAGCGGTATTCTTTCCGGTTACTGCCGTTGTTTGACGAAAGATTGGTAAAAGCTAATATCTCTGTCACCAATCGCATTTCGAACCTGTGATTAACGTGCATCTCGTTCGTCGGCTACAGCCGGAAATGTCCGCCATTGTTGCGCGTCAGTGCACCAGTACGCTGCAAGTGTACCTTCTGAAGAGAACGGTTGTGCACACTATGTACCTCCACGACGGGGAAAAAGAGTGAGCAAACGTATAAAACGTGTAGACAGATATGTTGTTACGCCGACCCGTGCCTCCCACAATTCCTCGTCTCTCACCTCGACGGCTATGCCGTTACAAAAATCTCTTCAACGGACCCTTTTTCAAAAGTCACCCTCTCCAGCGTCCAAAGCAACGCGCAGTAGGAGTCACCACACAAACTACGCTTCAGAGTAATAACACTCCAGTCACCTGAATAGACGCTAACGCCTGTGCCCTTTGTAACGGGCGGTAGCTAGCGCCACCTAGCCTTTGGTGCTTAACATCTTGATTGCCAGTTATCTGAAGCTTTGCCTCAAATCGCAGGAACCGCTCTTCGCCTTCCAAGAAATCTTAACAGTCCGTGACGGAGCAACATAATACCGCCCGATCTTTGCGACACCGTAATCAAAGCTGAAAAAGTCGCATCTTCAAATGATACACACTGTAGCTACCGCAAATTGCGCATGCTCGGCACCAGGCACCAAAATGACGGCGCCCACTATATAATGTGGGAATGGAGTAGCACTACTCTAAGGGGGGCTTAATTGGAGTGACTCTGGGCAGCATCAAACCGCATCCCCAGACCAGGAAAACGGAGAATCTTGGAGAGCATAGAGCAGAAATGTTGGAGCTTCCGCGACTGCCAGTTATACTCCGTCCGCTCCTAAGCTGACAGTGCAGTAGAAGCTTCTGCTCGCTGGACCAGTCGTACGCCTATATGCGGCCACGTGATCAAGGTTCCACACATACCCACGCGCAGAGAGTGGGCTGAGGCGATGACAGGATGACGATTGATTGGTCCGCGAGGAGCGCGTAGCTCTCACCGCACTGTCAGATTAAGGGGGAACGGAGTGGTGGTCCTCTCTATTAAAAAGGGGTCTATCTACACCCAAATGTTAAGGTCCCGCAGTTATATCTATAGGGTTCCATGTTCTTGACAATTTACCAGTAAACCCTAAAAATTACGTCCCGAGGAGGTTTTCATCAAAATCGTGAAGAACCGGAAAACCCCAAATTAAAACATGACCTCGAATAATAATTTTAAGAAAAGCTTCACAAGAATAAATTTTTACCTACAGCTTTGTTTTGGCCGCAGGAAACAACACACTGGGCTCTGAACTTCCCGCGGAGCTGCTGCTTTCTTCGAGAACCGCAGCTCTGATTTCGTTTCCTTCGTTTAATGGTACACGGACGTTTTCCAAGTATTCAGGGTCACGGGGATGTTCCCTCGAGGTTGTGTTCCACTTTTGTTTTCTTCACCATAAGCCCCGATAAACGCCGATTTCTAGTCCGACACCGAAATCTCACACTAAAAAACACCGAACGTGTGGGGGAAAAAAAAACAAAACACCTCAGAAAGCTTTTCGAAATGTTCGAAGAAAAATAAACCCCGAGAGCACGGAACCCTATAGCTATGTGTAGCACAAGTTCGTCGGCTTCTTGCGCAGGGGTTACAATGACGTCAGACCGACGAGCTCCGATTGGCTACATTTGAAAGAATAGTGGGTAGACCTTGACGCAGCTAGCATTCAGGTCTAGTCACTATCCTTCCAATCAGCGGCAACGAGAACTCGGCGTTCTGACGTCACCGCAGTAAGAAGCAGACGGAATTGCGCTCCGCCTATTTTACTGACCGATTACCGAAGCGTGTGCAGCAGCCCTCGGCTTTGAAAGGCAGTGCGCGCCGTATCGCTATTACTGCCAATATGAGCTCACAAGAGGATCATCGTGGACACGTGAACGCAAATCTGTGACGTCATCGGATCTTGGGTACTGGGCCTACATCAAAGCGTGGCTCTGACGTCACGGCACTGGGGTGGCGCTAGTGTCGGCGCGGTGCATGCTTCTCCCTTCAAGTAAATATAGTTTCTGCGCACATGCACTGCCCACACCTGGTTGTGGGTAAACACGGACGTGATTCTGAGTGTTGGCCCATACAAAGCGCGACGCAGCACTAACAAGCGCCGGCGTAGTTCTTGTGCCAACTGCGTCGCGGAGTGCACGTGCCACACCGCAACTCGCTGAGGTCATATGTTTGTGCACTGTGGAACGGAACAAAATTCCTACGAGTAGACATTCCCTCAATACCTACTCGTAGCCTCAATGGAGGTTCGACGAAGGGAACTCCGAGAGTGATTAGGCCGGTAGAAACCAGTTAATCGGAAAATGAAGTCTACGATTCGACACTGAACGTAAGGTTTCGCACATGCGCATCACGCCCAGTCTCCCAACGTCAAATTGCGGGCTTCACTACTAGGTCGGAGCGTATTACAGACCTTGTCATTGGTCCATCTCTAAAGCGCCGATTGGTTCTCCGAGTAATCCGCGGGAAAATGTAGACGAACGCGCAGTTTTGTACAGGACTCATGTGGCCGCGTGCTTGCGACGTCATTTGCAATATATTGAGGTGTTCGCTCGAAGCGTGTGCGTCAACCCCGTGATATATGATGATATCTGATCATTAAAAAAAAATACTCGTTTGAACCACACCGGAGGAGCGTTATTATAGTGTCCTACAATCCAAGTAAGGTGTGCGGCAATTATCGCTTGAAAATGCAACTCAACAGTCGGCTTGGGTAGGCTCGGTTTTCATCGGATGCCAATATCCCGACTTCACTCAGAACTCCGTTACGAAAAGAGAGCTAGGTCAGCGAGCGTTATCTGGCGGCCAAATAATCACGCCGGCAAGGAACGACTTGCTTGTTATAAGTGATAGCGGAAACAACCGTTTGCTGCCAGCTCGTCTAATATTGTTATGCAATGTTCGAACTGGTGCCTCAGAATTGTAGGCTTCTCCACACACCATTCACATTTTCACCACGACAGTTTAAGCTTTACGACACACATGTCCCCAATGACACTACCTCCGACCTAAGCCCAAATCATGCCACTGGTGTGCTAGTCCTTCGTATTTATTACAAAAAATAATTACTGTTGCACGACATCCCATTTAGATACTCCCATAAGGGTACTACTGTATACATGAGACGTGACGAAATTGCCTCATGAATCTGTGAAGTATTGAGTTTATTGTTTCAATAAAAATTAAAGTTTTAATAAAATCGCATCAGATGGTTGAAAAGTTCATATCTTTAGGAGCTCTAGAATTACTCAGTAACGTCAAATTGTGTCGGAAAAGACTAACAACGGTAAATTGGGACATTCTTTAAAAAGGGCGCAAACACCTAGATACAGTCATGTTTCGAATTATTGTGTTTACTGAACGAGGGTATTGTTACAACTATCGACAACTCAACCTGATCCGTGTGCTCTTGCTACCGCCACGTGTTGATTGTTGACCGCGAGAACCATACACTTCTCTCCCTTCCCGCAAGTTCTTTCCTGAAAGTGTTCGCATCTCGTCAAAATATCACAAACTGAACAACATCAGCAACGGACACCAAACACCGTTCCACCAATGTCTGCTTCTTTTGTACGAGACGTTGCTCTGAAAATAAACACAATGCATAACTTGCACCCGAGACGGTCTCCTTCCTTAAGGCCACGGTCCCACTGAATGTGGCAGTTTAGGTACTTTTTGGCAGGTCATTACTCATCTCCTTTTAAACACAGTCTTATGGGATTGATGTCATTCGAAAAGCAATGCAATCCTCTTTCATTTGATATTATGTGCGTGTTGGGTTTTACTGTTCATGCGCATTTGTAGCGTTGCGAATATGATGGCGCGGACCCTCACTTGCTCCGCTAGTTCATGTTTTATGAACGACCCATTAAAGATAACACGGTTCCAATACAGCAGTTTTGTTAAGATGATATCGGAGCAGAATGTAACGATACACTTTTTTGGTATTTGCACTACTTTGTTTTTTTCATCCCTCCAAATATTGCCCTAAAATTGACATTTTTCAGCACGAACATGTGTTTAATGACAAGCGCTAGGACAATGAAATTAGCTACAGATATAGTACTTATAATTGGTAAAAGGAAAAAAAAATGTAATGTTGTATAACATTTTTTTGTTTAGATATTTTATATCAAACGTAGCACTTTTTGTGCTTCGAGTCATGGTACTTCAAATGCCGCTGAGTAAATAATTAAACTATGATAAAATCTTTTATAAAATTTAGAGCTACAATGGTTGCCCAAGAGGTGGACCATGGCTTTTTTTCATTTTCAAGGTCATACGCTCCAGGAGCCCTTCAAACTTACCTGTTTATGACGCATATCTTTTTTAGACATCAAACAGATTTATTGACATCTAATAACATTTATTGTTTGGAATAGATATACATTGCGATGTATTAGATTATCAGAATGATCTTGCTTTGGTTTTTTAATAGGTGTAGAGCTTAGCTAATTTTAAAAACAATTAAAAACTGTTTGGGTGTTTTGTTGCGCTACCTGGCGGATGGCAGACAAACTGCTGATTTCTAATGTTCAAAAATTTTCCGAGGGCGGCGTTGGCGTCTGTATCATCATCAATCTCCGTATTGGAAGATTTATTATCGATAAATGAAAGGTTTAAGTACTGGGTCAGGTTAATAACATAAGACAAGTAATCACACAACCGTAGCGTGATATAATCTGTTCATTATTCGATATGATTGAAATCAATAAACAATAAAGACGAAGAGGAAAATAATACACCCTAGGGTGCCTACATGTCTGTCTGTCTCAGGGTGAAGACATCCATTGTTGCCCTGAATGTGCCAGCGCGTGACGCTCTCGCGCACTCGCTGCGTGACTTGGGTGGTAAAATGGCGTCTATGCATTAGCCAAAGCTACGCGCTCGAGCTGAGTATGCGCGCACTTCGAAATGCATAAAGAAAAAGATTGGGCGGAAAAATGGCTGAGATGTCATCACTCAAGCAAAAGCGCGCGTGTGTATGAAGGCACTCTAATACACCCGAGTTCACTTCATGCCTAGAGTCATTAAATGAGCTTTAAAGCATCGGCCAACGTTACTAAAACACTCAGTTGGGAAACTCCCATAGAGACAGCTTTGAAAAAGTGGCCCCAATCTGTCTCCGAGCACCGAGCTAATGACGAACACAACAACACCATTTCTCCCGCAGCGGCCACACGAGGAACTGCACGTGACTTCTAGTTTGGCTTTAAGAACAGATACAGCGGACGCGCCGCGTCGAAGTACCGAAGTTAAAATGCACCTAGGTCTGGACGCGCTACCCGAAAGGACCGCTGAGGCATGGCTGTATAAAAACAATAGTAATTGTTCCTCAAAACCTTGCGAACTAAAGATGATAAAAACATAACGCGCCCCTCTTTTTGTACTAAACTCCAATAAATTTCATACAAAAAGAGTCTTTTTCGTTTGTTTTTACGGAAAAACAGGCTTTCAAAAAGCTCAAGTTGACCACAGTACAGACAAACGATAAAGAGTGGCGCTGTTGTCGCATTTAGCTCGGTCTCGGTGGACGCCAGCGGCCCAGGTTTCGACGGCGAGTTTCACAACTGAGTGTTTTAGTAGCGTTGGCGTCGGTACTCCCTTTCCCAAAATTGTTTTGGGCGCCGCCATTTTGGGTCTTGATCAGAGCAAACGCAACTGCCGATCGTCATGATCCAAAAGTACGACTTCCTCAGTATTAGATGCGGTGCTAGGAAGTTGATGCAATATTGCAATGCTCTGTAGCGGGTTGTTTAAACATTTGTGGGGGACGGAAAAGCGTTTTCTGTGATTTTAGATAAAGCTTCAGATAACTGGCAACCTTGATTTTAAGCCACAATATGGTCAAGTGTCGTTACTCTGAACCGTAGCTAATTTACTGGCACAAGCGGGAACAATGAGGAAGAGGCAGGTGTCAAAAGGTAGTGGCTTGTGGAATCCACGGGGCTTACGTCATGGCCCCTCTAGGTATTCCAAGCCTCTTGAACAAGAGCATGAATAGTGTCATTAAATAAGCTACGCTTCAGAGTAGCGACACTTGGCCATATTGTGGCTTAAAATCATAGTTGCCAGTTATTTGAAGCCTTATCTGAAATCACAAGAAACGTTTTCCGTCTTCCACTTTAAACAGTTTGCGACAAAGCAAAGCAACATTACATGAGCTTCCTAACACCGAATCTAATGCTGAGAATGGCGCACTTTTGAATCATGACGATCGGCAGTTGCGCCTGCTCTGCACAAGCACCCAAATGGCGGCGTTCACAACACTGTCGGGGAAGAGAGTGCCGATACTCTAAGCGCAGCTCATTTATTGGCTCTAGTTCCCGCGAAACTCCTTTTCCCTGACCGAAACTGAAAGTAAATATGAATAATACACCCTTATTATAGCTTATTTAGTTATAACCAACTACACATAATGAGAGGAGGAAGCGGCCGGGTAGGAGAAACGCGGGTTTTATGTGCGACCGTTCTAACCGTCTCAAAAGATAGAACGCGCGAGCTTTCGCTGGTTTAAAAAAGGCATCCAAAGAAAAGAGGCGGCACGCTGTGTTCTTTGTTATTATGCGTCTAATTGCAAATTGTTGTGTGTATGTTTATACAGCCGGAAGTTAGTCTGCCTTAGTGGGCGTCTGGTGTCTCAGCTGTAGATGAGCAATTTAGCCAGTGCGGTACGACCACAAACCTGGGGTCTTTAACGTGCACCACGCAGTAGGGATACACGACCGCACGCCGGCACGATGCTCTTCCAGATCGAAACAGGCAGGGGCGGGGTGGGTTCTGCAGCGCGAGCTTTCGGTCCAAGTGCTCCGAGCTGGTGTGCGCTAGACCATGCACTCGGCCACCGACACCCCCCCTCCCCTTGTGCGTCTAATTTATATACAGGTATAAGTATTTGAAGATCGACGATGGACGTTGATCATCTCGATGTAATGTAACGTAATAACATTATATAAATAATAAATTTGTTCAAGGACTGAACGATTAAATATTTCAATTCTTGGGTATATTACCCAAGCATCAAGGAGAATGTAGGGATTGGTGTTCCACGCGCCGCACGTGCTGGCCTCAGCAGCAGTAAATTTTTCGAAGCAAAACCCTAAAACAAATTGTATCTTGCATGCACGTTCGTCAACGCTTTATTTTGGTTATTTACTTCGAATCTTTTATACGGGGAAGGCGTGCGCGTGTGGCGCGTGGAACACCAATCCTTGCATTCTCCTTGATGCTTGGGTAATACAGCAAATGGTCTATTGTACTTACTGTTGATGAAGATTAATATGAGGTTACGAGGTAATGATTAAATGATGAGGCTCTATAAGGACGACGACATTAGTGGGTGTTGAACCACAACGTATAGTGCCAGACTTGTTTCAAGTATCGTGTACCCAAAGACTTTCTTCACCCGCAACAGTATATGGTAGAATCTATGAGGATGCTGTTTTACAACTGTACGTGGAACAGGAAAACTGCACTGTGCAGAAGTACGGCTTATTCGTTAATATAAGGGACGGATTTCTAGCAGCCTTCCGTGATTGACTACTTGGAACAAATGGCCTCGTTGACGTAAACTGTCCTCGTTCCAAAAGATTATTGAAGCATACTTAAACCGCAAAGGAGTATGAGGCGAAAAATAAGAAAAAAGAGCCTGGTGTGAAAGGTCCAAATCACCACCATAACTTCTACTATCAAATACAAGGGCAGTTACACAATACACAAAGAGAGTTTTGTGAATTAGTTATATTTACACTCAAGGGCATTGATATCCAACGTATTCAGAGGGATGACACCTTCTGGTCAACCAACATAGAGCCTTTTCTACTCAAGTTTTACATGGAAGGCCCGACTTCCGCTGAAATTCCTCACATAGACGAGTTGTCCGACCGAATAAACTGCCATTACTCCCGATCTGGGGAACTCTCGATCTTCGTTCGTAGGCCAGAGTATCATGAGATCGAGGGGTGTGGCTCTTCGTCCGCCGAATATTGCTTCGGTAGGGTGTTTTTACCGTGTAATATGAGACCGTAGCTTGCTGCTGGAACAACAACCTGGCGATTCTTCACTGAACTGCTTCTTCCGTAAGCTTCAAAATGGCTTTTTCTTTCGTCTTGCAAGCAATCTGTTCTGCTTGCCCGTCAGTTGCAGGATGGTATGGTGCACTAATGTGATGCCTGATGCCGGTTTTTTTTTTCTTCAAAAACTTGTTTATTTTATTTGATGCAAGATTTGGCGCGCTATCAAAGAAAAGTATTTTTGGTAGGGCAAAAATAGGTAAAAGAGACCGTAGAACGTCAATGACGTGTTTGGACGTCATGGCAGGCATCGTGTAAACTTCCAGCCACTTAGAGTACGCATCGACCATGACTCCGCAGCTGCGGATACGTTTCGCCTCCCACCGACTGAGTAGTGGATCGTTTTCAGTTACTGTTCATGATGGCGTTGGACTCAAGGAATACTTCAAGTTTTTCCAGAAAGTTTCTGGGAACTATAATGTAACAACCTTTACAACATCTTTCGGACCCCGTGAAACACAATATTTCGTGACGTTATTTTAGTCGTCATTAAAATGGTGAGGTAAGTACCGTAAATCGCGAAGCAGTTTACTTGACGTCCGCTTCCACTGGTGTCTTGGAAGATTGAGTCTATACTGAACATGCATTCCTGCAGAAGAAATTTTCATTGATAGAATATTGACACGTCAATCAACATTTGATTCCTTCTTGGTAAGATTTATTGCGAAAGCCCGTTACAACCGCCGAACCGCATCTCCCTATATCAGAGAACAATTTATACCCAGCCTGACATTCTCGCATACATCCGTTTGCTGGGCCACGCTACTTGAGCTATCTGAGCACAGCTGGCAGCGGCGCGAGCAAAGCCACGAGGGGAACGTGATGGTGCTCGAGCCATCCCACTGTGAACCGAGGTTTCGGCCACCCCACGGGTGCGACTCGCCATCTATTGGTTGAACTAACGCCTTGTTAAAGATGGCTGCCGTGGGACCGCAGCCTTAAAGGACATACTCAAAGAGAAAAAAAAACGTTTCTTAGCAGCCTAAATGGGAAAAGGACGTCATCAAATAAATTTACAACGAAAATAATTAGAGCTGTATTTACGCCGCGAAACGAATTAGCAGTTGACGCTCGCGGGAGCCGCCCCTAGTCACGTGACCCGTGCGCCACCGCAAGTTACGCCGGAGCCGCTGAGCGCCGCCGCTGAAGGCCAGATATACCAAAATTACTTTCAAAAAGTAATTAAATTACATTACTAATTACCGCGGACTAATAGTAATGACATTACATTACAATTACTTGCCAAAAGTAATAAAATTACGTTGACATTACTTTTCAATGCCTTGGGGCATTAATTCGTGCTAATTTTATGTACAGTATATGTAACAAAACTCAGATTTTTCTGTTTACACCGCAACAGCCTCATGCGCCTCAAAGTGAACCGTACTGAAAAGTTGTTTCACTGTCGCACACGACACTGTTAAACATGATGTATACACGTTTGCAAGAAATTGCTCCTGTGCGCTGCCATTGTGAGGGATGCTGGCGCCGCGTAACGTTTCCGCCATATTGAGGTGGGCTGGGGGGACACGTCATTGAGGTGGGCGGGGACAAGATGGCGACGTCTGCTGCATCGCCGATGGCCAACGTTACTATACTCCGTTTCAGCTTCGGTCCGAGCGCGGCCTATGTTATGAGCCTAAGGGTCAATCATACAGCGCAAAAAGCGCAGCGTCATGGCGTGCTCTCTGCGCTTCATAGAACAAGCCGGCAGAGGAGCACGCACTGAGAAACGGCGAATACCGGCTGGTCCTATCAACTGCAGAAAGCACGCCGTGACGTTGTGCCTCTTTCGCTGTTTGATTGGACCTTCGGCTCATAACATCGGCCGCGCTCGGACCGAAGCTGAAACGAAGTATAGAACATAGAGTTATTACAGTAAACGCTAGAGGCTCAGCTGGCGCTAGTGTCTACGGGACTTCCGGTTGCAAATTGAAGCAGACAGCATGCAGTCTACAATTCCAGCCTCCCTGTGTATTCCTATGGGAAAACGCGCGTGAATTATGTCTCTTCGCCGGAAAATAACATGAATAACTTTTGTCATTTCGGTTGTACCGGATAGTATGCACCTTTATTGGTATTGTGAAAGTGTAATTGCTTTAGTTACAGCATTTTTCTCTACCACTGAACGATGTTAAACTTCGCTCTATCTCAGGTCCAAACCTCTGTTTCAAGGAAGGTATGTGAAAACGAGCGACGATTCTAAGCAAACTAACGATCAAAAGGAATGTGAGTGAGTTCAAGGTTTGCTAGCATTTCGGTGGTGCTTATATATTGCTAATATGCCCGTCCTCGCATTGGGTAAAAATGACTCCGTCGTGCACCTTTACGATCGGTTAAAGAAACATTCGAACGCAAATAATAAAGCACGTGAGCTACGAAAGGTGTCTTTTTAATATTTTCTATGTCTGGCAGTTTTTATCGGGCACCTGCTCTCTGGCTCACCCTATTTGCAAAGATTTGGAGCGTGCGGGTGATGATTTGAACCCAGAACAAGCATCTTTGCACATATTCATGAGCAGAAAGAATAAAGCAGTACTTATTTATTGCAAATCTGACTACATTACGTGGCTTTCAATTTATTTTGATCGTCTGCGTGCAAAAGGAGTTACTTATCCAGTGTTACTGCGTAGTTCTTACCGTCTGTCTTGGTTTTCCACATGTCCTTCGATCGTCTGGCACGTATATCCCCCATGCTGGAAAGCGTCGACGCCGTGTTCGCGCTAACAGTGTCAGACAGTGGACATAAATACACGTACGAAGCGGTTTTAGCACCCTTTTTCATACCACGAATTTCAAATAAATATGCTGTAACTGACCAATTATTTCGTCTGTGTGACTGAGAAATATTCCAATGTGCCTAGTATACGTACAAATTATTAGTGATATTTGCTCTTATAATCGAGCGCAGAAAGAAAATGCACTCGCTTTTCCTCATAGAAATGCATTACCGGAAGTCAATTTCGGACTGCATGCTGTCTGCTTCAAAATGCAACAGCACACTAGTGCCAGTTGAGCCTCTAGCGTTTATTGTAATAAATCTATGGTATAGAACACTCAGTTGGGAAACTCACCGTTGAAACCTGGGTCGCTGGCGTCCACCAAGACGGAGCTAAATACGACAACAGCGCCACTCTTAATCTTTTGTTTTTACTGTGGTCACCTTGAGCTTTTAGAAAGCATACTTTTGCATAAAAACAAACTGAAAAAACTCTTTCTGTAGTAACTTTTATTTGAGTTTAGTACAAAATGAAGGGCGCGTGATGGTTTCTAAAATCTTTAGTTTGCAAGGTTTTACGGCACAATTAATATTGTTTTTATACAACCATGTCTCAGCGGTGATTTCAGGTAGCGTGCCCCAACCTAGGCCCGTCCTAACTTCGTTAGTAATTCGCGGTGCGTCCGCTTGTGAGATGGGGTGGCGCCCCTGAAAACCCTTCCACCGTATATATATATATCGGCGCCAAAATGACCGTTTAAACCCAAAATACAAATCACGTGTAGTTCCTCGAGTGGCCGCTCAGAGGGAAATGACGGCGTTGCGATCGCCATTAGCTCGGTTCTTGAGTACGGATCGGTGCCACTTTTTCAGAGCAGGCTCTATGGCAGTTTCCCAACTGAGTGGTTCTAGTAACGTTGCCGATGGCCGACGTCGTTCTTAGACAGCGTCAGCGTGAAAGTCTACTATGATGATAACACACCGGCTGTCTGTCAGAAAGAGGTCTCTGTGGAATATCGATTTCATCGAAGCATTCTGGCGACATCGCCGGAGTCGCTTAGCACGACTCCGGCGAACCTGCGAAGCAGCTAGGACGCAATATTTTTTTATTTTTTTTTTTTTACATTTGTGTGACATTTAGGAGAAAATAAATGCTGGTTTCCACTCGTTATCACCATCATTTGCTTGTTTTTGAACTGCTAACCGTTACCTCGAATAGCTGTTTCGAAACGTGACACGGCAACACGAGTACGAACCACGCTGACCGATTGCATCTAGGCTAGGTGGCGGAAGCTACTGCCCATAGATAACCCGTACAGACGATGTGGTTGCCACGGAGACGCGCATGCGCAAAGTGGGGCATTTCGTCGGGGCGCGCTGGTCTTAACTGTAAACACCATCGTTCGGGCGCTTCTCGGCGCGGAGTGGTGGCCGACGAACGTCGGTCTGCGCCGGCGCGCGTTGCGTTCAAAGAGCAACGCGCGCCGGCGCGCGAACGTTTCAAAGCGCAAGGTGAGGTATCCACACACCCTTTACTGTTTCAAAGCGCAGGGTGAAGTATCCACGCACAATCGTGGCATCAAATATTGTAGGATAAGGAATATTTAAAGGTTGGAGGGGAGCTTACTTTATAACCGCTCATTCACACTGGAAGCGGATCCGCGTTCGCAAAGCGGTTAGGAACGCGGTTGTATAAAGATTCAGTACAATTGCACGCGCACTCGATGACATCAAGTGCGCGTGCAATTGTACTGAATCTTTATACAACCGCGTTCGCAACCGCTTTGCGAACGCGGATCCGCTTCCAGTGTGAATGAGCGGTAACGGTCACAGCCTCTATCCTGGAAGCCAGCGCTGCCTCGAGCGCAGCCATCGTTGATGCAATGGCCACGCGGCTCCTGACGTCCCATCCCGTTTGCAGTCTTTGGAAGCGTTTATAAATTCATTTTGGTTTTAAGTGATTGAAATAGCCACGTAGCACGTGCTAAAACGTTTCCAAGAGCAATAAGTTCTGTTTTTCATTCTTGTATTCCCTAAAGTATATCCTTTTCATTCGCAAGAAATGCTTGGCAACATTGTACGACAGGCAGCTAACATTCTGGCTCGAGAGTAGGTCCGCCTCATCCGGGCGCTCGGTTCGAGGTCAAGTCGGGATCCCACTTGCAAATGTATATAGCTTCCTTAGATGTGTCTCAAAGACAGTCGACTCAACGGTTCCGCTGTTCATTCAACAGCGAATGTCCTAAGTTAAAGGGTGATGTGTTTCTGTCTTTCTGATTTAGAAGTTATAATTCGTGACAGTAAGAACTTTTAGTTAACTGTTACCGTGTTCCGCGAACCGCACTACCGGAGCATTTAAAGTACGCTTTCAAGCGCCTCGCCCGGGTGATACCGCGACCGCTGGCCGCGAGCTTAAAAGCATGCTTCAACTGTTCCGGTATTGCGGTACGCGGTACGCGGTATCGGTTTGCTAGAAGTGTGCTAAGTCGGGCCGTGGGAGCTCGTGCTTACAAGGAGTTGTCACGTGAAATGTTTCCCTTTCGCCTCGGAAGCAATCTAACCCTATTCCCCCAAGAGCACTAGTTGGCGTATTGCCGGTCATTCCTCTCGAGGGGTGTTGTTCCGAAACACCCGATGAGCCCAAGTTATTGCGTGTTCTCACACAAGGAAGGGGGTTGTGTACTTGATAGGCAGAAGCGTCGCAAGTTGATGAAAGGGACAGCCAGCCGCAGCCGGCAATGGCCAGGCGGCGCCACGAGAGTGCTGCATTCAGCGCCACGAGCGGAGGCGTGTGTGTTACTGGGGCGGCCAGTCTGCCCGTCGGGCCGTGGCGAGCGGCGGCGACCCCGATTTCAGCAGTCCTCGTGTGTACGTGCGCGCCGTGTCCCTGGTTCTTTTATGCGGTTTCTTTAAAACCATCGGGAGCCTTAATAGGTAAAAGTGTTTAGAGCTTATTCTAGAGTTGTCATTTGGACACCAGTTTGAGTTGTCTTCACCACTATATAATAATCGGCGCCCAATCGGTATGTGCGCTTCGCTCGTCTCCCAGGAAGTGACACAACCCAACGAGAAGGCAGCGAATGGATTTATTGTACTGTACATCCCGGCTGCCCGTCTTCGAGAGCCGGCAGTCCGGACCCGCCGACCCTAGTTGTCGCCCTTCGTTCATAGCTCGCAGTCGGAGTCCGTGTCGAGTCTGTCTATGCTGGAACGCCAACTACATGATGTAGAAAACTGCATTGGGCACTGATTGGCTATTCTCTCGGGTCACGTGACATGACGTTGAAATGTAGTTTTTCCCTATGCAGTTCGAGCTATGCTCGTAAAATGATGCAGTTATCGGTGACGTCAAAATGTCGTCACGATGCACTTTGACGATGCAGTTAACTGAGTGGTCGAGGCGAAGCCAGAGATCAATCTGCATCGTAAAAGATGGCGACCCTAACATATGCTTCTCTACTGTTAGGTTCGTCAGCGGATCGATTTTTTAAAGATCACCGGGATGCTTTCGAGACGAGCGATGCGAGGTTTGTGGGCGAATACCGGCTGACCAAAGGGGTGACTCGCTGGCTGTGCAACAGCTTCGCGGAAAGCTCCAGCGTTGTTGTGAAGGGCCCCGCGTGCTGACGGTCGAATAACACGTCCTCGCAGCTCTACGCTTTTACGCCGCTGGCGGCTTCCAGGGAACCGTCGGGAGCGACGAAAACGTTGGTGTTCTCCAGTACTCTGTGAGTCACGTACTTGGTGATGTCACCAACGCTATCATCGATTGCCTCGGATCTAAGTGGCTGTGTTTCCAACAAACTCAAGCAGAGAAGGCGCTCACAAAAAGGAAGTTCTTCGAGCGATGCAAGTTCAGCGGCGTGATCGATAAATATTGTAAATACTCTTACATGAATTAACACGATTGTGTTTTCATTTGAGTGCACCCCATACAAGCGATTTGCCTGAGCGAAAAGCCAAGCAAGCAACGGTAACAGGCTTAAGTTGAGCTAGTTCGTTCATACTACAGGTAGAGAGAGAGAGCGAGATATGCTTTATTTTAAAGCAACTACTTCAGGTCAGGCCAGCTGAACTAGAATAAACATACATATAAAGAAAAGACCATACACACCGTGGGACTAACAACTGACTTTCTTCTTCCCCCTCTTCTACTACGAGCCCAACTTGAGGGAAATATTCTCTTTTCTTCTTTTTTGCTTCCTACTTCACCGAAAACTTAACCCCCGAAGGAACATTTTGTTCTTTCTCGTGCAGCTCGAGAGAAGTTGCACTAACGCAGTCAAACATAGTCAAAAAGTAAAATTTGTCGTTAGTTGTTTATACAGCAGGAGGTTAGTTTGCCTGAACATGGCGACATTATTACCACCTGTAGATGAGCAATTTAGCCAGTGCAGTACGACTGCTAGCCCGGGGTCTTTAACGTGCATCACGCAGTACACGACCGCACGCCGGTACGATGCTTATCCAGCAGATCGAAACGAGCAGGAGCGGGGATTGAACCCAGGATCCCTGGGTTCTGCAGCGCGAGCTTTCGCTCCACGTGCTCCGAGCTGGTGTGCGCTAGCCTACTCGGCGATTCTCCGACATTCCCTGTAGGGAAAAAAAGAACGATGTAGTATCAACTCAATCGCCACTGTTCGGCGACGTCACCGGACACGTCACGGTGCAGTTCTCTTCCGATGTAGTTTGTTGGCGATGGAGATTAGGCTCCTCCCACCGGCGACGTCACAACGCAGTTTCTCCACCGCTTTTTCCAGCATAGACAGACTGCTGGAACGCCAACTACATGATGTAGAAAACTGCATTGGGCACTGATTGGCTATTCTCTCGGGTCACGTGACATAACGTTGAAATGTAGTTTTTCACTATGCAGTTCGAGCTATGCTCGTAAAATGATGCAGTTATCGGTGACGTCAAAATGTCGTCACGATGCACTTTGACGATGCAGTTAACTGAGTGGTCGAGGCGAAGCCAGAGATCAATCTGCATCGTAAAAGATGGCGACCCTAACATACGCTTCTCTACTGTTAGGTTCGCCAGCGGATCGAGTTTTTAAAGATCACCGGGATGCTTTCGAGACGAGCGATGCGAGGTTTGTGGGCGAATACCGGCTGACCAAAGGGGTGACTCGCCGGCTGTGCAACAGCTTCGCGGAAAGCTCCAGCGTTGTTGTGAAGGGCCCCATGTGCTGACGGTCGAACAACAAGTCCTCGCAGCTCTACGCTTTTACGCCGCTGGCGGCTTCCAGGGAACCGTCGGGAGCGACGAAAACATTGGTGTTCTCCAGTACTCTGCGAGTCACGTACTTGGTGATGTCACCAACGCTATCATCGATTGCCTCGGATCTAAGTGGCTGTGTTTCCAACAAACTCAAGCAGAGAAGGCGCTCACAAAAAGGAAGTTCTTCGAGCGATGCAAGTTCAGCGGCGTGATCGATAAATATTGTAAATACTCTTACATGAATTAACACGATTGTGTTTTCATTTGAGTGCACCCCATATAAGCGATTTGGCTGAGCGAAAAGCCAAGCAAGCAACGGTAACAGGCTTAAGTTGAGCTAGTTCGTTCATACTACAGGTAGAGAGAGAGAGCGAGATATGCTTTATTTTAAAGCAACTACTTCAGGTCAGGCCAGCTGAACTAGAATAAGCATACATATAAAGAAAAGACCATACACACCGTGGGACTAACAACTGACTTTCTTCTTCCCCCTCTTCTACTACGAGCCCAACTTGAGGGAAATATTCTCTTTTCTTCTTTTTTTGCTTCCTACTTCACCGAAAACTTAACCCCCGAAGGAACATTTTGTTCTTTTTCGTGCAGCTCGAGAGAAGTTGCACTAACGCAGTCAAACATAGTCAAAAAGTAAAATTTGTCGTTAGTTGTTTATACAGCAGGAGGTTAGTTTGCCTGAACATGGCGACATTATTATCACCTGTAGATGAGCAATTTAGCCAGTGCAGTACGACTGCTAGCCCGGGGTCTTTAACGTGCATCACGCAGTACACGACCGCACGCCGGTACGATGCTTATCCAGCAGATCGAAACGAGCAGGAGCGGGGATTGAACCCAGGATCCCTGGGTTCTGCAGCGCGAGCTTTCGCTCCACGTGCTCCGAGCTGGTGTGCGCTAGCCTACTCGGCGATTCTCCGACATTCCCTGTAGGGAAAAAAAAGAACGATGTAGTTTCAACTCAATCGCCACTGTTCGGCGACGTCACCGGACACGTCACGGTGCAGTTCTCTTCCGATGTAGTGTGTTGGCGATGGAGATTAGGCTCCTCCCACCGGCGACGTCACAATGCAGTTTCTCCACCGCTTTTTCCAGCATAGACAGACAGACCTGCGGATCGTCCTTCCCGTACGCCAGCGCTGCGTAGGCTAGCAGTTCCGGGCTATCAGAGCCCTCGCTGCGGAGCCACTCCGGGATCGTCATTGCCCAGGCCGGTATGGCCAGGGCTCGCCGCTTCCGCCAGTCTTTATCCGAACTTCGCTGGTGGAATGCTCCCAGGAATCGCCATGGGCCAGACCAGCCACAACTAGCCAGAACGGCGCTATCGTTCCTGCTCGGCCCCAGCCTCGTGCAGCACGCTCTTCCTCTTTGCTCGCCGACTGGCCCCCGCTCGCGCCTCGCTCGGCCGTCCTCTTCTCCCGACGCCCACACACATTAGAATAAGATTTGGGTAATTAGAACCAAACTCTGCATGCTACAGAACCGTACGCACATTGCAAAGCCTGGTGTAAAAAGGCGACAAGCAACAAAGTGTACGTATAAAAAGGATATTTACGCTTGGCACGAGCTTTTTCTAAAGAAAAACTTTAGCATCGTGCTTTCTGCACGCCGTCACATTTGTTACCAGGCTCGGCATTATATTTGGTTGCTGAAACAAACAAAACTTTGCGCTACGAAAATCCACTATATGAAAACTCGCAGGTTGGGAAGGTTTTGGTTGCGACCACGCCTGCCGAACAGCATTTGGAGAGCCGGAACGGGCCGACGGGCCTTTCGCTTGAGGACCTGATAGCCTGATTCTCGACGTCACAGCCAAGCAACAATCGGCCCGATTGTTCCTATCGTATTTCCCTAATGTGGCTGCCAAAGCGACTCGTAATACAACTTGTATAAATATGTCATTTTGCCGAGTAGTCTGCAAAACGAGTTTGTCCGACCACTTCCCAAGCCTGCACATATGTTTTCGTTCACTTCCCCCCAACAGTTTCTGTAAAATTCACTTGATGCGTCGCACTGCAGTAATCCACTTCTGCCGCCGTGTCGCTTCTCAAGATCTCGAAGGGAAACGGTGAAGTTTGACGCTTGAGTCACCTTCGGGACTGTGGTCCCTATTAGAAAGACCAGTTTAAACTGGTAACCAGTTCAAACTGGTACCAGGTTCAAATTTGGATATTGCTCCAGTTAGACCAGTTTCATACTGGTTGAACTGGTCACACTGGTTGACTGGTCATGGTGGTTGAACTGGTCATACCGGTTGAACTGGTCATGGTGATTGAACTGGTCATGGTGGTATAACTGGTAACCAGTGTGCTTAGCCACTGGTTAAATTGGTCGAACTGGACAAACAAACTGTGTTTACTGGTCTTACTGTGAAACTGTGCATACAGGTCTGACTGTGAAAATGTGTATACTGGTAATACTGTACGACTGCGTATACTGGTTCACTCCAAGCAGTTAAACCAGTTAAACTGGTAATATTGACAACACAGGTCGTAAACGGATAAAATTCACTTTTTCCCACAAAAAATACACAAACTTCAGACCACAAAATAAACATAAAAACATATTTAGTTATTTACAATTTAAAAAATTTGTCATGATATCATTCATTAGTCCCAGCCGATCGGCAAGATTTTCCACATCTTCGGGAGTGTCGGGGTTCCGGTGGTGGATAACATAGTACCTCAAGGCATCTGAAATAAGAATAAACATCAGAAATTAGAGCCATGGCAGATTTATTTGCCCCCGTCTGTTCTAAAACGGTAACTAATGCCACGAATAAAAAATATGCACTATCATAAACAGTATGAGAGGGAATATGGAAGCGTGCGCCAACCGTACATGTGGTGCCAGTCTAGCGGCAATTAAGTATAAACCGCATGTAAGCGATTTGGCGAGCGACGAGAGAAGCGACGACCATCCGCTTCGCTGTCGCTCGGTCACTCGCGCGACGAGACAAACCGCATGAAAGCGACGGCATGCAAGCGACCAAGGCAATGAGCGACGACTTCTAGAAATCCAAAAACCGAGCGACGCGACGACCGACCGTGGGAAATCTCCGTCGCTCGTCGCTGATTCTCGTCACTGTCACCGTCGTTCGCTTAATCGCTTAGATGCGGTTCAGCCTTTACGCAAAGCAACGCCCAGGAGCGAAAAGATCCTGCTGTTACCCCCTTCCTGCCTCCCCAGTCTGTCGTCCGCTACGCAACTCGCAACCACTATGGTAAAATATCTGTCGTCTTTCACGCAGCAGTAGCAACGTTTATTTTTTGGGGGAACTCTAGGAGTAGGCGAGATGTCACAGGAACCCGGTGAGGTTATAGAGACGTAAAGTT
Organism: Ixodes scapularis; assembly: GCF_016920785.2. Taxonomy (NCBI): domain Eukaryota; kingdom Metazoa; phylum Arthropoda; class Arachnida; order Ixodida; family Ixodidae; genus Ixodes; species Ixodes scapularis. Next base: position 129,289,231 of record NW_024609846.1, read on the forward strand.
GGGACTTACTTTTACGAAAAATGGTTCCGAAAAAGCTAGCGCCGATCCGAAATGCAACGTTCACACGTGGTTTCTGGATGCGTCCGCCCGCAGTCCCCGTGACCCGCGCAGTCCTGGCCTACCCAGTTTCTATATTTTGCAGCCGCTAGATGGCGCAACGTGTAGCGCCAAACTAGGGTGCCTACATGTCTGTCTGTCTCAGGGTGAAGACATCCATTGTTCCCCTGAATGTGCCAGTGCGTGACGCTCTCGCGCACTCGGTGCGTGACTTGGGCGGCAAAATGGCGCCTATGTATTAGCTAAAGCTAGACGCTCGAGCTGAGTGACACCGGATTGCGCGCACTTCAAAATGCATAAAAAAACGAATGGGCGGAAAAATGGCTGACATGTCACCACTCAAGCAAACGCGCGTGTGTATGAAGGCACTCTACGCCAAACTGCATTCCAGGTTGCCTAAAGCACGAGCTTCCTAAAATGTATACTTTCCCAACAAAGGGGTGGCGATATCTGCTCGCAGACTTATGCTCGAATAAACTTCCCAAGAAAAGACAGCAAGGCAACCGGAAGCGGCCCCTGCTTTGCTCGATTTCCGTCTTTTTTTACTAAAAAAAGCACCTTTACTTAACAAGGCCAAGGATACGCACGAAATGCTCTGGGACGTTGACAAGGCATTTGCGATTAACTACTTCTTATTCCATTCGTTTGTTGTTCACAATGGTCGGAGCTTACGGTTTAACCTTGCCCGACAAAAGAGCAAGAAGGCTGGGCATCTGTTTGTCCTGTCTTCTCAGGTTTTAAAATGCGTTGACCTCACTGGTAATGTGGCCTTCGCCTTATACGCTCCGTGCGGGAACCATAGGGGGCGCTTTGAAAAACGCGCACAGCGCCGCTAGCGGAGGAGCTGGCGTTCGACAGTGAGGCGCGTTCAGCAGCCTGCGGCGCCTTTTCGCATGCCAAGCTCTGGCGGCGGAAGTGCGCACGGACGAAACTTTTGCTTTTTGAGCCGATACGTTGAGGGTGACGTTGCATGGGTGCTGGGGCAGAAGGGCATTTAGCTGTTCTCCACTTCTTATATACTGAGTTTGAGTCGTTTTTAGGGGTAATATCTCTTGTTGCGGCTGAAAAAGGAGTTGGAGCAATTTTCCGAAAAGCAAGACGGCCGCCACCATAATTGCTCTGAGTGGGAAATTTACTTCGCTCGTCGCTGTAAACGTAGGACTGCTGGAACGATGATATTTGGAGGCGAGCGAGATGTTCACTAAATTTGTGCACGAAGTGTGCCAAGTTTCATTAAGACAGCAGATGTGAAAGCTATGTTTCTAACGAATAAAGAAATAAAGCTGTAAGGGATATCCAATATTGGACCCAAAATGTTGTATTATAGCGGGCTGTGCAAAGTGCAGTTTTGGGCACACAGGTGCTTGGACTTGACAGTAAAACGACACAGCATTTATTATACCAAAAGAGGTGGCATAGGGAAACCAGGTAGAAATTTGGTTTGGGCGGCGTAACTCAATGGGAACTGGTTTTGACCATGAAACGGCTGTCAAGAGAATACCACTGGTCGAGGGAGGTGGACACTTTACAGGTACGAAGGGACTAGTGGGACTGTACTTCCAATTGAAACAACTTTACGAAAGGTGGTTCCAAAGCCTAGAAAACAAAGTTGTCGGCTAACACACGGTTTGGCCGCCAAGGGCTTTTGCGGTCAGGTGTTGCGTTATAACCTGTTGTGCGAGGTGCTGATTTTTGGGGCACAGGTACTTTGACATGACCGTAACTTGACACAACACTCATTCTACCAAAAAGAGTTGGCATAGCGAAACCAGGTGGAAATTTAGTTTGGGCGGCGTAACTAGATGGGAACTTGTTTTGACCGTCAAAGGCTGACAAGTTAATACCACTCATCGTGAGAGGTGCACACTTTACAGGTAGGAAGGGACCAGTGGACGGTACTTCCAGTTCGAACCACTTTGCGATATGTGGCTCTAAAGCCGAGAAAAAAAGATTGTTGTCTACAGAACTCGAGGTGTCAGCATTTCCTCATCCAAAAGGAGGCTGATCAAGAAAGAAAGCACACCACATAAAACTTCCATACTCAAACGTCGAGTCTTCAGTGATTCCGAGTTTCATTGTTGTTGTCTTTAGATTCATATCTGTCACTTTTTTTTTACCGTTCGAATCTTTCTTCATAGAGTACAGATTGCGTGTCATACTTGTCCGGAAATATCATCGACACGTACGATGGGGACGAAGCTTCTTTAGAGGGCATTCCTCCAACCAAGTCGGCACTGCATGCCCGGGAGTGTGGGATGGCAATTTAGTTCCTCCTATTGGCGCTAACACATGTAAGCGTTATGCCCGTGTCCCACTAGAGCGACAGACAGAGACAAAAGACAGCGACAAGCCTCAAACCCATGCAGCATGCTCGTGATGGTACCTTTGGCAGGTGTTTAGTCGTTCGGTGCTCGTGAAGTAAGCACGAGCGATTGCAAGCCTGCCAAAGCCACCCTCGCGTGCATGATGCTCGTGTTTGAGCATAGCCTCCTTTATTCTACAAAGCCTCTCCAATTGCGAAAGACTCTGGTTTGAGGCTTGTCGTTGTCTTTTGTTTCTGTGTGTCGCTCTAGTGGGACACGGGCCTTACTGGTACGAAAACAAACGCAGAGCGCAAAGCGGCAGTGTAGAATATGTCAGCCGTGCGGACACAGTGGCAGACATGATCGGGAGACCAAATTTCTCGCGTCGTACGGCACGGGTCCATCGTTGTCGCTGTCCCACAAAACATCGGCATGCAACGTGAAAAACTGGGATACTTTGTCCTCACAAGATACGACGCATAACTATTGAAGCACTTAATGACGCAGCACAGGCAGCACTTCATGCTGTGAACCCAGCGCAACCGCACCGCTCCGACTTCAGTGCGCACCAACGTACGCGGCGCGGTTTCGGTTTCGTTTCTTCTGGGGTTCTAACTGCCTACCTTCGGTACCGGCCGCGCGGCGGCGCGCCAGTCGCGTCGCACGGAGTCTATAGCCTAGAAGCCGTTCATCCCCAAGCCGACAGTCCAGTGGAAGCTACGTGGTCGTTGGAACATTCACACGTCTAACTTTCTCAGATATGCAAAAATATTCCAAAAGCCGGGAATCATAATGATCAAAAAAATTGCTCCGACTTTACTCAACAAGATTAACAATTTAATCAAACGTTTCGTCTCCCATCCGGGAAACATCGTCAGTGAAACCTACAAGCAGGAATGAGGGAAAAAAACTTCAACAGTCCTATTTAAGCAAGTCCGCGTACACATCGGGGAGGGGGCCGCGGTTGGAATTGCAAGCTGATGAGTCACCTCGGATGAACCATGATTCCACGAACCTGCGTGGACCCCACCTTTGTTCGCGCGCCAGAGTGGACGCATTCTCAAAGTCGAAACAGTGACCCTTAGTCCAACAATGGTCTACGAGTTCCGTCTTCGCTCTTGTCGCATGCGTGGCCTTCGCCACGTCCCTTTTGTGTTCGTTTAAGCGAGTGCAGCGCTTCCGGCCTGTCTCCCCAATGTAAGATGCGTCAAAGTTTAGACACTCCACTTTATACACAACACCGCACTGGGACTCTGGGGGGGGTGTCATCTTTAGGTTTAGAAATGAGGTCGCGTAGTTTACGATGGGGTTTGAAAGCAGTGCGGATATTCAAAGGGGCGAGGGCCCTGCGAATAGACTCAGAAACAACTCTCAAGTAGGGTATTGTTACTTGCCCTGTCCTAAGTCGTCCATTATCCTGACTTCTTCTTTGCCCCATCTGTTTGCGCGTGTTATCAATAAAACGTTTCGGATAATTCCGCTTCATCAACAGGTCAACAATAACAGCATCCTCAGAAGCGCGCACTTGAGGATTAGAAGAAATGCGTTCGGACCGATGTAGTAAGGTTTTTACGACGGCCCTTTTATGTTCGACAGAATGGTGCGAGTTAAAGTTTAAAAGGTTGCCTGTATCGCAAGCTTTGCGGTACACTGTTGTATCTAAGCGACCGTTACTATTTCGGAACACATTAACATCCAGAAAAGGCAGTGCACCGTTCTGTTCAACCTCATGTGTGAATTGGATTGATGATTCAACGTTGTTTAAAGCTAAATGAAAGTCAGCAACATGGTCCTTTTTTAAAATTACAAAAGTGTCGTCCACATAACGTTTGTAAAACCCTATCGGGAGCATACTCTGTTCAAGGACAGTTTCCTCCACATATTCCATAACCAGATTTGCCATTGTAACAGAAATTGGGCTACCCATTGGACATCCTTCAATTTGGTGATAAATTTGTCCGCGAAACGTAAAATGCGATTGTTTAAGACAAAAACGCAGCAAAATTACAATATCATCCACCGTTAACGATGTGCGTGATGGGAGGCTGTCATCCCTACGTAGGCGTGTTTCGGCTATCTCAACCGCCCGAGAGGTGGGGATATTCGTGAACAAGGACACAACATCAAATGAAACCATTATGTCGTCTTCGTCTAGGACGTGATCCCGAACTAGGCCCACGAATTCTTGGGAATTCCGTACTGTTAAACCATTTTTACCTGTGACCGGAGTGATGAGTTCGACCAGATATTTTGACAGATTGTACGTCGGAGACCCAATAAATGAAACAATAGAACGCAACGGGCACTCGGGCTTGTGAATTTTGGGGAGACCGTGCAATTTAATTAGGTGTAGACCCGTCAGAAGAAAAAAGACGACGGTACATGGCATCGTCTAGGCGTTTCTTCTTTTTTAGATCGCGGAGGTGATCAACAAGGGATCTCTCAGATTTAGGAGTGGGGTCCCGGGGTAACGTCACAAACTGCGCTGTGTCGTCAAGAATTACCTGCATTTTTTCATAGTAACTTTCTTTATCGAGGATAACAGTGCCTTTCCCCTTGTCAGCTGTAAGAATAATAATTGATTGATCCGATTTAAGATCCCGTAGTGCCGACTGCTCCACCTTGCTCAGATTCAATGGCGTTACTTTAGCATTATTAAGCATAGTCGATATGCGGCTGCGGGCCAGATTGATCCCGGTCGTATCCTGTAGGTGACGAAGTGCCTCCTCAATTTCAATTATAAAGTCTCTTTTGGGAACTACACGTGGGGCTAGAGCGAAATCAAGTCCTTTCGAAAGAAGACTTACATGACCAGCGGAGAGCTCTTTCGATTATCCGTCATGCTCGACTCATTTCCAAACGAGATTGGAATATTTCAATTTTTGTTTCCGTACCCCTTTGAAGGGCAACTCCGCTTCATTTTTGATATTTAGAAAACTATGTAGCCCTCTTCAGTATCATATAGGAAGACCCCATGTCAAATATTACGATCTAATTCCGTTTATATATTTAATAAACTGGTCAGCAAACCTTCAAGCGAGCCAAGTCGCCGAAATCTGCCAACTCTAGCGTGCGGCGCGAGGCGCAATCATCAGCGCAGTGAATGCCACGGAGTTGGAGCAGCCGACATTGAGCCACTACGTCAGAGGCATGACTACGTCATTCTCACGTTTTGTTTGTTTCTCCTCAGAGCGAAATTGAACGATGACGTCATGAGTTTCTCCTCCCGGTGTTGGCTGACCGGGCGTTCACGTGATCACCTTAACGCTGCCCTGCGCGCTTATCGGTCTGTTTCTCCGCTCCCCTTCTCCTCTTTCGTCTTCTCCCCTTCCCCCTCTCCCCCGGGCCATCGCCGTCCACGCCATGCGAAGCGACCTGCCAGCGTCGCGTGTCCTGTTTCTCGCTCGCTCCCGAACGTCACAAGACCACGTGGTTCAACGTGACGTGGCCATGACTCTGACGACCTGAATAAAGGCTGATTGAATGACGTTTTTATTTTTGTTTCATTCGTAGTCACTTGGGACCTCATAGAAGCCTGAGTGGCAGCCAAAGTCTAGCTAAGAGATTTCCACGAGATTCCATAGTAGCTGGGAGGAAGGAGGTGAACTGTAACGAGGAGCAAGGGCGTGTTTAGAATAATCTATACAGATGTTACCAAATTGGAGATACAGGAATTTTAGAGGGGATTTGTGCCTCAGTTCCAAGGGTTTTCATCGAGTATAAGCTTAATTTTGGAGATGCTGTCAAAGAAATTTGTTTGAAATGTATCTCGCGGCCTGGTCCTGAAGTCTTTTCGATTTCTGCAGCTTTGCACGAGCAGGTTCCCAGATTACAAGAGTAGTCTAAAATTGGGAGAACATAGAAAAAATAGAGGGTCTCTTCAGGCCAAATAAAATCTCTAAAATTATAACAAAAAAAGATTAACATACCGCTAGCCTAGCAACACAGAAGCGCTACTTTTTTCAAAGGATGGTTATACAGTAGGAAAGAAGAAAAAGACAAGAGGGCCCCATTTTACGTTTCTTGGTAAACCTAACTTGAATACATTTTGATACATTGATTGAGGCATCCTATTTGTCAGACCACACCGAGACTCGGCTCAGATTGCCCCGTAGATTATCAACATTGTCGTCGCTGGATACTTCCTTATACAAACCAAAATTGTCCGCATACAACTTGGTATTTGATGAAATTCCCTCTGGAATATCTTTAAGGAAAACAAAAAAAAAAAAAGAAAGGGACCAAAGACAGATGCCACGTCTGGAGATGTTGAATAACTCCATTGATGATGACATTGTTTTCTATCAAGGTAATTAATTGGCTATCCACTGTAGAACTTTAATGTTTACGTTACACAGTTTGTAATAACATAAAAAGCTTTTTTTTTTTTCATCTATGACAATACAACTAGTAGTTTGACAGTTTTATCAAATGCACAAGCAATATGATAAAATTTAAGCAGTTGTGTATTACACAACTGACTGCACCACAAACGGTTTTAAAGTCTCTCCAGTCGTAAGCAGTCGCAAGTGCATGAACCAGCCTTAAATCTGATTGACTGAAAGGGATGGAAAAAAAAAAACAGGTTCAAAAGCAGATAAAATTTAAATTTATTCAAGGATGAGAACATTCAGAACAAGATTCAGGTTAACTACCTGGTTAAAATTAAAATCGCAAGATACAAAACCTACTAAAACGAGAAAAAGCAATCTGACTCCAGCAGTGGTCAAATATCACAGTATCAATCAGATCAAACACAGTACAACTGAAGAAGAACTGGACCTATAGACTGCCTTAACAGACAGCCACATAAAGAAACTACATCAGATCAGCCTCGTTTCCCAGCTTCCTCTTCAGGACACGCTCTCCCGAAGGAGACACCATCTCCATGTCTCCAACTGGTGCATCCAGTATGTCGCTTACTTTCAGGTATGACTGGATCCGGAGCCAATTATCTAGACCAATCTGGTCCAGCTGAGTCTGACCATCGCTCTGCATGGCACAGACAACGTCCTCCGTGACGATGCCGGCAACAGCCATGAAGTTTACAGCAAGGTACCTCTTGGCTTCCGCTATTCTCTTCCTAGCCTCACACTCTGATTCGTGGGTCAGGTATCGCAGCTTTTCCACCAGCACATCACAGTGAGACAGCTGCTCAAATGCGATGGCAGAACTTTTCTGATGATTGCCCATCACAAACTCCACTGCACGCAGCTGAAATGAGGAGTTGAGCCGCATCCTGTCTTGTATCCTGAACATGGCGCGAGGAAACTCGTCAAGCATGGCGACATGCACACTAACCAAGGAGTGGTTGTTCACGAGACAATGTGGCAGCTCTGACATTATCAACTTGCATGTCGTGTAACCCTCTCCTAACAGGGTTAAAGCGTGCAGGGTCGTGTTGACATCGAGCATTGCTTTCAGCATGTCAAATTCAGGCAATCTGAGCCTCACGTCCTTCAGTTTCAACGATGTGATGCTCCTATTCTTGGACAGCCCTTCGAGAAGGCACCTTGTGGCTGCCGCTGTTGCACTTAAACGAAGATAGACTGATTTCAGAACCTTGGATGAAGAAAAAAGCCTTGCCAGGTGTACGGCTGGGCCTTTTTTCAGGCACTCATCCTTCCTGATGGCGATCTCAGTGAGCCAATGGCAAGAAGCCAGGTGCTCAAAGGCACTACAAAGGACTTGAGTGTTGTCACAACCACCTAAGTCCAACCAAAGAACCGACAGTTTCGTGCTCTCCTTCAGAATACCTTGAAGTGTCTCTGGATGTCCAAGGCTTACACGGAATGACACCCTGTCCACCGTTCTTGTACTCTCCAAAGCCTTATAGAAGTGCTTTGCCTTCTCACCCATACATTCCATGGTGAATGTTTTAAGAGTTCTATTGCTAGCTAAAGCTTCAAGAAACACAACTGTACCCTTAGAAGGCTCTGCCCCCTCAACTGCACCATGCCAACTCAGTGTTAGCTTTTCCATCGTCTTGTTTCGACGAACAGCGTCTGCAAATGGAATGATATCTCCAATTGGGGTACGCTTTAGCACAAGTTCCAGGATTCCAGTGTTATGCTCAATCATTTTGCTAAAAGGCAGCGGATCAAAAAAGCCTTCAATGTGCAGGCGATGCAGTGTGGTGTTCTCGCCCATAACCTCCACCAGACACTGAGAGTGAGGTACATTAAGGTTAAATGCATTCAGTGCCAGCTTGCAAAGCACCCTATTCACTCTCAGTGCTCCGAAAAAAGGCTCAGGGTTGACTTCATTGCCATACACAGACTCCATGGTCAATTCTTTTAAGCTGGTATTCTGCTCCAGGTACTCTCCAAATGCCCTACCATCTCCAGGCAGCAGGCAGTAGTTATCAACATGAAGTTGTGAAATTGTCCTGTTGCCTTTCAAACCAAGCAGCAATGACTCTGCCTCTGCACATGTCATCTTGACACAGCGAATCTCAAGCCGTGTCAGAGACTGCATCTCCCCAAGAGAAGGTGCATGAAGGACAAACGCATCTTTTGACGGCATCACAGCAACCAGCACCTCCAGTTTTCTCAGACTTGCAACTGCTGTCAGGAGATCTTTGCTGGCACAATCAGTCAGCTCAAATGATCCACGGAGCTCCAGTCTTTCTATGCCACAACTTGCACGAAGGGCGTCACAAAGGAGCTGGTGGCTTAGAGTGAAGAAACTCCGGTTGAGCCGGAGGGTTCTGATACAACGGTGCTGCGTAATGAGCCAGTGCAGGAGGAAGCAAGCATGGTCTTTGGAAATGTCGCAATGCTGTGGTTCCTCGGTGTCTAGAGGAAACACGCCAAGCTTTCCAGGCACCTTTTCTTTGACTTCCATGCAGAGGACGCAGAGGAACTCATTCCAGAGGGACAGTTGTCCAAGCATGTGGCAGCACCTGGCAGGACCATCGGTACATGGAAGATCAAGGTTGATTTTGGACTTGCTCCATCTGCTCTTCATGTTACGTAGGTCAGAGCAGAGCTTCTCGGGTGCTGGGAGACCAGGACATCGTCGTGCAAGGGAGGCAGCATATTCTTCAAGGCTGGGACCTTCGCTCGGCCTGTAGAAAGCAAAGGCAATTAATGAGACTCTTGTAAACGTGGGTCGGAAGCAGCCACCCCGTCATTGCAAAACTGAATGTCCTGCGAAGGAGTCGGTAAATAAAAACTGAAAATTATCTCACGGTATTTTCAAGCAGACAAACCTACAGTTGTGGACAAGCGAAACTACACTGTGCCACCGCGTTCGCCTCACTTGGTACCACGGTGCCACTTTGAGGATTGTGTTTACTCTCATGCTTCAACACTGCCTTTACACACTACTCTCAAAGTGAGGGAATCCATGTGTTCCTCCGTTCAATCCACAGCCCTACGCTGCATAGACAAGTTCTCTTCCTCCACAACATTGGGGGTCACTTGTTAGAAAGAACGCGGCGCAGTCTCAATCCGTGTCTCAGCTTAAATGCAGTTTCAGCTGAGACAGAGCGCGCCGTGCCGGTTGAGTCACTTGATCAAAGCGAAATCGGCAGAGTCCCATCCTAGTCCTAACTTGAGTTAGATACCTAGAATGGAGTAAGGGAGGCCTACAGGGCGAATCTGGGGGGAAACTCGAGAAATACCGGATGTAGAAGCGATGCATTGGGACCTCCTGTCCAATAAAAAAGCGGATGGAAGATGTTATGAGTGTGACCCTAAGCGTAGTTCAGAATGACTGGCATGATATAGGCCAGAACAGCCAGCATTTGAGCGTTTGAGATCGGAAAGAGGAGAAATGACTTCGCTGGTTCCATTCCTAACAGAGTACAAACAATTGTTTAATGTCAGGATTGCCATCGTGCTGACAAATGACAGAAATTACAATGTCCCGTGGTGCTATATGATGGCCATTCAATTGTAGCAATAGACAGAAAAAGCACTTTGCCAGGCAGCAAGCAAGCCAATAAGCTTGAGCAACGGTTCTCTTCAGTCTTTTATAACAGAGGATGGTATTTACAATGGGCTACATGTGACGGCAGACTCATAAGGTGTTATGTATGTAGTGAAAGAATATAACGACCTGCATATTTACAAGTGTTCAGAGCCTACCAGTGTGGTAACCCTTCCGAAATCATTTTATTATTATATCATATGCTGCCTTTGTTGTTGTCTTGCATGTGCATTGAAGAGTTAAACTTCATACAAAAACATTTTAATTGTTTTTTTTTTTTTGTAAAACTAGAATTTGACGTGGTTTGTTTTTAAGTTGTTTGCGATAATTAGCCAAATTTTTTTCCATACACAAACGAGGAAAAAGATTACTGTCTACCTTGGTTACTGCAGCACGTCAAAGATAAACAACAGCCAACTGAGACTGTCGTAGCATTGGTGGAAATGGAAGGAAAAACGGGAAACCAAACAGGGCTATTGCTTGTCTTGTATACTTCGTGTCCCTGTCTTTTTTGCATTATTTCATGTTTAACTAAGAGCATCCCTGTTGCATAGTGGCCATGCCAAACATTTTTGTTTGGTTTGAGACCGGCAGTGAGCCAGCTCTGGGGGGTGTCTCAGGATTCGAGACCAGGATTGAGAAACAAATCCCAGTTTCAGTCTTAGAATCAGTCTTACTTCTCATCAAGCAAGTGACTTGTTTCGCCAAGACTGCTGGTTGGCTGAGACTGTCTCAGCTCGGGTCCTCAATGGTCCCAGCAAACAGACCCAGGTAAGTTTTAAAAAGGATATTACAACGAAATTTTTGCACTCATCTCTTAACCTACTCATGTTTAAGGGAGCAGTATCACATCAGACACACCAATCTCCTGTTGAAAAAGACACAAAAAGGAATTTTAAAATGAATTATACGATGAGCAAAGAGCACCTAGTGGATGTTGCTAATGCTCTTTTCGCGATGCATGTCTAGGAACCTGGACAGGTAGTGACGATAAAGGCCCATTCACACGATGCGTTTTTCTCGCGCATCTAGTGTCGCGAAATGTAGTTTTGTGAAATGTTTGCGCCGTCTGAACAAGTCCGAAAAGGACGCGCGCATCTAAAAAAAGTTGCGCGCACACCTCGCTTCTAGAGCGAGCTTTTGCTGAAACTTTGCCGAATCCTGTCAATCACTCTGAGGGCGCCGCCAATGGCCGCTCAGAAACGCTCTCACGTGGCCTTTGAGGGGGGAGCGAGCTGTTTGAGAAGACCACTTCCCTGCCGGTGTTGTAGCGGAGCCAAATCCGAAGAAAACCGAAACCCCGAACAATGGATACTGCCGGCGCTTCCGCAAGCACGTCAAGCTCCACTGAAGGAAAAGGGAGTAGCATATCGGAAAAAAAATCCAGCGATGGACGAAGACAATTAGCGGGAGTTGGCGAGATTAGAATAGTGCTCATAGCGTTGTTGTCGCGACGATACCGCTAAATAAGAGACCATCGAGTAAACTGAAACCAACTTTGCTTTGTTTACAAGCGAACATGAAACCATGTGCGCTCTCAAAAACAGTTGGCACAGTAAACTCGGGGCAGACATGGGCGCCGAGAAGTAACCAGATTGGGCACTTAGCATTTCTATGAATACCATGTGCATTGATAGGAGCTTTGGCAATGAATTGGCTGTGCACGGGCTTGGCGCCGGCACATGTCCTGCACATACAGGTTGCCGCCTCAATCGGCTTAGCGCACACGCGAGATCGCTCCAAGTAGTGCAGTATGTGAGAAAAAAAATTAAAGTGACTTGACTGCGTAAAATGCGCAAAGCAGGTCCCCAGATAAATAGCGATCTGATTCGGAGCTCACTCAAAACGGTGCATCGGTGTACGTTGTTGTTGCACGTGAAGCGGTACGTGTGAACGAGCACATTTCGCAAAACTTAAGTGTCGCGAAACTGTTGCGCGCCTAAAAAGTGCATCGTGTAAACAGACCTTAAGGCAAGACACTGGTTCTAAAATCGACTTTTTTGTTTATTAATGGATTATAATGAAAATTAGTGTGTATATGTGTTTTGGCTTCCTCTTTTCAAATATACAATTAGTTCTGCAATATCTCAATTACTTTTTGAGTTACGAAGAAAATAATGAAGCCTAATTAGGTCATTTCTTACGACTCATTAAGGAACTTTCTAATACGAATTTTTTTGCATAAGTGATATGGATTTGTAGCTAAAGACCTGTCATGCAAGATGATGCTATTTATATTTTTGTAAAGATAGATCATTGTATAAAACTAGTCTAATTAGGTCAAGTACACTATTTACAAAGCTTAACGAGGTCACATTATCACTAATAATAAAATTTCGGGCCCATACTGTCATACAAAAATAGCATCACCCTGCAGTTCACTTCTTTCTGAATTCAACGGTATAAAGTTTATAGAAATCCTCGAAGAATAATCTCATGAAAACAACCGTAAGGCTAGGCATGTAGACAAAAAATGCGAAGCTGAGAAAATTGCAGTTGAAGTTTTGACACTCATTGCATAAAATTGAGTAAGATATCCCATGCAATAATGTTCAGCAATATGAAGCGTAGTTCTATCTGAACAAATTGAGATGAAAAATTCTGCAATCCGTTCACAAGAACCTTTAGAAATAATATAAAACTGAGAAATAATGTCTGCAATGTGAAATAACGTTATAAAAGAATGAGTAGACTATAAGGGACAACGGGAGGAAGCACCAAGGGTTGCACGTTCCGAAAGCAGATTTTGTTTGGCCCTGAAAAGGGCCTTTGTTCGTGTAGCACTTGAAAGGGGAGCCCCTCACAGCTGTCCAGGACTGTAGTCCCCAGCTGTTCCAGTTTGGTGTTGCCTGGAGAACCTCTGCTTTGCATTGCTGCTGCTCTGGTGGGCAGTGTTGGCCTTATGCGGATTGTCCTTCTCCATGCTTTGAGAGCTTTTATGTCCACTACAATGAACTGTGTCCCAGCGTCGCGCGTCTGGCCTCCTGTGGTGACGCCGAGAAGGTCGAATTTGCGCCGGGTCGCCGACTTTTCCGATAGCGCACGCTTGCATTCGTCCGATCGTGCGACTCGTTGCGCCTGCTCGGCCGTGGAGTAGTATGCGGTGTCGACACGAACCGCGCTCGCAAAGCTCGACAAACTGCCGCTGCTGCATGGAGTCGCGATGTCTCCGGCTGATGTTTCCGGAAGATCCAAGGCATCCGGCGGTGCCGATCGCGGTGGCGCACTTGCAGCAGACAGCTTCGGCTTCTTGTTCCACGGTCGCTTCCTCTTCCTTCCGAACGCTTGCCGCGTGCTCGATTTCAACCGAGCGTCGTCCGGCATCTCGAGAACTCGAAGCGAAACAAAACAGAACACGCGCGACTTCGTAGGAAAACGAACCAACAATATTCAACGCAAGCGCGCAAACGGGAACTAAAACGTGCGCTCGACCACGGAGGAAACAAAGCAGACAGGCCTAAGGAGACGGGCGGAGACGAGCCCAGGAGCAGACGACGCACCTCTCGCCAGCGCGGGAACGGAAAGGAGGAAAGGAGAAAAAGAGCGGAGGGGCGCGTTTAGGCCAATAGCAGGGGCGCTAGGCGCCGTGCGTGCTCTGACGTACGGGCACCTTGCTAGCAGGCCAATGAGAGATCGCAATTGGGGCTTTCGAAACCCGCGGAATGCGGACGTTCCCCGATGTTGTCGCGATAACGAATGGCATGGGGACGTGGGGAAAATAAGCGGCTTTCCAACAAGACCAAGATGGCCGCGATCCGACGAGCGATCGCGAAACGCGCGGGGCGCGAAGTTCCACTTGTTTTTATTGAACTCGCTGTGTTAGGGCTCTGCGGGGACATCGTAAATATCATTTTTTTTCATGTTTAGACATTGATTTCGACATTGAAACTTTGCAGGCAGGTACCTTAGACTACAATTAATCCAAATATGTGAATTTTGAAAAACGTGAAATTTCGCGTTTTTTGACCATTTTAAGACCCGCGTCTCCCCTTAAAGGGATGCTGAACTGAAATTTTGGTTGGAAATTCTTGGTCGCAATGGCATACATAGCATGTCCTTTACTTCTAAAAGACGTTTTTTCGAGCGAGAAGGTGTATAAAATTGAATAAACACGAAAAATACAATTTTACGCAACCCCTGGTGAGCGTCGTGAAAAGCTCGCTTCGTGACGTGCACATTCTCATTCGCCTCAAAAGACAGATGGAGCCAAGCCAAGCCAGGCGCTAAGCCGGGTGGCGTTTGTTATTGTTAGTACCAAGCGGGTTCTGCCCGCGTGGCACTAGTACCAGTCACTTTGAGAACAGCCGCCGAGCGAAGAATCAAGGCGAGCACCAACGAACGAGGAGACTGCGCGGAGGCACCAGGGGCGCTGGGGGCGCCGAGAATGCGCACGTCAGTTCCACTACGCCTGCTCTCAGAAGGACTCGCTTGCGCCGGCGGCTTCCGGCCGAGGATTCGCTCTTAATTCAAAGAAATACAATAATTCGGGCCCCATCCGTCTGATTGAATATCGGTTTTAGGTACAGTACCATCCCGTGAAGCCCGCTCGGGCAATAATTATGAGATTTCAAATATCGGTTCAGCATCTGTTCAGCAGCTGTGATACCCAACTGCTAACATTAACTCATCATCTTCACCTCACTCTAGACCGGGGTTCTACGACTGACTGCATATTCCTGGATTTCTCAAAAGCTTTTGACAAGGTTTCTCACCAGCTACTTCTTCATAAACTTAGTAACCTTAATATACATCCCAATGTCCTCACATGGATAAAATCATTCCTAACGAATCGCTTCCAATTTGTTCGAACTAATGACACTAATTCTTCGCCCTCACCTGTTAACTCCGGTGTCCCTCAGGTCGGACCACTCTTATTTCTTATTTATATCAATGACCTTCCTGTGCATGTTTCTTCCTCTATTAGTTTATTCGCTGACGATTGTGTAATTTATAAAGAGATAGTTAACGACTCTGACATTTTCGCCCTTCAGGTTGATATTAACATCTGCAAATGGTGCAAGGAATCGCTCATGGAGCTTAACATCACTAAATGTACATCTATGAGAGTATCTCGTCATAACAACACTTGTCCTTCCTACTCTGTTAACAATTCTACTTTAGTTTCTGTGTCCTCCTATAAATATCTCGGCATTCACATAACCAACGACCTCTCCTGGAATATCCACGTCCAATACGTCACTAACAACGCAAATAGGCTTTTGGGCTATCTCAAACGTAACTTTTCGCTTGCTCCTCTTTCCTTAAAACTTCTCCTCTATAAAACCCTAGTTCGTCCTAAACTGGAATATGCAGCTTCTATCTGGAGCCCCGGTATCACCCTTGCATCAGCTGTCGAATCTATTCAGAATCGTTCTGCCCGTTTCATACTCTCGAACGATCATCGTACAGCCAGTGTAACTTCCATGAAATCGTCCCTCTCCTTACCTGATCTCTCTCTCTCCGAAGAAAAATATCTCGTCTATGTTTATTTCACAAGATTTATTACTCTAACCCCGCTCTCCGTCAAGCATTGTTTTTAGAACCATCGTACATATCATCACGTGTAGACCATGACCTAAAGGTAGGGATTCCCCATTGTAGCACATCCACTTTTAATGCTTCTTTTCTACCCCAAACCTCCATTGATTGGAATCGCCTTCCTGCACATATAGTCTCAATAACTAACACTGTTTATTTTAAAAATGCTATCACCAACTTTTTAACAGATGATGCATAGCGCGTGTTTTTGCTGTGCATGCGTGCGTGCGTGCATGCGTGCGTGCATGCGTGCGTGCATGTGTCGAGTGTGAGTGTGTGCGTGCGTGTGTGCGTGCGTGTGTGTGTGTGTGTGTGTGTGTGTGTGTGTGTGTGTGTGTGTATTTTTGCCTCGTTCAACTATGTTATTTTTATCTGTCGACCGCCCACTCCCCTCTGTAATGCCTTCGGGCCCTGAGGGAATAATAAATGAAATGAAATGAAATCCCTTTAACTGTCTCGCCTCCGGCCACCACGAGAGAAGAGGGGAAGGACGAACTCCCCTCTCCGCGAGACTCAGTTTTGTGTGTCCCAGAGGTCGCAATTGTCCCTCTACAAGATTATACACGGCTTGCACCTACGTCACATGATGACAACAAATACCGGTAACAACCATGCTGGTGGTTGAGCCGGCAGCAACTCGCAGCGAGAGCCATGGTAAACTGCGCCGCACTCGGCAGTAGCAATTGCTATGCATCCCGTCGATCGTTTTGTCGCCATGCCCCGCGACAGAGCAGCTGTCAAGAAAGTATGAGTGGAAGGGAAGCAATGGTGCCACGCATTTCATGGCGGCGAGTGACGGCACTTTTCTACCGTTGTTTATGTCGTGCATGCCTTTGCATCTGCTTCCGTTTGTGACATAGATGCCCTTTGCCTTTTGTTTCATCATGATGTTTCCACGCTCCAAGAGAATTATCGGGGCTCTCTGCCGACTACGGGTGAGAGTGTCACGCTCCGATTCCGGCCAGACAGCGATCGGTGCAAGTGCGTGCACACGGGAGGCAGCGGCCCCTGTGTGCACGCTTGCCGAGAAGCTGCTGCCGGGGCATCGGCTTGTGCCATCTGCGACACGGTAACCTTTGCAGGGAGCGAAAGTATTCAGGCGGGCGGTTAAAAAACATCATAATCTAAACCCTGAAACAGTGAGAGTCGTCTTGTCGGTCATTTTGTTTCTTTTTGTCTCTGGTTCTAGAGTGTGACGGTGACATTGCATTGTTTCCTAGTGCTTCGCAAAATCGTAACAATTTTACTACAAGCGTTCATAGAGCCACTCGTCAAATTTGGTAGCGCACAATGAAGCTTTTTTGCCGAAACGACAGCTCTTCGTGTTAAAATTTCATTGCCGCGGCATACCGAAACCTTTTGCTTGTAGCGCAATCGCACCAACACCGAAAAATTCTGGACGTACTGGCTGAACATCGTCATCGTAAGGATCGGCACGTTTTTCCAAGTTAACATGTTAACTTTGTAGAAAATTTGGTGCATGCCAGCCAGGGATGGGCAAAATACATGCAAATATGTACGAAATACAAATACAAAATACTTCGTCAAAAATGTATTTAATTACAAATTTAATTACATTTCCAAAAAAGCATTTAAGTACAAGATACAAATACAACCAAATGTATTCGGTCTCCTCCGAATACCTTTCCAAATACATTCCTTAAAATTTGCGTCAGCGACTTCAGGGCACCTGCAATGGGTTTCTGGGTGTCTTATTTTAATTTTGCATCGCACACTCGAGTTAGTTGTGAGGCTCTAGTAGCGTAATAGAAATATAATCACAAAAAAATGTAATCAGCTTGGACGTAATAGGTGAACAAAGTACAGAGCTTCAAGCAGCTTTTTTTTGTCGATTACATTTTGGTATAGACCAACAAAGAACCGAGACGACCAGGGCGCGCAGCACTAGCTGGAGAATTTTTTATTGTTGCAACTCGCACCAGTTACGAAAATCTGGATGACCCGCGCATTTAGAATGTTCAATGCAAAAACATGGATGGAAATCAGGCTGGAAAGCATCACAAGTTGTCACAGGCACTTATTTAGCTAGTCTGCCTGTGAACGTTGATTTCGTCACTATTCTTGCCCTGGACTATAGTCGGTTACAAGTTAAGAAAGTAGTAGAAGCCCCTCCCCATAAGCGTGATGCGCCCGCTTCAACCGCCTCCGCAGTCGAGAAAATAGTTCGCTGAAAACGCCCCTTCTGCTTTAATGGATGGATATTGATTATAAACAGACCTTTTAGCGTGCGGCAGCTTGCGCCACCTAGCCGAGGCAAATTACTCGCTCCGGAAGGTTGACGTAAAAAGAAGGCTTCAGTGCAACAAAAATTGTAACTTTTATAAGTAATGCATATATGGTTGTTGGTTTTAGCTTGATAACCTTCCTACTCGAATTAAGTACATTCCGTGTATTTGCTGAGTTTGTTAAAAAAATACCTGCGTTTCGGGTTTTGAAAGTTCCTGCGATTCGCGTTTTGACAATGCCGAAGTCGTCTTTCCTTTTCCGTTATGAATCCCAACGTGGAGACAGCGGAATGCGATTCCTCTGATACTTCTTCGTCAAGAGAGTCTGGTACAGCCTCGCCGCCTACGCCAAGGCGCCTCTACAAAAGGCATAAGAGCGGCGATGTCCTCAACCGAGTTGCACGGCAGCTGATAATGAACGCGTACGTTCAGGTGCGACACAAACCGCCCGCCAAGCCCGGCCAGCCCGGCCTCACTCTGGAGGAGTCCTGCATCAAAGTCAGCAAACTGCTTGGCGTTGGTGTATGCACCGTCCTCGAGATTAGGAAGCAGGCGAAAGAAACCGAGGGACAAGTTGTGAGACCTTATCGGAAGCGCCCAGCAAGTGAAGGCAAGAGGCGGCGCAAAGTCAGGTACGGCGAGTTCACGTTGTGCGCGCTGAGATTGTGCGTCCACCATTTCTTTCGACGGAACGAGGTCCCCACGGTCAAGAAGATAACGGCCGAATTCTGCGCGAGCACTGAACTTCCCTCGTTGAAGGCTTGGACTTTGCGTCGCCTTCTCCACGACATCGGATTCGAGCATGACAAGAGGGAACGAAACTCCCGGTTGATTGAACGAGAGGACATAGTCGCCTGGCAGCAGAAGTACCTGCATGAGATCGCACGTCACCGACAAGATGGTCAGAAGATCTTCTACTTGGATGAGACGTGGGTGACGGCAGGGCACACTGTCTCAAGGGTGTGGGTAGACACGACAGTGGCCTCGTCTCACGAAGCCTTCATGCGTGGTCTCTCGACTGGCCTCAAGCAGCCATCGGAAAAGGGCCAGCGTCTTATTGTCACCCACATCAGCAGCGATGAAGGCTTCGTCGACGGCTGCCTGGACGTGTTTCCGTGGACAAAAGACCGGTGATTACCACGAGAAAATGGATGGCGCCCGCTTCGAGAAGTGGTTCGACGGTGTCCTCGACAAACTGCCGACACGTTATCGTCATGGACAACGCTTCTTACCATTCACGGCGGTTGGAACAAGGAGGTTAGAAGTACTAGGAGGGGGCACGTTGCAATATTGGTGAAGCCTAGTCATAAAAAGTTCAAACGATTTTGTGCCCAGCGTGACCGCAGATCTCTCTGGCGATTGGTGCGCGTGACATGTCACGTGTGAGATGGATGGTTGATTGTAGAAGGACTCCTTGCAGGCTTGCGCGCGCTCCGTCCGGTAGGTTTTATCAGGTCGAAGTCTAGACTGTGGTGTATTCTAGTACCCCACAGCAAGACGAAGTCTAGCTACGGTCACATGATGTGGTCACGTTGACATGGTAAGTGAGGAGAGTAAGGAGGAAAATGAGAAAGAGGCGAGGCGTCAAGGGAGCTTGGCTTGTGGAGGCTACGCGGCCGACGTCATGCCCTCTCCTACCCTTCTATTCTCCATGGGTTGGAAGCAGTGCCGACAACGAGTTCCCGGAAGGACGACATCCGACAGTGGCTGACGTCTAAGAAAATTTTATGGGACCCCAAGATGGTGAAGAAGCAGCTGCTCGACATTGTGGCCTTGGTGAAGCCACAGCACCTAAAGTATCGTGTGGACACTGCTGCCGAGACAGCTGGCTGCACTGTGGTCAGGCTCCCACCGTATCACTGCGAGTTCAACCCCATTGAACTGATATGGGCGCAGATTAAGAACGGCGTTGCTGCCCGAAACACGACGTTCAAGATTGTCGACTTGGGGAGACTCCTCAACAAAGAAGTTGACAAGGTCACCACTGAAAACTGGATTAATGCTGTCAGGCACGTTATTGACATTGAAGCAACGTTCCGACGAGGCGGTGCCACAAGTGCCCACATCCAGCCCATCGTCATTTAGCTGGATGGAGAGGACACCCCATCTGAGAGTGACCTGTCTGGTGTCAAGCCCCTTGACGAAGCTTAAGGCCACCATTATGGAAAAAGCGTGGAACATCTCGGAACAGAAAACGGTCCTTTTAAGGACCACTCATTTGCTTTAAGATCGGATTGTTCTTCTTGACCACCACTAACCTCCAATTTCTCATGTTGTCATGTTTCTCTGCTCGTTGCCGTATAACATTTAGATATGCAGCCACCAGACAAACTTTATTTTTGTTGCGATAATGTCTAAGCTGGTGATTCATTGCACTGTGCCATGAATCACCAGTATAGATTTCAACTTCACGAAAACAAAAGTTTGCAGCCCATCTACGGCAAAGACATCAGATGCCATATTGACCCTTCCCGCTGTCTAAACATCTTTGCTACGCAGCAAATGGAATTTTGATTGCAAATAAGCTCTTTTTTGTCTAAGAAAAATGACACAACATATCACTGCCAGTGCTCTGCTTTAAAGCATAAATGGGACGTCTGTGGCCATTTACATTACTGAGGCTTCTGGGAATAACAAAGCCGTGTGTTAGCACAGCGGACAGCGAAATCGCAGTACCAGTACTCTGCTTCGAAGTCTAAAGGGAACGCCTATGGTTATCACATGACCGAGGCCCCTCTGAAAACAACAATGTGTGTCAGCACTGTGGGCAGCTAACTCTTAATGCCAATGACCTGTTTCGAAGCATAAACTGAACGTCAGTGGCCATTCACATGACCGAGGCCACTCTGAGAATAACAATAACGTGCATCAGCGCTGCGGGCAGCTAACTCTAACTGCCAATGACCTGTTTCGAAGCATAAACTGGACGTCAGTGGCCATCCACACGACCGAGGCCACTCTGAGAATAACAATAACGTGCATCAGCGCTGCGGGCAGCTAACTCTAACTGCCAATGACCTGTTTCGAAGCATAAACTGGACGTCGGTGGCGATTCACACGACCGAGGCCACTCTGAGAATAACAATAACAAGCATCAGCGCTGCGGGCAGCTAACTTCAACTGCCAATGACCTGTTTCGAAGCATAAACTGGACGTCGGTGGCCATTCACACGACTGAGGCCACTCTGAGAATAACAATAACGTGCATCAGCGCTGCGGGCAGCTAAGTCTAACTGCCAATGACCTGTTTCGAAGCATTAACTGGACGTCGGTGGCCATTCTCACAACCGAGGCCACTCTGAGAATAACAATAACGTCTGTCAGCACTGTGTGCAGCTAACTCTAACTGCTAATGATCTCGTTTCGAAACATAAACAGGACGTCTGTGGCCATTCACACGACTGAGGCCACCCTGGGAATAACAATACCTTGTGTTAGCACAGTGGAGAGCAAAATGCCAGTGCTAGTGCTCCGTTTCGAAGCATAATAGACGAGTCGAAAGTTCCCTTGAAGTCGACGGCCATTACGACTCTTGGGTTGCACTTTGGCGAGTTGGCCAACACCTCGTGGTGGATGAGGAGCAAGCTGCCCTGTGCGCCGAAGTGTGGTCTGAAGTAGTGCGGCATAGATTTCCTGAATTTAAGAGGCGCCATTGTACTCGCTTGAAATATATCGTAAAAACAGCACTAATTGCTTGACGTGAGAAAACGTCGGCTACAACCAGAGGTCGGCATTTTAGGTCGCCCTCACTCACCCTCACCCTCACAGCCACACTCACCTAAGCCCCTCACTCACCCTCACCCTCACAGCTACACTCACGTTCAGCCCCTCACTCACCCTCACCCTCACAGTCACCTCATGGCCCTCACGCACTCACCGCCCTCACGCCCCTCCCGGCCCTCACGCCCCTCACTCACTCATGGCCCTCACGCCACTCACCGCCCTCACGCCACTCACCACCCTCACGGCCCTCACGCACTCATAGCCCTCACCGTCCTCACGGTCCTCACCGCCCTCACGTACTCACCGCCCTCACGCCACTCACCGCCCTCACCGCCCTCACTGCCCTCACCGACCTCACGCCACTCACCGCTCTCACGCCACTCACCGCCCTCACGCCACTCACCGCCCTCACGCCACTCACGCCACTCACCGCCCTCACGCCACTCACGTACTCATGGCCCTCACGCCACTCAGGCCAGCTTCAGATGGAGCAATTTCGGCCAGAAACTTTACGTCGCAACACCAGCAACAGGCGCCGCCCGCAATCACACACAGCAACCAATTGCTGCAATTTGCCATCGTCATCATAAAATTTGATTTTAGAGCGCAGCTCTTAGGGGCCCGTTCCCGGCTTGAGCGGCGTCGCCGTCGGCGTAACCGCAACCCTCGTAACCCTCGTGAGGGTTACGAGGGTTAATCTCATGAGGATTACCCTCACGAGGATCACGAGGGCCACGAGGGTTACTTACCCTCGTAACCCTCACGAGGGTTACGAGCGTTAGTTACCCTCAAAAGGGTTACCTTCACGAGGGTTACCCTCACGAGGGTTACTTACCCTTGTAACCCTCACGAGGGTTACGAGGGTTAGTAACCCTCGTGAGGGTAACCCTCGTGAAGGTAACCCTTTTGAGGGTTACGAGGGTTAGTAACCCTCGTGAGGGTAACCTTCACGAGGGCTACCCTCACGAGGGTCACGAGGGTTATGAGAGTTACCCTCACGAGGGTTACTTACCCTCGTAACCCTCACGAGGGTTAGTAACCCTCGTGAGGGTAACTTTCACGAGGGTTACCCTCACGAGGGTCACGAGGGTTATGAGAGTTACCCTTACGAGGGTCACGAGAGTTACCCTCACGAGGGTCACGAGAGTTACCCTCACGAGGGTCACGAGAGTTGCCCTCACAAGGGTTACTAGGGTTACCCTCACGAGGGTCACGATGGTTACCCAGGTCAAGTGACCCCCCCTGGGGTCACGTGACCTGGGGATACCCCCGAGGTCACGTGATCCCCCGTTGACGTCATAGCCACTGATGACGTCATCAGTGACGTCACTGATGATGTCACCGGCATCCGCATCGTCATCGTCATCATCACTGATGACGTCATTAGTGACGTCACTGATGACGTCACCGGCATCCGCATCGTCATCATCATCACTGATGGCGTCATCAGTGACGCTACTGATGACGTCATCGGTATCGTCACGTGGCCCCAGGTCACGTGACCCCCGCGACGTCACGTGACGCCCCAAGGTCACGTGACCCCCCGCCCCCGAGGTCACTTGACCCACCCCCCAGTACCCTTCCCTCCTCCTCCTCAAGAGCTGCGCTCTAATTCGGCGTTACAGGGAGTTGTAAACGGCTTTCATTTTTTTCTTGCACTATTTAGACACAATTACGCGTTATAAACATGTTTTTATGCATTTAAATCCCGTTAAGAATACTAATGCACCTTTCTGAAACAGTTTATTTCCATAAAACAATGGATTTTAAACAAGAACCAAGTCTTTCGGTGTCATCATCACCGGCACGAGGTATCACGTGAAAATTTTGCTTCCCTGATTAGATGCAGCCGCTTCAAACGTATTCGAATTGCTCCGAGTTGCTTGCTTATTTCGAGCCGGACCCGATCTCAGCAATTCGTGTCAATCTAGGGAAAGCTAGAGAACAACCCGCCATTAACACCAAAATTGCTGAGGAAGATGCTCGATCTGAAGGGGGCCTCACGCACTCACCGCCCTCACGGCCCTCACACCACCTCATGCACTCACCGCCCTCACGGCCCTCACGCCTCTCATGCCACTCACGCCACTCATGGCCCTCACACCCCTCACGCACTCACCGCCCTCACACCACTAACGCACTCATGGCCCTCACGCCACTCACCGCCCTCACGCCCCTCACGCACTCATGGCCCTCATACCCCTTGCCGCCCTCACCGCCCTCACGGCCCTCAGGGCCCTCACGGCCCTCACTCACCCTCACACTCATAAATTTTCCTGGTTCAGAAACTCACTCACCCTCACCCCACCTGTGGAGATGAGGGTGAGTGAGGGTGAGTGAGGGCCCTCATGAGTGAGGTTTGCCGAGGTATGGCTACAACATTGATGAAGGATTGGTGAGAGGACGGAGATCTGGGGAATGCCAATGCCGGTAACTGGGCCTAGCTCAAGCTTGATATTGTCCGTCTTGCAGAAACGCTGTGATGAAGTGAAGCGGTCTTCCATAGAGACCTCAGTTTTGAGCCTCCCGGACTAGTGCAATGTACAGGATTAAATCCAACGCTTTCAAAGCCGATAAGAACCACAATGCACAGATTGCAGCCAGACTTGTTGCCAAGGGCAGAGTTGTGAAGTACCGAAAGGTTGTTTTCGAGCGCTTGGGTGGCTTCTAAAGCTGCTTTAGAATGAATGGAGGTATTTCTGGGTTTTGTGATGCTATAGGCTGTAACAGGCGTAATCGCATTTTCCACTGGTGCCCCTGTAGTGCCCCCATCAGCTGGCCCAGAGGTCAACTATATAGTGCAAGTCACGATTTGGGGTCCTTTCTCGCACCCGGATCAAGTGGGTCGCCTCCTGGAAGGCCGGGGATGTACTGTTGGAGCGAAATTGTAGGATTAGTCTAATGGGCTGCTAAGAAGTTATCCCATACGACGAATCATGCAGAGCCCTTTGAAGGCTGAGGTCTAAGGCTTGCAACGAGGTCAGATAGGTAGGTGGTCGCTTCCCACTGTCGGTGTGAACTCGCCATACCCCTCGGCTTGGGGAGCCCCACGTTAACCCTCGACTCTCAGGCCCGAGCCCGCTGTACTCGTCATACTTTTGCACCAATAACGCCGATAATGAGTCCATCTTGTCCAGTCCAGAACCATTTCAAATTTGCCTCATGGCCCCTTATCCAATTCCAGGTAGTGAACTTTAAAAGCAGAGGGGCATGAAATTCATTTTCTTCTTTTGTTTAGAGTGCATTTGTTCTGGCAATGGGTATCTAAAAATGATGCCTCCGATAGTGTTTAAGTAACACGGCTCGGGAACAGGCTTTTTGTGCGGTGCCACTCATTTAATCAAATGACATTTTTCCGACAGTTTGTTTCAACGCTGCGACGTTTTATCAACAGATTGTTTCATCGACACTCGCTCATCGACATATCTTGCTATGTTTCGTCGACAAGATCTTTGTTTGGTTAGGGGTGCGCTGCTTTGTTGGTGAGCAAGGGTACGGGTACATGCACGGGGGCAGGACCACCCTTACACGCTGCTGCGAAGCGGCATGTACGGGTGGGCTGGGTCGGTCCACATTTTCGTAATGAACTGCTGGAGACTGTCGCCGCAAAGCGTCGTGAACTGGGTGGGTCGGATAGCTTAATACGTGCTTCAGTGATAAACGCACAACAAAATGTTCCCACAGCGTGATATTTGTGTGTCGATGAAACTTCACAGCACAGTGTGGCAGTATCAATGAAACGAGAGTCGTAAAAAGTTGATGAAACGTGTCGGAACAACAGGGACCCTTCTTTCCAATGGTTCCATGGAGGCTCTGACAATGAGGACTGCAATTCGACAAAAAACCCCGAGACTGGGACAAAAAGGGGACGGACAAACACAAAGTCTCAAACACAGCTGAATTTTATTTGACAACGAAGGGTGCTTATATAGGCATCAAATCCTACACAAATCAAAAGAGACGAAGGAAAGAGAGGGAGAAACCTACACAAAACAAAAGAGACGAAAGAAAAAAGAGGGAAAATTGGGAAAACCCGTGCCACAAGCAGTACAACAAAAAATAGTTTTTTGTTGTACTGCTTGTGGCACGGGTTTTCCCAATTCTCCCTCTTTTTTCTTTCGTCTCTTTTGTTTTGTGTAGGTTTCTCTCTCTCTTTTGGTTTGTGTAGGATTTGACGCCTATATAAGCACCCTTTGTTGTCAAATAAAATTCAGCTGTGTTTGAGACTCTGTTTGTCCGTCCCTTTTTGTCCCAGTCTCGGGGTTTTTGTCGAAATGTTTAACCACCACCAGCTCGTTTGCGCCCTTACCTTTTGTTCATTAGGGACTAGGGATGCCGCGAACTTTTTTCGAATCGAAGTTTCGATGATCGAATCAAGCGGTTCGAAAGATTTCGATTTTTCGAATTGTCTATATCATAAAATTCGACGGAGGTAAAATTTTCGAACTTGTTAAGCTAAGAAGTACGACGCTTTTCGAACCGTCGAACTTATTACGCTAAAAAATTCGATCTTTTTCGAACTTATTGCGCTGCAAGGTTCGATGCTTGTCGAACTTTCGAACTTGACTGACCAAAACATTCGATGAATTTCGAACTTTCGAACTTATTTATCAAGAGAATTCGAAAAGTTTCGAACTTTCGAATTCTGAAAAGTCAGAAGTTCGTCGAACTTCGAACTTTTAGGGTAAAAGTTCGACGTTCGTCGAACTTCGAAAGACCAGCGGACGGTTTTATTTGATTTCAAGTAGTAGGGTACATTCGTAATTTTTTTTTTTTTCTCGAACTTTTACACGCAATGCTGCGTTCCTTACGAAAGACAATGTCGTTTATTTCAATGTTCTGGCATGCTTAGGTTTAAAGAAATAAATCCCCAAAGGGGCGAGGAAGGACGACGGGTTTTTGACGATTAAGGCCCGTTCACACTCTTGCGACCTCTTAAACCTAGGTTCCTTACAACTTCTTAAACCAGAAAACACAATGGCGCCATCTATTGGGAAGCAGTGTAAACTCGGCGGTCCGGCATATTTTTTTTTTATTTCTCGCGCATTATTCTTTCTTTCTTGGCTCGAAAAACTTCTGTCAATGTTATAAACGAGCCTTTCTATGGGTATTACGCACATTTGACCTCGGAAATCCCGCAAAACCTTCGCTCTTGTGAAATGCAGTTCCAGGGTCACCGCATAGATGGCGCCACAATGCCAGTTTGTTCCCTCATTTTAAAAACATTTAACAAGTTTTAAGAGAACTCGTCTCCCTCAGTCGTACTCGGTCGCACTCAGTCGCAAGAGTGTGAACGGGCCTTTATCGTTTGTGCCAGATTTGAAGCACGCTGCAGCCGGAGCTATTTATGGTAGATATGTTATACTTTTTTTAAGAATGATCTATGTATAGCCTAGGTAAGTGCCGTCTTAAGATGTGATTAGTATTGTTATTCAACGTGAGTTTCGAAGAAATGTCCAAACATGTATCTGCATGCAATTATGACCTAAACTTTATATTTATTTTCGTCTAAGTTGTTTGAGGTATCGCATTTAAATTAACACCACAGACAGTACATATCATTGCCATCTGCAGAATACAAAATAATATATTTATTGTTTTTTCACGTTAAGGAATAAATTAACTCATGGGAGAAGATTTCTAATAGTGTTCAAGTTCAGCACGTCATTAAAAGAAAACTTTTTTTTTTTTTTTCGCTTCACGTTCCTGGGACGTGTTTCTTTTAGCCTGTACACATTTTGGTAAAAGAAACTTGTTTCGAAGTTCTGAACCTCTGAATATGCAACAATATAACACTTCCGACGAATTCTTGATAGTTCTTTTTTTTTTTTTCTCCTGTTTTTTATTCTTGCATTTATTCTTTTTTTTTTTTTTTTTGTAACTATTGGCACAGGTGTTTAGGTCGATAAGACAGCTTTGAACTTCCGAACCACTAAGCATGTGACGAGCAGTGCCTTCTGACAACGAGTTTCTAACAATGACCATCTACGCAACCTTTTATGCAGTGAAGAGCGACAGTAGCTATACATATGCATAAATAATTTCAGCTTAAAATAAGCTCGACCACGCCCTCTTTCCCCGTATTGTTTTCTTTAACAGTCCGAAATACCTGCAAGGGGATGTAGGAGGCTAAAGCCTTCCCCCCCCCCCCCCCCCACCTCCCGCTACCCTCTTTCCCCCCGTTTTTCCTCTTCCGACGCCACTTGTATGGTAGAACGCTCCTCGACCTCGAGTTGTGTCGGCTTTTGTGCTTTTTGCGAGGCGATTCCTCCGTCCCAGCAAATAAACCTCCATGACAATTATAAACTTCACCGGATCGGATTACTACCAGCGTGCAAGGGGTGGCAAGCAGGGTTGTAAAGTACCTAGGTACAAGTAACTGTAAATCGGTATCTAGGTACTTTTGTTGCACCTGAGGTACGAACCTAGGTACTTTTATTTCTCGGTATCTGTATCTGTGCCTTAGGTACATTTTCCAGTAACTTGTAACTAAGTGAAGTTACTTTTTACAGGTACTTTTTTATTCACTTCAAAATGGTAGAAACTATAAATCTTGAAGTATCAACACACTATCATGTGACGTGATAAACGTTGAGTTGGGTACGACCTGGGAGGCACTGACTTGATCGAACAACGTTTTAGCAATTGAAGCTCCGTCCATGATTTTTCATCGAACGACACTTTAGCGAATGGTGGTGTTCATTTGAGCGAATAGTGGATTAGCGATGCCGTTCAAGCGACACCAATATATCGAATTGCTTCGGAACAACGTTTAAGGAAAATAGCGACCAGCTTCCTTCATCTCAAATTGAAATTGACTTTATTGCGTGTATGAAGCTCCTCTGACAGCTATACAATAGAACAGATAACTTGAAAGATGTGCACAATTTCTGTTGCCTGTATCTTGTCTTGGTGGTGGCTCTCTTTTGCCATAAATACAATATAAGATATAATTGAAAATGAATTATAATCATAACCATAAAGAAATGTAACATCGCAGATATAATACAGTTTCCACTGAATACATCGGACTCAAATTTGGCGGCTATCAAAACTGAAAAAGTTCCGAAAGAAAAAAAAAAAAAAAGCTTATTTTTCTTCAAACTAGCGAAAGAAGAAAAAAAACGAGGAAGCTTGAAGCCTTTCGCTTGATGTCGCAAAGGTTAGGTGCATATGCTCTCGACTCATGCGTTTCTTCATGCGGCCGACGTATTCTGGCTGGGCCCTTCGACGTCAGCACCGGCTCATGTGAATACCCTTTTCCTTATTTCTAGCATTGACACCAATAAAGCACTTTTATGGAACTCGTTTTTGTGTTTATCCTTAGTATAAAAAGCTTTACTTCCAATATATATTTACGAATTCGGGGAAAATAAAGTATATTTAAAGTAACTGTACCTTTACCTAGATACCTTTTTAAGCCAGTACCTAGGTACGTACCTAAGTACCTTTTTGTATGAGTAGCTGTAACTGTATCTTAGGTACATTTTTGAAGTAACTTTTACAACCCTGGTGGCGAGGTAGTTTGCCAGGTCGCTTCAAAGTTTTTCTGAGCCTCAATCTCCTGCTCGCCCCTGGCCGTTTCGAACTGGATGAGTCTCGTAAAACAGTGTGTTCGTGTGATCACTACTGCATGATGCAGGTTAAAGACCCCCCCCCACCCGGGGCTGGCGGTCACAATTCTGCACTGGCAAATATTCTAGCACGTCCGGGACACTCGTCGTCTCATTTAATTGCCTGACCAACTTCGTAGAATCTAGATATCACACCTTAACTTTTCTAAACTTGATTTTGAACAAGTGAGTTGTGAAAACGTTATTTGAAACTGAAACTGTGGAAAAACTTGAAAATCGGACTTCGAACTTTCAAAACTTGGATTATAAAAAAATTCAAAATCTTCAAATTTTTTTTTTCTTTTTTTGAATTTGGCGTTAGAAGAGAATTGAAACCTTTGAAGTTTTCGAACTTTATGCAGAAAGAAATTCGAAATCTTCGAATTGTTCAAACTTCATGTCTATAAAAATTCGAAGCGTTCGAAGTTTTCGAATTTTTTTTACAAAGAATTTCGAAATCTTCGAATTTATCGAACCTGAAGTAAAAAAATATTCGAAATATTCGAATTCGAAATTTTAGAAACCGTGAAAGCTTCGAAGTTTTCGAATTCGAAACTCCACTGTGGTCAAAAGTTATGAAATTTTCGAAATCGAACCTCGGTCGGTACGAAAATATCGAAATTTTTCGAAATCGAACCTCAGTTCGCTTCGCAAATATCGAAACCTTTCGAAATCGAACCTAGGGTAGTTCGCGACATCCCTAATTAGGACTGCAAGGTTGCCTCCAAGAAGCTCAATGTTTTTTACACGAGTCTGTCTTTGCCAAGGTAGACCAGAAAGACGATGGCAGATTCTGAAGAGCTCGATCGCAGCTACGGCTTGGTATAATCCAGAGATAAACATACATCAGAAATGTAATTAGGCGGTTTGAGCTGTTGCTTGATTCAAACATTGTTGATTTTATTGTTATAAAGACAAATCATTCTGCCATTTGCATTCGGACCAAGATCAGGACATCATGAGTATTCGGTATGTTTTCAATTCTTGATTTAAACAAATATTTCGCATATAAGAAAGCCACAATTCATGAAGCGGGAAGCTGCCCTTACAATCAATTTTTAT
Organism: Ixodes scapularis; assembly: GCF_016920785.2. Classification (NCBI taxonomy): domain Eukaryota; kingdom Metazoa; phylum Arthropoda; class Arachnida; order Ixodida; family Ixodidae; genus Ixodes; species Ixodes scapularis. The sequence continues at coordinate 129,319,708 of NW_024609846.1, forward strand.
TGACATACTTTTCATCTTTTACAAATTATTAAACCAATGCTGCGATCCAATATTGTGGACACATTTTCCTTCTAAAGTAAATTGGAAAAATTGATGCGTGTTTACTGGTAATACCTAAGGCCTCGACGCGACGCGAGTGGAGGTACACGCGTCACGTACCCGGGTTTCGAAGCATAAACATACGACTGACAGCGCCTCGAGAGCAAGCAGAATGTTTGGAAGCATTTGAGAGAACCGAATCTGCTTCCCTCAAATTCTCTGGTATTTCTTCCAAAAGAAGACATCAGCTTCTTAACGTCCAAAACAATATCAAAAAAATGTTTGTAACATACGCATCACTGGCTTTATCATTTGTGTGCCACCAGTATGTAACAGCTCATTATTGCGAACGAGGGTGCACCCGCGGGTACTATCGCAATCATAGATTACCGTGCAGCTCATTGCGACGCGGAAACTTGACAAGGACGCCACGTTTCACAGATGAATGCATACTGCTTCGAAGGCGTCATTTCAGTAGACAGACTATTTATTAACGTCAGCAAAGATACGGTCGAAATTGGGTAAAGACACTTACTGTGTTCGCGGTTCACTTATGCCCCTCCCGTACAGCCCACTACACTTATAAAGAAGAGTTTGGTGACCGCTGCATTTTAATGTCGCTCCACGGAAACCACTGCGAAGAAAAGCCGATGCCTTCACGATGTTGAGGCGCAACCTGAGGCAGAGGAGCAGACGGCTTTCGATGTATGTACAACGCTAGGCCTTACTCCCGCATCGAAATTTTGTATTTACTGTTCTATTTGTTTTTGTTCTATTGCCACCCCCTTGTATAATGCCCCATGGGCCCTCAAGGAAAATAAATGATGATGATGATGATGGCAATGCTATCGCTCGATTCTCACGCTGTCGCGCAGAACCTATTGCGAATAAAAGTGGACGCGGTTACGACTTAGCAACGTATGCTCGGGTAAGTGAAAAACCACATTAAAAAACAGAATAATTGCTGCAAGATACTCAAGTCATAAAAAATCTGCCCGGCAGCCATGTTGAAAATATTCATTTGCCAGAACAAGATTGATTCGGGCAGGTCGTGACGTCACGGAAACAACGGGACGCGATTGGTGGCGGAGGAATACAAGATTCCCTTTGAGGGGCATTTGCCGCTACCTTCTTGACTTGTAACCGACTATAGCACCGCAATCACAGTCACTAAACGTTTGTGCTTGATTGAGAGTCACTGCATTCGGTGCAGAACATAGTTTTCTTCCTGCTCTGGACAGTGACAATAAATTTGAGGGATGTATTTTTGCCCACAAAATTGTATTTAATTACAATTGTATCTGAAATACCCACGTTTTAGTATTTAAATCCACACGTCAAATACATTACCCAATTTGTAATACAAATGCAAAATACACAAAGTATTTGAAATACGTGTTTCAAATACTTGTATTTAAAATACTGCCCATCTCTGATGCCAGCGCATGTCCGGGCAGTTAGCGGCATCCTACACCTTAGTAAGGACCGCTTCAGACGGGGAAACTTTTTAGGACGCTTTAGACGAGGCAACTTTTCCAGCAATTTTGAGGTTGCTGGCGGGTTGTTTCCTAGCTTTCCCTAGATCGACACGAATTGCTGAGATCGGGTCCGGCTCGAAACGGATGAGCAACTCAAACAACTCGAAGACGTTTAAAACAGCAGCAGCCAATCAGGGACGAAATATTTTCACGTGATGCCCCTGTAGTGGTGATGATGACAGCTAAAGACTTGGTTCTGGTTTGAAAAGGATCGTTTTTAGAAATAAACCGTTTCAGAAAAATTAGTTAGTATTTTCAATTCCATTAAAAAATGTACAAACATGTTTTTAGCGCATAGTTGTGCATCTAAATAGTGCAAGAAAAATCAAATTTTTGATGATGATGGCAAATCATACCAACTCGGTTGCTGAGTGTGAATGCGGGCGGCCCATGTTGCTGGTGTTGCGACGTCAATTTGCTGGGTGAAATTGCCTTGTCGGAAGCGGGCCTTAGCAATTTTGGGATTGCTGGCAGGTTGTTTCCCAGCTTTCCCTAGATCGACAGAATTGCTCAGATCGGGTCTAGTTTGAAACAAGCGAGCAACTAGGAGCAATTCGAAGGTGTTTGAAGGGGCAGCAGCCAACCAGGGACGCAATATTTTCATGCAATCCCCCTTGGTTCCGGTAGACTTGGTTCTGGTTTGAAATTTATCGTTTTTTTGGAAATAAACCGTTTCTGAACGATGAGTTAGCATTCTCAACGCCATTTAAAGGTACAAAAACACATTAATAGTGCAGAACTGTGTGTCTAAATAGTGCAAGAAAAATAAAATGTAATGATGATGATTGAAAATTGCAGCAATTGGTTTCTGCGTGTGAACGCGGGCGAGCCGTGTTGCGACGTCAAGTTGCTGGGAGAAACTGCCCCGTCTGAAGCGGGCCGAAGCGCGTCCGCACGGTGTGAAGTCAACCACCAGCATGGCGCGGGGCCCTCGGCCTTCCCTAGCGTGACGTCACGTGCAAGTGCCTCCCACGTGCAAGGCATGTATAAAATAACCCGTAACTCAGAATTCGTACAAAAGCGGCTCTGGGGTTAGTTGCGGTGGCCCGATCACTGGCGTGATTCGGCCGCTTCGGTTGATCCATTTCACTTGATCCTGGGTTAAGCCTTTCCTCGAGCTTTTTCGAAATCAGCTTTAGAGAACATCAGCTGGTTACAACTGATTAAAACGGAAATACGTATCACAGCGCTGGCTAAACTCACGTGCTCCCGGACCCAGTTGTTCCGCACTTGGACATCCTTTACCAATATCACATTAAAAGGAAATCAAGAAAGACCGAACCGCGCGGCACCCAAGCTAACAAAGAAACGAAACACGCAAAAACAAACTCCAAAAGAAAAGCAATGGGCAATGCTTATGGCGACTCCAGTTCCCAGTTCAACAGAGCTTTCGTCTTGGTCTTGCTGAACTAATGAAAATTGATATTCCACTTTTCTTTGCAAATATAGCTCAATATTTAGTTCCACTATGTAGCTGAAGCTTACACTGAACAAAATTGAGCGTAAATGTGGCAAAGCACTATGGCCTTAGCAGCCGCTCAAAACGCTCAAAACAAATCAAATGTGCCAGAGATCAGTGGATCAGTCGCCGGCCACTTCCGGCCGCCATGGCAGGGAGCCGAGAACGTTTCTGGTTCGGGTTTGTTGCGGAGCGTGTGTTCCGCAAATAAATAGGTCGTCTTTTATGTTTGCTGTGTCCAATGATTCCTTGAGTGCTGCAATGTGTTATGACAGATCTTCAAGAAATAAAATATGCTGCGAGCAGAAATGCGGGACACGCAAAAGGGGGGAGGGGGGTTATGGTACAAGAAATTTATTAACACACGCACCACGAACGCACGAACCCAGGCTCTGTTTGTCGAAACCATTGAGCCGAAGCAATGAAACGGCGTTTCATCGAATCGCTGACGGCCATTTCATCAAATGTCTTTTATATAAAAAGTGTGAAAGATGGCACGGATCGAGTGCATTTTCGTGTCATCTCATTTCATCGTCAGGTTTTTTAATGTCCAAACTTGTAGCCGTCACAATTTATTTTTATGCAAGTAACCCATGAGGATATTTGTACCGATTTTTATGTTTGTGTCGCATATTGTGCTTATCTATTCATCCCCTCTGTATTACCCGATGGGCCTTGATGAAATAAAAAGTCGCAAAAATGTTAGCCATGTGAGCCTCCTAGCCTCTCATGTATTGCTATTGATACTTTTTTATTGCCCAAAGCTACCACAACAAAACATTGTTTTTTTTTTTTTTTTTTTTACTTCTAAGATTCAATGAAATCAAAAGTAAGTACGTCACTTCAAATTGTGTTTAAAAACTTTCGGGGGTTCATGTGTTCGTGCGACAGCCATTCACCGTTTCAAATGATAAGGCCCGCTTCAGACAGGGCAATGGACTTCTTCCAAAACCGACGCGCCCCATCGCGGCGAAATACCACGCAGTGCACTCTGGGAACTAGTTGGCCACTCAGTTTCTGTTTCGACTGAGCAGCTTCATCTCATGCTATCACGCCGCGACCGAACGCGCTGCTTGCATTTTCGTTTACCTGACTTTTCACGAAGGTACAATACACTCATTCTCGAGCGATACAAAACGAAGACCGGGGCACTTTCCTTGGTTCCCGAAACACTGGATATTGTGCGTGCGTACGCGAACGTAGTAAGTCGTGGCTTAGTCACCTCACCCCACGAGTGGATCTTTGAGCTCAATGTCAGTAATCCCGTCTAGTACCAGAGAACTACAACTGAAATTTGTTCGTCTGGAGCCTTACACGCATTTTGTTTGCCAAATGTCCGCTTCTCGTTACTTCATTGGGCGAAAAGCAAGCCGCATCCTCGCAGGGTATCAAAGTTGAGGCCAGCGTTTACGCATGAACTTTTAAGGAAACGCAATAAATTCGACCTCACTACTGCACAAAAGGTACTATGATGTCTTCCTCGTGTCATCATATATCTCCCACTAGAATTGTATGCTGATAGAAGATTAACTTTTCGCAAACGCTGAGATCGGCTAGCTACGACGGAGGCCCTAACAAGCGTCCCCTACTCCTCGCTAAGCCTTTTCGGACGAGCTTTTACTGACGCCCGAGATCTGTGCCGGGAACGGTGTGTCTGAAATTATCTCGGCATACTCAGGCAGGAAGAAAGCAAACACATAACAAATATTATGGCCATTAGCAGTCGTCAAATGCGCTTTGAATCCGTTCGAGCACTTGTCTGAAGAATGTCGCACCGTGCGCCGGGGGAGGCACTCACTTGATCGAATGACGTTTTAGCGAACGCCCACGTTTCATCGAACGACACTTTAGCGAATAGTTGGACGCCGCGAAGCGGCGTTTTCGGGTGGGCCAAATGAGTTCATATTTTTGTAATGAGTTGCCGCAGACTGTCGCCGCGAAGCGGCGTAAAGCGCAGCGCGACGGATGGGTTAACGCGCGCCCCCGTTATTCGCTAAAACGACCATTCGCTCAAATGTTGCCGTTCGCTAAAATGTCATTCGCTCTTGTGATATGACCCCAATATAGGGGTTCATGCCCGTCTGACGCACTACCGGCGAACGGTGCGACATTCTTCACACAAGTGCTCGACTTTTGCATTCTTAAAACGGCCTGTATGCGCGAATTTGCCTATATGATTGCAGGATAACTTCATGCGCATACGCGATGTCGAATATTAGTGGAATGCAAGTGGGTAGGGACTTCACTTCGTGCAGTGCTGCGGGTCAGTACAAATAAGAGATAAGTGTGTTAAAATTGAGCTTTTCAATGGCACCTCCGAGTTCTACCTCGCGTACTCAGGCACATTAAGAAAAACAGCAATTGCAAAAAGTAATATTTCGTCTATGAACGCACGAAGCAAACTTCCTGATCAACAACACTAATGTAAAGGCGCGAGCTCGATGTATGCATACTTATTGGTTGCTACAGCTTGTTGATTCGTACACAAGCAAGATCCCCGAGCACCCGAGCTTCGCAGCGTCGAGACTCCCAGCACTGGCTCGTCCACATACCTCGATTGGAACGCTAACAGGAGGGCTCAAGTACAAAAATACGACAAGCATGTGTTAAGACAAGCTATACGTCTCTGGATTGTGCTAAAGCTTCGAGGTATGACCATTTAGCTTAGTTTAGAGACCACAAATGACGCTCTCGGGACCAGAAAACAATCTCTTGTCGACGTGTCGATCGAAACCGAAACCATGCCACCCTCCTCCCTGGCCAACTAGTTCCCAGAGTGCAACGCGCGCCGTGTTGCATGCAGGGCTTTATGGAAGTAGTCTATTTCGCCCAGCAACTTGACGTCGCAACTCCAGCAACACGGGCTGCCCGCGTTCACACGCAGCAATCGAATTGCTCCGACTTGCCATCATCATCATTAAATTTGATTCTTCTTTTACTATTTAGACGTCCAGCTACGCGGTAAAAACGCATTCTTATATCTTTGAACGGCGTTGAGAATACGAACTCACTTTTCTGAAACTGTTTATTTCCGAAAACGATCCATTCCAAACCAGAACTAAGTCTTTAGCTGTCATCATCACCACCACAGGGGTGTCACGTGAAAATATTGCGTCTCTGATTGGCTGCAGCCGCTTCAACCGTCTTCGAATTGCTCCGAGTTGCTCGCTTGTTCGAGCCGGATCTCAGCAATTCGCGTCGATCTAGGGAAAGCTAGGGAACAACCCGCCAGCAACCTCAAAATTGCTGGAAAAGTTGCCCCATCTGAAGCGGGCCTAAGCAATGGACCTTTTGTAGAAGCATCGGTTCGAGAGTAAATGGTTCCAGTGCCCTCTCTCTCTTCCTTCCGCCCAAGCAGAGAGGGAAGATGGTTTCGTTGTGTCGACTTCGGGGCGGAAGATTATGCACGATGGAGACAAAGGCGAGTTTGGGGGAGCCGTATCTAGGTCACAGCGCCTCAATGGGTGAACAGGATGTAGCTGACGTTTTGGGTGTGGAACGGGTGGGAGAGGCCTTGCGCGCGCGTTGTTTTCTCGCCATTTAGCCCCGAACCCAGTCCCGTGTCTAGGTGGCAGCACATATTCGCCAAGAGGTTTATTGCTCTCAAAAAGTCCCCCACAGCCATGCTCCGTCGATTCTCATAAAAAAGGGGGATCTTCTCATTTCTTGCCGCTATGGCTTTCTTCTGGCGAGGAGGCTCTTGGGAACTCAGCATCGCCTCAAGCTTGTCTTCCGTTAGTTAATCTACTGCGGCGATGCAAGTCAAAAACTTCCCGAACCCGGGATGGGCACCTCTGACTAGCTTTAGGAGGCGGAAATGCCACCCTGGCATTCGATAAGACGGCGTTCGATAAAACGGCGTTCGATAAAACGGCGTTCGATAAAACGGCGTTTGATAAAACGGCTTCGATGAAACGGTGTTCGATGAAATGACGTTCGATGAAACGGTATTCGATGAAACGGCGTTCAATGAAATGGTGTTCAATGAAATGTCCGGTCCCATTCTTCATCTACCCACCAAAAGGAAACAAAGTTCATTTTTTAGCCACTTTCTAGCCCGTACACAAGTTGTATTGGTCGTTTTACAACCGCACCAGCGGGAAGTCGGATCTCGCAGACTCATACTCTTTCGTCTCTTCCGGAAAACAATGTTTTCACAACTCCCATCTTCCAGAGCTGGCGTGGTTGCTGGCTTTTGTGAAGAAGGTCCCCAACTTTGAGATGTCAGTTTGACCTTCTTGTCTTGTACAGTGATCGGAGTTCCGTTAGTCACTCCTTTGATCATCGTTGCCAGAACGCTTTCAGGAATTTCTTCTCCGAGTTTCCAAGCCTTCGCAGCGATTCTGCGTCTCCGTTTTGCAAGTCGGAACCGGACGGTTTTGGTAACGACGTAAGTCTTTTCCCTGTCGTGAAGTGCGACGGTGATAGTGGCTGAGGCTCTTGCGCTTCACTGTACGCGTAGGTCAATGGTCGAAAATTGATGATTGCTTCTACCTCAGTGAGGAGAGTCACTAACTCTTCTTCTGTCAGGACTCGTCGTCCGATGGCTTTCTTCAAAGAGTTCTTGACAGACCTGATCAAACGCTCATAAAATCCGCCCCACCACAAGGCACGTTCTGCAATGAACTTTCATTGTATCCTGCTGTTTGCGAAGTAATTCCGCACTTCTTCATCTCGTAAAATATTCCAAAGCTCGCTTAAGTCTTTCTAGCTTCTCTTAAATGCCAACGCATTGTCAGAGTAGATCACCCTTGGCACGCCTCTTCTTGATACAAATCGTCGGAACGCACACAGGAATGTTTCTGCCGTCATGTCTGGTACCATTTCCAAGTGCACTGCCCTGGTAACTGCACACGTGAACAACGTGAGATATGCCTTCCTCTTTGTTTTCCTCGCTCTGACCCATACGGGTCCCGCAAAGTCAACACCCACGACCTCAAAGGCTTCCGCTTCTGTGACACAATCTGCGGGCAAGGGCGCCGTCACTTCTGACATTGGTCTGGCGTTCAGCCGTTGACATGCAATGCATTTCTTGATTTCTTTTTTTATCATTTGCCGAGCTCTCACGATCCAGTAGCGCTCCCGCAATTGCACGAGTGTGTCACACACTCCCGCGTGCAATAGTCTACGATGTGCTTTAGTAAACAACTTTGAAAAATGGTCGTCTTTCGGCAGCACAACAGGATGCCTTTCTTCAAAGGATTTATCGGAGAACTGTAGTCTTGCTTCTACCTGAAGTATTCCATCGTTATCCAAAAGAAGAGAAATGTCTCTTATAGGAGAATCTGGCGGTAGTTTCTTGACGTCTTGAAGAGTCTTTATCTCCTGTTCGAAGGCTCTAGATTGTACATTCTTTATTATATATCTTTCGGCTCTGTTCAATTCTTCCGCGGTTAAGGGTCCAGTTTGAGCGCTAATTCTTTTAGACTTCATTATAAAGCGGAGTACCCACACCATTGTTCGCCGAAGTCGCATAGCTGTGCTAAACCGCTCAATTCCTAGAACCATCGTGTGGTCTGCTGTTGCCGTGGGTAACACTGCCACCTTTTTCTTCTCTGTTTCTTCTATATTGAATTCTTGCAGTTCAGACTTCTCTGGCCACCGCTCTCGTACTGTTAACCAGCTAGGTCCTTTCCACCATACTTCACTGTCGAGCAGCCCCGTGGCTGTGATTGCTCTGGTCAGCAGGTCAGCTGGATTCTCTTTGCCTGGGTAGTGTTTCCAAGAGCAAGGATCAGAGTTTCACTGGATTTCAACGACTCTATTTCTTACAAACTGTTTCCAGTCGTTTGCTTGTCCGAGGATCCAATGAAAAGCTATCTTTGCATCGGTCCACAAGTGCACTTCGTGGATGTTCTCCTGCAGCTTGGTCTTAATGTAGACACTTAGTCTGGTTGCCAAAAGACATCCCAAAAGTTCTAGCCTCGCTACAGAAAGTTCTTTTTGAGATGCCATTCGACCTTGCAAAGCAGTATCGTGGATGTCGTGGTGCCGGAATCATTCGTCATAGTTACGTATGCTACGGCTCCATACGCCTGAGGACTTGCATCGGCAAAGATGTGCAGGTTTGTCTTGATCGTTGCTCCCTCTATTCCCTGTCTGTAGAAACGTGGCACCATGACGTCACATAGCAATGGAAGATCCACACACCATCGGTGCCATTCACTGCGCAGGTCGTGCCATTCACTGCGCAGGTCAAGAGGCAGTAGGTCGTCCCACTCCATCCTCTGTTTCCAGATTTGTTGAAATAGGATCTTTGCTCGCACGACAAACGGCACAATGAATCTTAGGGGATCGTAGAGCCTGGCTGTAGTTTGTAGGACAAACCTTCTTGTGTCCGAGTGATTCTCCACGAAGTTCAGAACATCGTCTGGTGCAAATGTTGGGAGGTCTGTGGCAGCGTTCCACGTTAGTCCCAGCACTTTGAAAACTCCCGCAACCTGCCCCAATAGCTGTTCCTCGTGGTGATTCGAGTCGACCTCATTTAAGAGAGTTTTCGAGTTAGACACCCACTTGTGCAGCTTCATTGACGCTTGCTCAAAAATTGCTGTCGATTCCTTAAAGATCTTAGTGGCTTCTTGTCATCCACGTAAATGAAATCTTGCAGCAGCACCGCGGTGTCTGGATACTCGTTCTTCATTGTGACCAGGTGATGTTTTATCGTCGCAGACAAGAAAAATGGGCTCGATGTAGTTTCAAAAGGAACTCTCGTCATCCTCCAGATGAGAATTGGAGGAAGTGGTCTTCCGACCTGTGGCGTAGTTTCATACCACAGGAAGCGTAACGCATCGCGATCATCTTCTTGTATACTTATCTGAAGAAACGCCTTCTCGATGTCGGCCACAAGCGCGATACAATGTCTTCTGAAGCTCAGAAGCAACGCAACAATATCCGGGTTCAGGTTGGGGCCACTTTCCAAACAGTCGTTCAACGACTTCGAGCTTTTGTTATGGGAAGAAGCGTCAAATACCACTCGCAATTTAATGATGGTGCTCCTTTCACGACAAACTGATTGGTGCGGCATGTAGAACTTCCGAGTATCCAGTCCAGTATCCATCTGACACTTGTTCTGCAATTCTACCTTCGGTGTACTTCCGGATCGCGGCGTCATAGCCCCTCATCAACTTAGGGTTCCGAGTTAACTTCCATGTTAGCTGCTGAAGCCTCCTCTCCGCAACTGGTTTGTTATCGTCTAAATTCACTACGGGTTTCCACGGAAGGGCCACCTCGTACTGAAGACCAATCCTCTTAACTGTTTCTTCGTAGGACGCGATCACGGGTTCCGTCTCTGGATGAGGTTCGTCGGTTAACCAATCGATTCAAGGTCCCAAAACCTTGGCATGATTTCAGATTCATCCATGTTGTTTGTCGTTGCGTTGAGAATGACCATCTGTGAGCTCTCGATGACAGATGCGGAAAGTTCTGTTGGACCGTGTACGGTCCAGCCAAGCGACGTCTTGATTGCTCGAAGTTTTCCGTCGAGTCTCCTAACTTGGACTGTGACAAAGTTACAATAGCAATCGCCTCCAATCAGTATGTCCACGCCGTTGGGTTCCTCAGCTTCGCTGAAGTCCGCGGCCGTGTATCCCATTTTTTTTAGTTGGCGACGCAATTCTTCTCTTGGATAGGGCAATCGTTGACCACAAATACGGCTTGTCTCAAGTGCTTCCAGACAAAAAAACTTCACCTCTCTGATTTTCAAGAGTCACAAGAACCCTGCGAATGTTTTGTTCTGTCGTGTGGTCGCCAAATGCTCCTACCACCAGTCTTCCGTTTCCCAGGTACTTGCATCTGAGCTTTCGTGACAGTAGTTCTGTGACAAAAGACCTCTGACTTCTGCCGTCGAATAGCACTCTTACAAGGATGCGCCGTTTTAGTCCCACGCTCCACACTGTCGCTGTTTGTAGGAGGACGGTTTCGTTGACCCCGTCTTTAGTCATGGATTGCAGGGCCACTGGACCAGCAGAGGTCAGTTTTTCCTCTTGTCTGCCTTTGTCGTCACTTGAGCTTGACAAGAACGTTGGGTCACACATGACTGATGAGTGTCGACCTTGGCAGTTGGAGCAAGAAATCTTTTTCCTGCATTGTTTGGCCAGGTGGTTTTTCTCCGTGCACGTGAAGCATCTTCCCGAGCTCGTTAAAATCTTCCTCTTCTCAGGAAGACCTATCGTTGTCGTGCACAGCTCTGTCTCGTGGTCTGCTGACTTGCAGAAAACACAGCTCAGCTTGTCACTCTTCTGTAGAAGTGTCGCGGCCGTTCTTTTTGTCTATGGTTTTGAATTGTGCTTTGCTGCACGAGATGCTACTCCACTCTTTTCCTGCTTTACTTCTTATGCCTCCTGATTCTGTTTTTTTTGTGACTGTCGCTCTTTCTCTACTTTCAACTTCAATTCTCAGAAATAGCATAAGTGATGGTAGTTGCTTTAGCTGGGACTGTTCTAGAGCGTGTTGGTTTCCTTCGCCAGCCGCGTTTACAGCCATATCTTCCGGGTGACGCTGTTCTTTCTTCTGAACGACATTTCTGTTGAAGGTTAGCACAAGATCTTCTGGAATCACCCGAAGTACAAGGGGGCAAGGAAGAGTCGAATAAGAATCTTCGTTAACCCCTAGAGACTTGAGTCTTCTTATATGAGCTTGGAGGTCATTGTGTAGTCGTCGTAGTCCTCGGACGTCTTGCGATGCCCGAACTGGCTGCCGTTCTGCTAGTTTCATCATGTGGTCATCTACTAGCAGCGCCTCGTCGCCGTAACGGGACTTTATGATCTCCCGCGCATCTTTATAACAGCTGGCCGTTGGTAGCAATCCGGCAATCGCTGCAGCAGCCTCTCCCGACAACGCCGATCTGAGGCAGTGGAACTTCTCGGCTGATGACAGTTCTGGGTTACCATGGATGACCTGCTAGAACTGCTCCCAGAAGGGCTGCCATTGTTGACGTTGTCCGCTGAATTTCAAGAGTTCAAGTTTTGGTAGCTTGACCTTGACTGACAAAGTGGGACTACGGTGGTTTGTTGCGATTTCTTGACAGCTTGTACTCGCTCTTTCGTGTAGGGTCCGCACCTTGAAGGTCAGTCTTGCCGAGTAGGTGACGATACGATCGCTGTACTCAACGGTCCGAGCATACTCTTGTTCGATGTCACTCACTACCAAAAATGGTTCGAGGGCAGAGTCCGTTTCGGTAAGCTGACCATGTAGCGCATTGAGACGAGTCAGTAAGACGTTGAGCTCTTCCTCAATCGGCACTTCGGTTTGGGTAGCTGTATCAATTTCCGTCAGCAGCTTTGTTACCTGTGAACGCAGGGCTTTTCACTTGTTTCAGCCTATCCATGGCAGCGTCATTATGGTCCCTTGCGTTCTCGAGCTGGATGGTATCTTGTCCTGTAGCCTCGTTACATCAACGCTTGCGACACCTTCTCATCTGGCCCATCAAACAGTCCTGCCCCCGGGTTTCGGCACCAAAATGTCGAAACCATTGAGCCAAAGCGTTGATGACTACAAGAAAAAACACTACTTTAATCACCAGCAATTACGTTACTCACACTTCCCAGTTCCAAACGGAAATCGCCGACAGAAAAATGTAGCTCGCGCTCGGGCCCAGTCCCCTAATGTCCTTGTCTTCTCGCTCTGCTGAAGGGTTTCTTCACTGTTAACACATTTAATATCATGTGCTGTTTATACACCTGCTAACTGTATTGCAGCAATTAAGCTCAATCAATTCTCACTCCCAGTGATCTATTTTTTATGCCAAATGTGTGCCGTGTTGAAAACAAAAATCGACTGTGGCAGAACTCAAAGCATCAAATGGAAATAAGAAACAGTAAATCTTTTTCGGGTTATTGTTTCCTGTCAATGCTTACTTTTATCAACATGGTCCTGCACAAAATTTTAACATTACAGTAAAACCTCGTTATAACAAAATGGGATACAACAAACTAATGGATATAACGAAGCAATCATAATTCCCCTTGCTTGCTAATAGTGGGAAGAAATGGACATTGGCTATAACGAACTAATGGTTATAACGAAATAATTACGACCGCTCCTTCAACTTTGTTATAACGAGGTTTTACTGTATATTCTTTTTCGACCGTTGCGAGTTGCAGGCTTTTTGCCTTGTATGGCTGCCTTCACTAAAAGAAATTTCCACATTAACCCTTTCGCATTGACACAGCGATTTCAAAATAATTACAATATTTTATATTGAAACTTGTGCTGAGCAATTTTTCTTGGAATATTTTGCCACCAAGGAAGAGGCACAACGGAGCATGCGCGTCGGAGCTCCTGCAAGAACGACGGTTGCTTTTCGCAATGCTTGGATAGGAAATGGTGTACCATAACGATTCACACGATCAACAGCAATCTCCGTGCTTCCTCGTGCCCCCTTTTTCGGCAGCACCACGATTTGCAGAATGAATTTTACTACAGTATGAAATGCGGGACATTTTGAAGAGTTGAGAATTTCTTGCGGGACGCGGGACACATGCCCTGAATTCGGGACAGTCCCGTGAGTCGCGGGAGGGGTGGTCACCCTATGCTGCCGTCGAGAGCGAACAGCCTCTGTCGCACGCGCGTTGATAGCATTACTTGTGGGGTTGCTGCAATTTGCTATCATCATCATCAAATTTTCTTTTTCTTGCACTCTTTAGACTAGAGGCGATTTAACCCTAGCCATTTTTCGGCAAATATTACTATTTGTATTTGTTTGTGAATCTACTTTTGCTTTTGTTTGTTTTTATGTGAGTTTGTATTCTTATCCCCCCTCATGTAATGCACTTCGGTAGAAGTGCCTTTGAGGTATAATAAAATGAAATGAAATGAAATGAAAACTCGTCATACACAAAGTTGAGGCCGAAGTTGAGGGAGCGCACCAATCGGACAATCACGACAATGGCTTCGAGTTTGCGTCGCCAACGTCCAATTGGCACGCTCCGCCAACGTTCGGCTCCAACTTTGTCTTTGACGAGATTAGGCCCCAGGGGTGTTGCGAACCGGTCGAGGTTCGAGTTCGATTAGTTTGAACTACACGGCTCTGTAGTGGCAGTTGAAGCTCTAGAGTACATTATAATAATCCTAAGCACCCCCCCCCCCTTTTTTTCTTTTATGCAAATGTAACTGGATACTGCACTTTTCTAAATGTGAGATGGCATCACGTTAGCGGGCAATTTAATAACTCGAAATACCCGTGCATATATTTTGTGCTTTCGAATTTATTGGTCAAATTCCGCAGAGTGTGTCATCATTATTTCAAATATAAAAAAAAAGGCACTGAAGCATAAATGTCCGACTAGATATTCCAGTTCCTCTTCGTCATTTAAAGTCACGAAAACAAATGCAGCAACATAAGACAACCATTTCACAATAGGCCCTTTCCTCCCCTGAATCCTCAAAGTCCAAAGCCAGCCGTGCCAGGCCGATGCTGCAGGTCACCCACCATACACTCCTACGAACGGTAGGGCATCGGGGGCACCAGCCAAAGCTACCCGTTCGTGCATGCAGTCCTCAGTTGGTGCAGTTTGCGCTCAGATTGGGAAAATTGGGGGTACACAACAATCAATCATACCAGTATTACCCTCAAATACAAGAGGGTAAATCATTTGCAATGTTGTCATTAGACTCTGGAGAGTTCTAGAATAGGAGGCCCCAACACTTGTTATAGCATTGTATGCGTAGACATTCTGCACATGTTCTGTGGAATGCCCCAACCTGCTCGTGGGACCCATAGCATAGGGGCCCCTTATCCTAAAACTCCCTTCTATCTCACAAATGTCTGTAGTGCAGACAAGGGCACAAGCACGTAAGCCCAGCTCAGCTGGACGCTTTCGTTTCAAGGGTGACTCACACACAGAAGACGCTTGCCGAAGCCATGCGCATGCGACAGCGACTTTTTCAGCACTGCAGATGTCTGTGAGATGGAGTACAGAACTGGAATGAAGAGGGATGAACACCGAGTCTTGTCCACCAACAAAATCAAATTGGCAGCCTTCGGGTACGACTTGTATACAAGCATGTTCCTTTATGGCCAGCTGGTGATGCCTTGGCTCACGCTCGTTTCTGTACGTAGTGCTTGTTGTCTGTCACCCTGGTGAGACGTTCTTATGGACCCCTAGCACAGTTCTGAAGAACTCGCATTATACAAAGAGTTCCCGAGAAACGAGAACCTTGTTTTTCGGCTCGGGTAAATAAACTAAGCATCGCAGAAAGCTCAAACTTTGTGATAATGTGACGCTAGCAATTGGAAAAAACGCGAAAGTTTGCAAACATGACGTCACCTGGATCAAAAGATAATTGAGAAAAACAAAATTTTTCAATAAGCCTACGTCCAACTAAGCCTAACATTGTAAAAACAAAAAAATGACACTGTGGATGCCCTGCAGTATCTATTTCAGTAAAAAAACTTGTCAGAAAAAAAGAAAACAATATCCTCTTTTCTGATGAGTTTTTTTCACTGAAATATGTAATGCTACAAGCTCCCACAGTGTC
Source organism: Ixodes scapularis (assembly GCF_016920785.2). NCBI lineage: Eukaryota > Metazoa > Arthropoda > Arachnida > Ixodida > Ixodidae > Ixodes > Ixodes scapularis. The sequence goes on from NW_024609846.1 coordinate 129,335,221, forward strand.
AGTTTTTTGTTTTAGCGATATTAGGCTTAGGTGGACGTCTGCTCACAAAGAAATTTTGTTTTTCTCAATTATCTTGAGAAGAATTGGTAACTTCATGTTCTCAAGTTTTCACATTCTATCCCAAACGGCAATGTCACATTCTCACGGAGTTAAGAGCTTTCTGCGATGCATAGTTTATTTACCCGGATTGAAAAACACGGCTCTTGTTTCTTGGAAATTCCCTGTATATTGTAGCACTAGGCCATAAAGCCTGCCAACACCATCGTTTAGTACCGTACATCGTAATAAAAGTTACGGTACAATCATTTTTCCAAACACTGATGAGTGCACTGCTTGCAAACACTGGCGCCACTCACCAATTGGCTGACAAGCATGCGAAAACAAAAATAGGTGGCATCCTGACATTAGTCCCATACATCAGTGTTATGCACAGAGATAGAAATGTATGTAAGGTCGCTGACAAGATGAGAACAGCAGGGCTCTCTTTGGAGCACATTGCCTCCAGCACATGCTCGTTGCCTTCCACCATGCTTTGGCTTGCTTCCTGTACGCTCGAGACCCACGGGAAGCCCAAGCGTTATCCAAGGTGTCCACCTCGCACCGGACGCAGAACAATTAAAGATCTTCCCTGCTGTTTTCAAACCGCCAGTGACCATAGCTAATGTCACTCGATCCTGGGAGAGTAGCTCCAAGCTCCCCGTATGGTCGCCATTTTGGTTAATGGAATGAGCAGTTGCGCTTTGGACCCCTCCATTCTTGGTGAGCTTATCACGGGTACCTTTATGGAGACGTTTCTTGAATACCGATTTGTTATCTACACACTGGCAAAACAAGAGCACACCTTCGCAACGCCACCACGTGCGGCGCTGGTGCTTGGCGGCATTGAAAAATTATTTTTACGCATTTAAACATGAAACAACAACAATACCGTTTTAAGAGATCTGTGGAGATAAGCATGATTGATAAGTGAATTGCACGCACGTCGACAGTCGCTTATATTGACGAGCAACGCTTTCAGTACTATGAAGCTCAACAGCGATCTTGGTGCAACTCGTTCAGGACTACCCATTCGAAGCTTCAAAAATTTAAATGGAACGGCGATTGCCATGCATTAAACACCGATCAGCCAGTCGCCTCACAAGGTTTGGTCGTCTGTATGTATGTATCTGATTGTGTCTGTCTAGCAAGCAAGGAAGTCAATGGTGCCATTTTCACAGGATAAAGTGATTTCAAGGGGACACTGACAGGGTATTTATTTTGTACATGACACATGAGAGCCCAACTACCCAGAACACAATCTGCAGCTCGAAATTCGTTTTCGTTTCATTTCAAACTGGCCAACTGAGAGCTGGCCAGTTTGAATCACGCTCACTCTCTTTTCCCAGGTCAAAGATAATAAAAATCGTGAGCCAATTGAAGGCCCACACTCAATATTAAAAATAGAAAAAAAATATGATAGTACCCATCTTTTGTGGTTTTTAAAAAACTGCAAGTACGTTGATTGGAAAAAAAAAGTTGCACAGCCACGTGACTTTTTGCAACACTCTCCTCCTCTATATTTCTTCTTCCTCTCCACTCCAGTTTCGATTTCGGTTTCGAGCAGTTGCATCTTTTTACTTTATTAAAAATATATGTGACGCTGTAGCAAAATACTTATTGGGTAATCTTCCGACACCATAATAAATCACCCAACAACAAAACAAAACAAAAAATTTGAGGGGTGTTAGTGTTTTTTTTAATTATAGCAGCTTTTACACTAAAGAAGCCAGTTGTCATTTTAAACTGTGCACAAGCGGGACATGAATGTCTTATGCATGCAGGAGGTGCACATCCATTTCCTGGAGGCCTTTTTAGGTCACAAGGAAAAATACCTTAAGTATGAGATTGTTTCTTGTAATAGATAGTTGTCAGCATCCCTGCATGTAATTAGGGGGAATTATGCATTTTATACTTTTACCTTTTAAGAAACTGTTGAAGCTTTCCAAGGCATGAACATTATCACACAAAAACAAAAAAAAAAGTCACACATGGAAGCTTTTACAAGGTCCAAGAATATCAAAATATGTGGCACACAGCAGTGGCGTCACTAGGGTCAGCGGCACCCGGGGCAGTGGCCCGCTGCTACACACCCCTCCCCCCCCTCCACTCGTTGCCCGCCTTCCCCCCCTCCCCCCCCCCCCCCCCACCACGGAGCGCTGCACCCGGGGCGGTCCGCACCCCCCTTGTGACGCCACTGACACACAGATCCCAACACAGTCTGAACACATAATCACGTACCATTCCTTCTCACTTTTCCCAAACGACAGCTTTCAAAACCACTAGCCTAGTGGAATGTATGTATGCATGGTACCATTGTAGGCAGTAAAATATGGTATATGACACTTACTTAAATTAATAAAATCTAAAAAAAGTGACAATGGCTCATGTGCACTAATTGTATTGTGCACTGTATCTTTCTCCAGAAAGAAAACATTTACCAAAATAAAAGCCCAAAGTAAAAAGGTGCCCAGATCTCAAAGCCTAAAGGTTGAGATCATTTCATCTCAACCTAAAGGTTGAGATGAGATGCGAATTATGCGACAAATAACTGATGAACTTCGCCCTACGGCGTGCTTGCTTTGCACACGACGTAGCAGTGACTGTGCTGAGCTGATACCACGTGCAGAGTAAAAGCCACCGGGAAAAATTTGTCGACTTTTCACAGCATATCCGCCCCAAAGAGTCTAGCCTTAACAGTTCATTTTGGTTTCAGCACCTTGACATAAAACAATATTCAATATACAAGTCACCAGTGAAGCCATAACAACTCAACCATAATGACATGCAAAAAAAAGCATAATGGCTAAAAAAAAAACAATAAATGGAGAGGCGGTAATTTGCCTCATAGAAGAGGCCTTTTCCTTCATTCACAATATCTTTCTAAGTGAACCTTCAACCACAGGAAGCTGCTTTCCTGTGGGTGACCGAAATGCCAAAGGGCATTTCTGTCACCCACAGGAAATCAGCTTCCTAGGATGTGCATAACTTGAGGCTTCAAACTACGAACAGAAGGACTAACAACTGAGCCTGCCACGCTAGTTCAACGCCGGCAGCAACTATAATGCCATATTTAGAGCCCCCACGAGGGCTTGCCCCACAACTCCGCTTATGCACCAATCCCCGGAAACCAAACGAAAAATCGCATCATACCCCTGAACGTCCGTCTTCCCGCTTGAGGCCCGAACACGAGAGCTCGCTACAAGGCGACAGACTCGGGCACCGAGTCACCTGGGCTGGCCTCCTTCCGCTCCTCCGCGTCCCACACGACCCTCCAGTCGCTTGTCGCAAACAGGACGTGGTCCGTCCTCCACTCGGAGCACTCCAGTCCCTTCCAGAACACAGGAAAGTACTTCCCCACAAAGGCCCTGGACGCTGTGAAGAGCTGGCTCTCATCTGCCGCCAGGTTCTCGGCGGCGTTCTCAATGGTCCGCACCTCAGCCCGCCAAGGGTGGGCTGTGTCCACCTTCAGAGTCTTGAGCAGCACAAACTCCAGCAGGAACGAGTGGAACATGGCCTCCATCTGGTCCCTGGGGGTGCACTGTTCGTGAAGGACCACATTGATGTCGTAGTGCCTGGAGGAGTCCCGAACGACCTTGAGGAGGTAGCGCGCCTGCTTCTCCTTGGGGGCCCGGGAACACAGGTCGTCGTGCGTAGCCGCAACTGAGGACAGTGGGGAGCCCAGGTTGACGTTGACGAAGTGGCGTCCGCAGCGAAGCCACACTGACTCCTGCTTGTTGACCTTCTCGACCGACGCGATGTCGCCGGCCTCTTCGAGGAAGTGCTTCACCAGGAGGCAGTAGCGGGACCGGTTGAACGTCTCCATCACGACGCAAGACACGGCCCTGAAGTTTGCGAAGATGTGCAGGAGGGTGAAGATGGTGAAGATGCCGTAGACGAGTCTGTCGAACGGAAAAAAATGTGCAACAACGTTGGATGGCCGTTAGCTCAACGAACTGGCAGTCGATAGGCTGGCAGTTAGCTGTGTCACAATCAACGTCTCAAATGCATCTTTCTTTTCTTTTTTGGTGAAGGAGCTTGAGGTATCTGTTTCGTTCCAGAAATGTCATGCAAATACATCCTTCCTTTGGCCACAAGCAAAGGACACGGGGATCTGATTGTGAAACTGTGTGCATGCAACTGCTGATCAGTTTGACTGAATCTCTCTCAACCAATATTTGGAGAAGAATCAGTGACACAAATGCAAAAGGCTTCTCTGCATCTAATTACAGAGGCTCTGAGGGATACTGTCTACAAGAGTGAAGGCATCCTAGGTCATTTGCTTGTGCCGAAGCATGACAGCACTGTTGGCTTGTATTTTGTTCGCCTCTCATATTTTACTAATAGTAATACGTACTAATTGAATGTGATCTACCGTCCTTCAACGGTAGGTCACATTGAAGCAAACACCGTCCTTCGATAATTAGTCGGTAAAGTACTCGACTCAGAATCTCAAAAGTGGTGGGTTCAAGTCCTGCAGGAGATTTTCTTTTTTCAAGTCTTTAGACCCCCCACGGATAACAGTTTGATCATCTGTATCCGATCCGCATCTGCAGACTTCGTATCCGCATCCGAACGGCATCTGCAATGTTCTTAAATAATTGTATCCACATCCGATTTGCATCCGCAGGCTTTCTATTTGCATCCAAACCGTATCCGCAAAATTTGGAACCACATCCGACTCTCAATCCACGCATTCATTTCACATCAAAAACCAAGCATGAATAAAAGTTTAAAAAAGCATCTGAATGGTATCTGCGAGCAGTCTGCTTACCTTTTTACAAAGAACGCTTTGTGTAAGGATACAGTAAAGGTCATTTTATTGTTAGTATGTTTTATCGCATTTATAAAATAAACTATCATCCTTCCAGACACACTTCGCGTCGCTCGAAAAATGATTGCAGTTATGAGATTGTCTTGGGAGTTCGTGACACTGACACTCTGTCCAGTAGATGCGTTTAAAAGAAAGGAAATTTATACTTTAATGCGAAAATATTAACTACTCCACGAAGCGGAGCTGACGGCGTCTGTAACCGCAAAAAATCGCAAAAGAAATGCCCATTCTCCCATTGCAGCTGGCGGCGGAGCGCACCGCCAGCCGCAACCTCAGCCGTAGCAAAACGTGGTTGTCCACGCTAGTACACTGCAGACGAACTAAGGCAGCAGAAGAACGACATTCATGCTTTCGCATTCACAACTCATAAGAAGTGCTTAGGTGTCCTCAGGATTTTCTTTTCCTTTTTTGCTTTGTAAAATACTTCGAGCACACACATTTTATTAACATAAAAACTGACAAAGGGCAGACTAATAACATTGTACCATTTTATTTAGGCCAAACAATATAAATGTGGGAAAGGAAAGGCGCTCACTCTCCGCAGCAAACTACCCGTGTACCAGTAAGGCACGATTACCACTGTGGAAATATCACAATATTTAATAATGGCAACACCTCCTACCAGTCTAAATTTTAAACACGAACCCTTAACTGCATTCTCGGAACCATATACCTGAAAACAACTCAGTGCCAACTGTTCAGAAAAAGAAAACGCACACGGATGCAACATTTCACTTGTAGAGGTTATTGCGTACTGTCGAGACCGGTTATAACGAAGTCGGTTATACGAAATAGCGGCTACAGCGAAGCGATCACGATTTCTTATTCCCTTTTGCACTTCATTAACCGAAGTCAGTTTTAACGAAATAGCAGATATAGCGAAGTGATTTCCGATTCCCGTTGACTTCATTATAACCGGTCTCGACAGTAGAATAAACAGAACATCGCCAACTCGGACGAATTCAGGCTGGTTCGCCTCTCTTAAAATAATACCCGCTACTGAGGAGTCTCTCTCCGTTGGTGCACCTGATGCTGGGATGGCATGAACGACCTGCGCTACAAGAATGAAGTCCGTAAACTCGTCCTACACAAGTTCCACCACTCCAGAGGATCGAATTAGGTCTCCTCAATATATACTCGCAGGCAAAGAAGCCACTTGCACGCTTCTACTTTCTTGTGGCTTGTATGTTTTGGGTTATTTTGCTCAAAGAATGTTTTCCACTCTTTCCCTGCCAAACAAGAACAAGCTTCCCAAGACAACTGATAGTTCAGTGTTCTTTACTTTTTCTGAAGAGGGTATTTTTGGCAAGAAAGAACGTTCTAAAGCGGTCTTGAGTGAGAATCAATCCTTTATTGACGTAAATAACAATTTCTCCCCTATTGTCACCTTTCATTAAACAGGTTAGTTAAGCCCCACAATACATTCAATGGTACACTTCATAGCATCACTCACCTATTCATTCTACACCCTATGGTCACAAACATTTATGGGCCACCTCGTCAAAAATGAAACCGGACCCGCGGATGTCCGCATCTGATCCGCATCCGCGTACCCTGGCATCTGCATCCGATCCGCAGTCCGCCAAGTCTGATTCCTTTTTACCTAAATCCGCCAGTTTACTACGGATATCCGCGAATGATCTGCAGATATGCAGGGCTCTACAAGTCTTTTATTTGGTTCCGTATGGTCCTAACGCTTTTCGGTGTCGGTTTCTCGTTATAGTCAGATGTCCATAAAAGTCGGCAGTAGGGTTGTGCGAATAGTGGATTTTGAGTTTGAATCGAATTCGAAGCGAATAGTGATTTTGGTCGAATATTTTCTAATCGAATATTGAATACTTGCCGTTAAAAATCTTGGCTGTTTTTAGACAGAAGTTTACAGAAATACTTCCAAACTGGACCTCTCACGCTGTCGTTAGTCCATCTTGCCAACCGACTTAGCTGCCGTCATTTTGACACTGTCAATGTCATCCACTCACCTTGTCGCTGTAATAATATAATATTCCTTCGAAATATTATAGTTTAAATGTTTTGAAACCGTGTTTATGAGTTTTATCGGAAATAAAAGTTTCTGAGCAATTATGCATGTTATGAGAAATTTCTAAAGGTATTTATTTTTATCCTTAACTTGTTTTTCTAAATTTATGTCTGGACGTGGTGGTGGTGAGAAAAGAGTGCTGGCAACCAGGGCGCCAAGATTGGCGAAGATGGCACCGGCGTCTCTGGAGTTCGTTGCTCAGTTTCTTTTGCCCGTTATTAAAAAAGTTAATGAAATAATTACAATGAATATATTTCAAAGTTCCCATCATAATATTTATACCATTTTGCTGAACGTGCGAGTATATTCTTGATTTTAGATATTGTTTCTTTCTGGGATTAGACAGTAAACAAACTTGCGACCGTAAGTTTGTGAACACTTCGAAAAGCATGAATATTACAACTGCTCTCGAAGCGAGTATCGAATAGAGTACTATTCGAAAATTCAAATATTCGCACAACACTAGTCGGCAGTAAAACACATTATGCGTTAATAATGCCCAACAGAGAAACAAAAACAGCTTATTGGCAACCCACGCTATCTCTAGCAGCATTGACTGTTCACAAACAACTTCTTACATCACCAGGCAATGAGGCTCAAGGTAGGTCGGTATTCAGCGTAACTACGAGCCCCGTTCGTTGAACATTCGTCCAATGGGGCTGAGTGGCAAGTAGCTTGCTGAAACTGAAGCTGCCTGCATTCAGAGCTATCTTGCCTCCCAGACTCGACCATCGTGCCCCTAGTGGTTAAATTGAGAACTACACCCATGGGGACAACGACAGCACAGATTATTTGTTTCTGCTTTGATGCAACTCTCGGCCCACGTAGCCAAACGTTGCGTTGGTGTTTGGCTGGGGCTCGAGTGCAATCAGTGAGGCCAAACGCAAGCGCAGCACTCATGGATATTTTTGCTTCATCCCTCGACTGAGCGCGGGGAAAAGATTGGGCATGAGTCGTACCCAATCTTTGACCTGTGCTCAATTGAGTAGGGTAAAGAATCCAGAGCACATGGCTGCTGTTGGGTAAACACAGAACTCTGGGAAAACCAAACTAGCCATAGCGCCCTCTATAGTTCAATCTCCTCGCCAATAGCTGTCTCAACTCTACATTTCCCCAACACACAGTTCTACCTGCAGCATGGAACTCTTCCGATTTGTGTAAAACTAGACTGATCGTTTTGCAATATTCCTGAGATCAAATGTATGGATTATCTACGAAAAATGGTCGCTTACAACAATATCCAAATTATTATAAATAAACAGCTTATTATTATTATTATAAACAAACAACAAACAAACAAACAACAAAACAAACAACAACAGACTTTAAGAAGGCATTCGACAAAGTTAATCATAGAAAGCTCTTAATTAAATTGATTTCCATCTTGGGAAATAATAAGATCGTTCGGTGGATTGAGGCCTTTCTAGATAATCGTCAACAGTTTGTAAGTATTGAAGGGGTTAGCTCGGACGAATGTGATGTGAACTCGGGTGTTCCACAGGGTTCTGTTTTGGGTCCCCTGCTGTTTCGGGTTTTTGTGAATGACCTTATCGAAGATTCACCTGTAAAAGCCAGATTATTTGCCGACAATTGTGTTATTTATACTGAAGTAAGGTCCGTTAATGATCAAATCATGCTAAACGATTCTTTGTCCCAGATCAATGAATGGTGTGTTAACTGGCAAATGTCGATAAACTTAAACAAGACAGTATGTATGACGATCACTCATGAACGACAGCCGTTAGAATGTGTATATGCTGCATGGAAAAGCATTAAGCCGAGTGTCAGAGTTTGGGTACCTTGGTCTTACAATAGCTTTAAACCTAAGTTGGACACCACACGTTCGCAATATAATCGGAAAAGCTAATAAAAGATTAGGATACATCAGGCGCTCTCTTAAACTCGCTTTCTCAGAAACAAAACTCACAGCATACAAGATGCTAATAAGGCGTTTATGAGAATATGCATGTGAAGTCTGGGACCCGCACGTTAAATATCTTATATCAAATTTGGAGCATGTTCAACGGCGTGCGTTACGTTTTGTTTTTTCTTGCTATAGACAGCTGGACTCTGTGTCACCTCTTTATAAAAGGGCAAATCTACCCCTCCTTCAAGTGCGGAGGAAGCAGAAGCGGCTTAACCTTTTTTATAACATAATAAATAACTTGGTTCTAGTAAATAAGCAACAGTATATTAATAAGAGCATGTCGCATATAACCCGCAACAAGCATGCTCGGTATGTGGAAGAGCAGAAGTTTTCCAAGGACCGTTGTAGGTATTCGTTCTTGCAAACAGTGCGAGAATGGAACAAGCTACCGGCACATGTCGTGACCGCTGAAACTCGAGAAGAGTTTAGTTCCCTTATTTCAGAGATTTCTGACAGCAGTACCTAGAGTTGTCATTTCATCGTTGTGTTGAATATGTGCTATTAATCTATGCATTTTAAGCGCGTGTATTTGTTTCTGTTGTGCAAAATCCACTCCTATCTTGGTCCTGTGTAGGACCAATAGTATTTCAAATAAATAAATAAATAAACAAAAAAAATAATGCGAAAAAAAAAATTAAATGACACATGGAAAGTGCTCGAAGGCTACCCGACGGAGGGCGCCAGTGTCTAGCCGCAAGCAAAGCCGTCTATTGGGAGAGTTTGGCCAGTTTATGATCTCGCCACCGTAAGGCCCCCTTCCCAAGTGAGGCAATCAGCCCAAGCCGCAGAGTGAGAGGCAGAAGCACATGCGCGTGAACTCCCGGCTTCTCCCAGCCATGCAGAGAGGGCTGCCATTTTCGTTCATTCGCCCGGTGGAATGCAAGGAATCGACATCCAAATTTCACTTCTTTCCTTTTATTTCACCGGCTCTGGCAAAAAAATTATATAGTGTTAATTCTCGGTGGTTTAGAATAAAGTTTTCTCGACGTTTGACCGCAAACTTTTATTCGAACAAACAAAAAATCGGCCTGTAGCAGACGACGCGTAGCTTCAACAGTGCTCTGCGCCGAAAGCGTGTTGCGTCAAAATGGCAGTTGTTTCCTCTTTGCTCTCTCCTTCCTCTCTCGCTCCTTCGGCGCTCTCCTCCCTTTCCCTCACTTTTCTCCTGTCCAGCGCCTTCGTCACCACGTCTACTGGCCAGACTCTCCCAATATACGGCTCCGGTCGTAAGTGGTCACAATAGAGCTTGCAATCACACTCAAATGTAAATACTTCGCTTACACAACCTTAGCAAAGAATTGGTGAAATGGAAAGGTTAGGTTCGTTAGGTTAGGTTAGGATAGGTTAGGTGCGACCCTGACGATGCACAGACGTTCCAAACTTTAGCTGATCCGACCCCAGAGTAAAGGTTTTGTTCCCCAGCAATTCAAAACTTCTTGCGTTTAATCAGACAACGTCAGAACTCGCGTTTTGGAAGCGAGTCATTTACTCCAGAGTAATTTTCTCGCACTACCCCCCTCCAACTGTGGGTTACGTAGCAGAGGAGCGGCCGTGCCCTCACATCTGGCTCCCTGCGAGCAGCCTGAGCAGCAGCAGGCTGCACAGGAAGGCCGCCAGGTTCACCAGGGTCTCCTGGCTGCCGTCCTTGGCGCTCACGTCCGCCATGTTGTTGCTGCGTGCTTGGTGCTGGGTGAGTGCCGCACGCGTCGCCCCGCCGGCGACGCCCACCACCGACTGCGAGAACGTGGTCGCCGGCTTTACGTGCCGCACCAAACCAGACAAAGGTGTTCCATATTTGTACCAAAAATATTGCCAGCTACCTTTATATCCAAAGTTCTATTATGTATGATTAAACAGTCGTTTTGGGGAGTGAAGAAGAACCCACAGTCGGTGAGAGGCTAAGAATTTTGAGCACGTTCCGCCTGCATCTCGAGCTTTTTGCCCTTGGTAACACTTTGTCGCGCGTGCAGCCGAAGCCCGGTGAAAGGCAACAAGCGCATGCTAAAGGTGGAGCTTCGACCGAATTCTTCGGCTGTCATCGACTATATATTTCTATCAAATTCCATGCTATATTTAAGGGGAAAACTGACTCAGTGTGCAGGTTACGTAACGTCAATTTTCTTGCTAAGTTTAGCAAAGAGACTGAATCGGTGTATAGTAGTGGCGTAGCCAGAGGGGAGGTTTATGGGTTTATGGTAGTAATGGAGTAGCCAGAGGGGAGGTCAGTGGCATAGCCAGAGGCGAGGTTTATGGGGCTTCAGCCCCCTCCCCACCAAAACCTAGCCAACCCTATTAATATACACATGCGTTTTGACCCCCTTCTCTGCACCCCATGTTATGGACATTCCAGCCACCTCAGTCCCCCCCCCCCCCCCCTTGAAAAACAATTCCTGGCTATGCCACTGGGTCACATGACATCAATTTCCCTGCTAAATTTAGCAGGAAATGCAAGGACAGGCGGACAGATGCACAAAATTTCGAGATTGGGGGTTTCATTAAAGAGCATTTTATGCTGTAATATATTGTTTACTAATAGTACTATTATTACAAAATCTGCAGCTTTTTGTCAGTCTGGGAAGAAGTGACAGCAAGAGTTTTTACTGCACGTAATATATCCCTTACTTTTATGTACCTCCATTCGTTATTTACCCAATCCTACACAACACAGGCTTGTGGTCACTGAAGTATGTAAGAAAGGGAACACACAGCGCATGAGGGTCAACGTCTATGCCTACGACTAAATCGAGATAGGTGGGTTGCTTTATGTCTGACAGTACACGCGAGCCGAGTTCTACAGTGAGGAATGTGTGCTGGCGTTCCCCACCAACTGTAGAGGCCAAAGCCGCTTGACAAAAGCCAAGTGCACGCACTTTGCCCGGTGTCACAAGGCGGTGCATGCACGAGCGCGCATAAAACAAAGTTCTCTGCCAGGCACAACGCCGACACGCAAACGCGGCTGGGAAGTCTCCATAACGGCTATCGTTATAAAATCCAATTAAGGACACCAAGGGATCAGCAGCGAGCGGGTGCCGCCCATTTCTGCGGTTGGTGCAGAGTGTGAAACTCGGGCAATGTCGTTTCGCTCTGTCCCGGACCGTTCAAACGTTTCTGGAGGACGGCGAAGCGTTTCCCGCAATTTCGGAGGCAGCTTCGGATGACTGGCAACGACGATTTTAAGCGCCAAGAAAGCCGAACTGTCGTTACTTTGAAACGTAGCTTATCCATTAACTCTAGGACACACGCATAACAAAATAAAATCTGCTGAAAAAAAAAAACACATATTGTTGTAGCACGCTATTTACATCACGAGACACTTTTTGAGTTGGGGGCAATTGCGAAACATGCTTCTACATTGGCCCGTCGACCCGAAAAAAAGCGGGTTTCGGAAGAGCTTCTAAGGACGCTTAACTCCAAAATATACTTCGTAATTCAGCGAAAATATATCAACCGAAGAAGATTGGCACTCCTTCTAAACCACGACACGAACGGCGGAGCTTGCGCTCAACGTCCGTAACGGAGAGTCAAGATCCAACTCTAACAAACTCTGCGCTGCGAGCGAAATGTCGAAGACAACACGAAACGTCTCACGTACCTTAGCAACGCTGGAGATGCACAGCACAAGCGTGATGTAGCCCTTGAGATGTTGAGACATCAGCTCGAGGAGTATCGCAGCATCGTTGAGGATGTCGGCAAACAAGCTGCAATAGTTGTCAGCGTGGTTGAGCGTTGTGCTGTCGTTTGAATGGGCACAATGTTTGTTGTGCGTTGCACAGCACATACCCAAGTACTGAACAAGAACTACAGAAATCTTGAAGCTGTCTTGAGTGCTCTTAGAAAGATTCGCAGCTTTTTGCCACAGCGTGTGAAGGTGGGACGCTGGCAGCCATCACTGCTCGTAGTAACACCTATTCTTATGCATATCCACTGTTTATTTACTCAATCACACATAAAACCGTGCCTTGTGGTCACTGAAGTAATTAATAAAGTGAACACAGCACACATAGGTCAACGTCCTTGCCTAAGACTAAATTGAGAAAGGTACCGTTACAAAAGTGGGTCGCTTTACACCTGAGAGTAGACGCGAGCAGTGTTCTACAACAGGTGTAGTGGTGTCCCCGCTAACCGTAGAAGAAGCAGAAAACACTGCTGCCTGGCAAAAGACAAGTGCGCGTGCGAGCACTTGTGAAACGGACTTATCTGCCTGGTGTAATGCTCAAGTGCCACGAATGTAACTGGGAATTCCCTACAGCAGCTATCACTGTAAAATCTGCCGTTGACTGATCAAAATTTCCAACATCATGCAACTGTATATAGGCCTTATCCCAAAATAGTACTGTTGTCATTTCCGTCAATACTGCACAATGCTAACACCAAACTCGCTGCATATGGGCAGCGTATATGAGAACCTCTGTTAGACAAAAATGCAGCTGAGCTCGAACAAAAAGAAGGCAATTTTGCTAGCCTCAAGCTGTCTCTTGTCATGCAAAGCACTTTTGTATATGATTGAATAAGGTCGGTGGGAATGCAACTTACCGCCATTTCTTGGAATCATTGTCCAAATTCGAACTGTAACAAGAACAGACAGGTTATGAACACTGATTGAAGATGATGGCTTTAGTAGTTCTCACCCTTGAAACCAGGCAAAGAGGATTCTGCCAATCATGCCCGTACCATCTGAAAGAATAGAAACCGAGAGTGATCATGAACTTAACTTTTGTCACTTGGAAAGTATTTTAAAAATAAATCCAAATAAAATGTATTCAAGATGCACAGTTCATAGGCATTTTAAAAGTCTTGTGTTCTTAAAATTTAGCCGTGCAGGCACTGAAAATTGGATATTTTTGTATAAAGGTAAGGTTAGATCTCTTAAAACCGCAACCCTCAAAAAACGGGGACAGAGAGAAGTTTTCTCTTTCAGTTCAAATCTAAGCGCAGCAGTTTCGTAATGCAAAATGCAACCAACTTAGGTGGCTTCCACCCTGCAACGTCGTAAGTCGGACGTTTGCAACCTACAACTATCATAGCTTCAGGACTATCTATTGCTCGCTCATTACAGGAAGCAGCACGAGACCAACAGCACATTTTTCAATTTCCACGAGACTTTTGCCGCACCGATCGGACACAGCTCCGTGAAGGCTGTCAGATGTCCGTACTGACGCTCACATAAAACCCTCGAACCCTTCAGACCGACTGGAGGAGTGTAGCCCAAAGACAGGAACTCCCTCGCCCTATGTACGCCCAAGAAAGCGAATAAAGCGTCTTCACACTCAACCCTGACTTTGACACTTTCTTGTCCAGATTCACTAGTGACTCCCTTATACTGCTTATTTTATGGTTAAATTTCTTTTTTTTTTTTCTCAGTCCATCAACACTGCTACGATCACTAACAGGACAAGAACGGCAGAGCGCCTCTTTCTAATGCCTAGCCTCCAGCATGCACAGCCAAGGCCTTCTGTCGGGCCTTGGCTGTGCGCGCACGCTCAAAGCCCCAGAGATGACGTAGTGCTGTCGAAGGTTTGAAGCTTGCACTGGAGGCGGGACAACTCAATGACCTCCCTTCCATTCTCATCCTGCCAGAAAGGTTCCCAGGTGTTATACCTTTCAAGATCCAGGTTGTGGTGGCAGCCAACACGGATGCCGTCTGGTCGCCGACTCCGACGCCCGTCAGCACTGCCTGCGTAGCCAGCGTCCCAGTAATGCTGCTTGCGAAGGCCTAGACGCGCGCAAGCGCGGAAAAAGAGACGCCACGAGACATTCGCCACCGGCCACGTGCAGAGACGCAAGGGGACCGCAGGTACCTGGATGCTGTCCCAGATCTGGTATTCCTTGTAGTCACGGCTGACCGTGTCCGGAAACCCAGCAGGCAAGAATATCTCCTGTCAAAGGAAGAGGTGGAACTTATGTGGTTACTGACGGCACGGCTCTTACACCTTTTAGCAAGTGCTCATTGCCTTTCGTCGTGCTCTGGCTCTGCGTACATGCGCTCATGAGACAACGAAGTGCTATCAAAGGTAGGAAGCTAATACTGGAGGAGGGACAACCCAAGGACGTACCTCCCTGCCATTCTCATTCTGTCAGTGACAAAAACATAATCCTACCATGAAGGGATCGTAGCAAGGAAAGGATGAAAATTAAAAGCGCAGCTGCAACATGTAGGAGGCTGTACAGTGTAGGATGCAGCACAAGGACAACAGAGTGTGGGGTTGAGCTGCACTTGTAATGTGCAAGAGCCATGCTATGTATCAATTTGAAACAAAGCAAATTTTGAGTTAAGAGCTGCGGTTCCTCCAATTGTAATATACACCCAAGCTGTTTCAGAGAATGGCTTGTCTACTAATTCATGCTCGTATTGTTCGCGGGTGCTACTAGACCACTATCCTTGTATGCCTCTTTGATTACAGGCAAGAGAAGTGGTAAAACGCTGTCACGTAATTGAGCATTTTCTTGTTTTATTAATTTTTCTACTTCTAGAGCATATAGATAGCCCCGACTGTTTTTGTCACTTTCTGAGTACCTTGGAGGTCAGTCAGACCAAGTCGACTTCCGCATTGTTCTGCAGTTGAGGAATTATTTTTGGGGTGCATTCCGTCAACAATTTCCAGATTTTCTGTGAGAGGAGCTCTTGTGACCATGAGGCCAGAGTCTTGCTTGCAAGTGCCTTTGCTTTGTTTTTGCTGTTTCTTTTCCTACAACCTTGGTTCACCCAAGAAGTGGCCTTCTCCGTGACCTTGCCCTTACATGAAAGGTAGCTAACTCCAAGATCAGGTCGTCAGATTAAGAAGTGTTACATTAGGTTTTTGGTTCGGAAGGTAGCCCGGAGGCAAAGGCGGACTTAAAGGGGTACAAAAGCTAAATTTTAGCACCTTTTTCTTTCTGTAGACGTGATCTCCTTTATGACAGCAGCTCACAAACACCAGTCTTTCGTTGGTAAAAGCTAGAAAAGCAATCTTAAAACAAATAAAATGATTTCCCAATACCACCTGGTAGTTGGTGGACCGAGCTTCGTTGGAAGGTCTCGTGTCATGGGCCCACCAGGAGCAGTGCCACGGCGCGGCATGTCCGATGCAGGCGGCCAGGAACAAGCAGCGCTTGGCGCACTTCTAGTGCACCATGCCTCGGGCAGTTTTACTTGGCGGGATTGTAACGCGTTGACGATAAAGCTGGCTCCACCTAGTGACGACGATCGTAATTACGGTACCCTTAGCCGTTTATGGGCCTGTGACGTTGAGAGCATGACGTTACAGCCAAATATCCCGTGGCGCATCGCGCTGCCTCGATGGCTGATTTTGAAGCAATGGCCAGAATCCGTCGGTTGGAACGAAAAATATAGCCATCCACTGAAAATACAAGCATGTGGGGTGCCTTCATTTATGGATATCATGTATTATATTTCACCCGTTTTGAAGTGTACCGGGGATATTTCAAGTTCCGATTGTGTACCCCTGTAAGGAAAAAGTGTGCGTGTGTGTGGGGGGGGGGGGGGGGGGGAGGAGGGGGCAATAATCTTTTTTTAAGCTAAGGGCAACTTTTTGTGAAAAATATGATACACCAGCTTTTTTTTTTTTTTTTTAGAACAAAATGTTTAGATTTTTGTGAAATGACGAGCACTAGGTTAACAAAAAAGAACTGGGCAATGTTTCACCCATAACGTCAGATTCCTCTGCAGACACCCCTCCCCCAGCCAAATGCTCCCCCCCTTTCCCCCTTCCCCCCCCAAACTTGACCCATAAATCCGCCCTTGTCCACAAGACTGATGGGTTTACCTGGTTATGCAATGTCATGTTGCCTATTTAGGCGCAGTGTTTTTGCGGGATAAAGACAGCCGGAGTGGACGGTCGGGCCAGCAGTCTGCTTGTCTGCCTGCTGGTCCCTCTCATCAGTATTTGAATCTTATAGGGCAAGTTGCCCGAGTTTTAAGGTTTCAGCGTGTGGCCCATTGTGGTGAGTTTGCCCTTTGCAACATGCAAACCTGCAAGCGTTTTTTTTATTATTTTTTTCTGTTTAAAGTTTGTGTGTGTGTTTATGCCATGTGGTGTTGCGTCGGCTTTTGACAGTGCCACGGCTGTATCGCTCATCTTACCCCCAACTTTGGCGAGCCTCAGACTCTCTGGACTTGTCGTCACATAGTTGAGAGTTTTGTTTCCTCTTGTAGTTTTTGTGCCGGCAAACTTTTGTTTCCGACTGCATTTGTGTTGGATCTGAGCGAGAGGTTTATAGTAGTTTTCTTCTTTAGTTGAGTTTGGCAAATTGATACTAACTGCGTGTTAGTGGGCTTCTCCAAATGCTTCAACCGCAACATACCATAGTTTCGTAACGCCTTCGGCTGCAACAACGATGCAAGCATAATCAGTGGTCTAACTTTTTTAAGAAGACCGCCAAAAATGCTTTCCGATTTTCCAACAGATGGCGCCGACCATTTGTGGAAAAGTCACACTGTGACCCTTGATGGCTGAAATAATTCTGATGTCTTCCAGCAACTCCTTTACCCCCTTACAATTGCATTAGACATATATGTCACAAAGAGGGTACCAAGTTGGTGGCATGATACCAACCATGTTACAACGGGCTTGTGGTTGTGCCCAGTTGAACACTGCACCACGCTGAATTTCACAGTGCAGGCACACTTACACCTGCGACCTCAAAAGATACTCCAACCACACAGGCACTTGCAGTGAATAGGGGTGCAATTCTCATGTAACAGCTGCACAGAAATACAGCTTTCTGTGAAGTCCACAATGTGGTACTGTGCCAGCAAACACGCATGGTGCTGTTGAACACTGCAAACTTCAGCGTAATAATTATTTTTGGTTGCTTTCATTTTCTTCTTTCCTTTTGCTCTTTACGCCAAGAGACGATTTTTGCACAATAAAACACGATTTTTTTTTTTTTTTTTTTTGTCAAGATTGCTTAGAGTTATCTGCGCTGATCTAGCTTTTCAGAACTAGCATCACGGCTTTTCACGGCTAACATTCGCTGAAATCCCATTCGAACTGATATATGTCGCAAAATGGAAAGGAGGGTGGTAGCAGCCACTTACGCTGAAGACCGCTCTGAGAGAAGACCATTTCCGAGCCGATCGCCTCACCACAAACAACTTGTTGCTGTTGTCGAACTTGACGTACGTCTGCTGGATTTCCGAACCGCATGTTTCTCGCGCAACCACTGTTCCCGTCATCGTAGACTCCGACAGCTGACTTGACGAGGCAATCACCGTTGGCAATCACTGATCAAACGTTCGATCTCTCAGGCTCTTCGCGTAACGAGCGTACGACCTAAATAGCACACACGAACTCTACCCACTCTACCTCCAAAGTGGCACACAATTGAGCCAATTGAGCGACCAGCTGCACAGAATACAAAGCATTCCCCGAGTTTCGACACGTATGCTTGGACCGCTCGGCCAGGCTCGGAAACAAATCAACAGCCTCCAAGGCTTCTTTTTCTGTGCGCGACGTGCGCGAGCCGGACGGATGGATGGATGTCGGCTCTGATGGCATAGACGGCTCTGTCTGATGGATGTCAGGGCCGTGGTAACAGGCAGAGGTAACGGGTAGCAGCTTGCGCCACCTGGTCTATATGTAGGCTATCAATAGGATGACTTTTAGGGGTTCGAGCAAAAAAGCTGGTAACATCACGCCCGCCTCTTCCCCCGGCGAGGGTGTCGCCAATTTTCCTCTGGTCATACCTTGTCTGCGTTATTCCTGCACCCGGTGCCTGCACCGGACCGACTGGAGGTGGAGGACAGGGTTGAGACGGTTGAGACCAGTGGTTGAGACTTTGGGCCGGAGCTAGCGGATAAATTGCCCCGCTAAATCTAGCGGAAAATTTTCCCCGTTAAATTTAGCGGCAAAATTCTCCCGTTAAATCTAGCGGAAAAATTTTCTCGCAAAACCTAGCGGAGATATTTTCCCGCTAAATCTAGCGGAAAAATTTCCCCACCCTGCCACCCGAGATGCACCAAGATGCACCGCCTGGATGCGCTGGATGGCAGTGGGGTAAAGGTGGGTGAGGAGGAGGATTTGCCCGCTTGCGCCACCCCCCTGGCTCTCGCTCCTCGCCGGAGCGAGGCATGACGGGATTGCATTTTGGCGCACTCCCGATTTTCTCGCTGCAGCGAGCGCATACACGCGTGGGGTGCCAGCGCTGAAACAAACTCGGAAAGTGCAACCACTAGTGGAGTGCCGGCTGAAACGAACCCGCTCCACTGGCTCCACGCTGTGAGTGGGCACGCGTGGGCACGAGTGCCGTGCTGACCAGAGTTTTTGCTGGCTCACATTATCTTACGCTCTCTTGCTGTCTAAATAAGCTAACCATAAAGGAGTTTGTTCCATCAATGTTATTCTACAGGGTATCACAAAAGAAAATTTACACGGTCTTTTTTACCGCAAAAATAAACTAGGCATCGTCGAACGCTCATTCACCGCCCAAAGATAGAGCTAGAGGTCACAAGCAGATGCCAAAGTTTCAGCCCGATCCGATAACTTAATCAAAAGTTATGTGATTTTCTGCAAATTTCAATAGGAAAATGGAGCCCATTTTTGCTCGATTTCGGTTTCTGGTGCCATAGAGCCCCATGTGTTTGAAAACTCCGTCGGCCGCCATTTTTCCATTGAAATTTACAGAAAATCACTTATAACTTTTGATTAAGTTATCGGATCGGGCTGAAACTTTGGCATCTGGTTGTGACCTGTACCGCTACTTTTGGGCGGAGAATGAGCATTTGGCGATGCCTAGTTTATTTTTGCAGTAAAAAAAAACCGTTTTTTTTTTTTTTTTTTTGTGACAGCCTGTATATATTGTGGTGACGAGTAAGTTACCTTCCAGTCTTCTATTTCTTTGGAATCCGTTTTGAAGCTGAATTTTAGTTATTGGGCAATACGACTTAAAGTTGTCTTTGTTCCCTCTGCCTTTATATATTAGTCTCATTTTACTTAGTTTCCAATAATTAGGTACCTCTCCTCTCATTATTTGTTTAATCATATGCCATAACTTCAGTTTGCTCGTTTTTCCTATTGTCTCAAAGGGGCAATGAAACAATATTTTTACTTTGCGCAAATACTGCTTAAACCGGATCCCCGACGTTAATGACTTGTGAAATACCCATTCATTTTTCACCACACGCTATCAAAGTTGCAGAAAAATTTAGGAGAAAAACGAGCAGCAATTACCCCCTAATCTCGCAGCCAGAACAAGGGGCCATGTGATCTGGAGCCGTTTACATGCCGCCAATGTTGATCACAACCACGCGCTGGGGTTGAAAGGCACAGGACACGTGCCGAGTTCCAGACATTTGTTATGGGTCGGCTATTGTCGTCATTGCAGCGATTGAACACGGGCCACTACCCGAATGCTTGTCGAGCTATCGATTATCACGAGCCCAAATCGAGTGCCCACGCAATGCTCGGGTACAATCTATAAGCCACATTCAAATATCGTAACTGGGCGGTACTGCAACCGCCCAGCTACGTCATCAAGTTTTGCGAAGGAGAGACTAAATGAAAATGCTTGTTTTTGTCCTTGAAATTACCCCGCAACAAAGGAGTTGCTTGGCCAGTGGCGTTGCGTGAGAGTATTTTCGAGTCCGAGTACAGTCAAACCCGTTTATAACGAACAGCCAGGAAATGCTACGATCAGTTCGATATAGCAAAAACCATTTACAACGAACTTCCACGATGCATTCATTGCAAGGCGAGAGCTTCTTTCTTTCTTTCTCATCGCTTCGCTTCCGCCTTGTAACTCCTCGCTGAATTTTTTTTTTTTTTTTTTTTTGCATGCATGCAGAAATTTTTTTTAGCTTATTTCCCCTTTTGAATCGCTTCTCTTCGTAAGCAACCGCATTGCGATGAATTTTTTTTTTTTTTTTTTTCTGTGCACGGGGGTAGGTTTTTCTTTCTCTTTTTTTTTAACTTTCTCCCCTTCTGAATTGCTTCTCTTCGCTCAATTTTGTTCGCGGCTTGAGCTTTTGGAATTTTCTTTCCTACCTTTTTGGGGCGGAAGGGACAGGCTAGAACACGATTGTTTGCACGTTTTTGGATGATACCGATTTTGTTCATAGGTAGGGCTGATGGTGCTTTTCGTTCGTTTTCATCCATGTCAGAAAGAGAATGTGAGGTACGGAACGTGGTTATATACGCATTTGATCACAGCGCCTCCTCGTCTATAACGCTGAGTCAATGCATGCAAAGTTTAACACGATTATATACGGATTTGACCGCAGCGCCCTTTCCTGTATAGACGTTGAGCGGCTACGTGCAACGTTTCATTCATGACAGAAACCCCATCTCTTGAGTTACTGCCACATCTCAGAGCCCCCTACTCCTCCCGCAGTCGTGGCCGAGTGGTTAAGGCGATGGACTAGAAATCCTTTGGGGTCTCCCCGCACAGGTTCGAATCCTGTGGACTGTGCAAACATTTTTTTATTTTTTTAAGAAGACAGATGGGATGGCAATTGATGTGAGCACGGATGCCGGAAAAGGCTAGACCCTAAGGAGCTTTGCCCCTAAAAAGTACTTTTTACATGCATTTTCATTTAAATTTTTTTGGGAGTTCGATATCGACAATTCGCTGTACGTGGGTTCGTTCTAAACGAATTTCACTGTAGTGCCAGTAGGCTTGTGTAAAGTGAAAAACATTCCAACTGAATATCGTTGCACTGCCCCTTTAATGGGTTCCATGGGTACCTGCAGGAACCTTACTTTCTGCCTTATCCCATTCTCTTCTGGCCGTTTCCGTGAATATGTTGATGGTGATGATAATCAACACCCGAGGTGGAACTCGTCTCCGACTGGTGTGTTTAACATCCTATCCTGCCCATACATCAAAAGCAGTCCCCAAGTGGCAACGAATGACGTCACAGAAGCCGGAGTGTCGTGCTGTCAGATGTCGCGATACTGGCAGTTGGCACTAGAAGTACCGGCAAAAAGCACGAGCAAACGCAAGTGTCGCTGTCGTCGCGGCGTTTCAACTCCGGGCTGCCAAACCTTCCACGGACTGTCCAGCTGAAGAGGGACCTGCAGCAGAACAGGTGTCTGCCGCATCCACCACCACTGCTCCAACATTGCTAGGATCGCGACCTGCAAAAGGATGCCACTTCTACGACGTCATCGGGCGGAAATCGAGGAGCCACTTTTTTGGACGTGGTAAACACAACAGTTTGAGACGTATTCTAGGCACCATACTGAAAGTGAAAGGGCCGAAAGTACTGCCGAAAGCAACCGAGACGGAGATAGCAACACAACACTAATGAAAGCTCGAATTGGCTGATGTCTTGTGCCATCTGGTATCAAACTGTAGCAGAGTTCCCCACCTGGATGAACTGGTTCTCTTACTTCAACGAGCTTCACTTCAGTGTAATATCTTCACAAACTAAGCGCGTACGAAAATAGGAAAAAAACTATGAACATTACAAATATTGCAAATAGTAATGATCAGCCTTCTTCCAAAACGTTTTGTCTTCATACGCTCTCAACGCATTGCTTTATTTCTATGTTCTAGAGAACAGTACAATATCCAGTAAAGCACATGTTCCCTACCTCATGCCTCTATATGTGCATTTCAGGAAATAATTACTTCATTACTCTTTGCTACGAGAGTGGAGACCTTGCACAGTACTGCCACCTTCAAAATCTCACCACGTTTTGCGATGATAAAACTTGGAGTGCCATCAGCAGACTGCTGGGACTCTACGAGACACTATATGAAACAAGTATGAAATACAAACAATAATTTATTCTCAGCCAGCTGAAGCAAATGATGAGGGCATGAGAAAGGCATTGCACTCTATTTTCCCCCCTTGGACACGCCAGCAAACATGATTTCATCCACCAGAAGAAGGTTGCTCGCTATCACCGTGCTGAAAGAAAAAAGAATATAATAATATTCATTAGTTAAATTTTTAAAGTCTAGTGCAATGTAATTCTCAGTTCACCTTTGAATATCAAACAAATAAAATAAATACACTTAAAAACCTTGGAAAACACTGAACAACTCACCAGGAATTGAGAAGTTGCCTCTTGACACAATAGTTGTCGAAAATGCCTTCGTTTGCTGGAATAAGAGCTTCGCCTAAGAGAAAGAGAAAAAGAGAAGCTTTTAAAAAACACGGCCCTTTCCTGCATTTTTGCCTTAAGCCTCACGGTAGCTCAACAAAGGCTCCACAAATCTGGGGAGTGATAAAAGTGTTAAATTCAGCTGCAGAAACAGAGGCCTTTTTGTTTTTGCTTGAAAGGTGATATATCAACGATTTTGTTGGTTGATTTGTGGGTACGTCATATTGCATCGTTGTATGTGAACTCCCGAGTACTGCGAAGGCTGTGAAGCATAGTCAAAGCATTGGGAGGTGCAGAGTCTGCACGGTAGCTGCTCAAGAAGCTGTGAGCTCACCAATCCTAGACTTCTCTACATGTACACCTCAACAGGGAGGTTTGGCTGGTCCAGTTGCTATGTAACGAAAAGATGGCAACCCCATGACTCGTAGAAAAGAGTAGACTAGAAAAAAGTTTACAATGTCCACCATGCCATTTCAGGCCAAAAACAACATTGTAATTACCGTATTTACTCAAATCTAACGCACACTTTTTTTCCGGAAAAAAAGGTCCAAAAATTGCATGCGCGCTAGAATCGAGTATGACCCAAAACTGTGCTACCATATCGCCATCGACATTTCAAAATGGCCGTTCCATTACGCACCGACTACAATAGAGATCAGTGGCTGAGAGGCTTAGAGCGTAGCCAGCGTTTAGCGTAGTCGTGCGTTTCTTGCGTTCGTACCAGCATGGAAGTTCCCACTGCAAAGACACGCCGCGTTCACCATGATGCTGGATTAAAAAGAAGTGATATCGTGCGCATATAACGATGGAAACCGGGCTGCATCACGTGCGTTTAGTGTTACAAAAACTTGCGTGCGGGATTGGCGCAAGCAGAAAGAAAAGATTTTGGCCAGCAAGTTTCAAAGATGAAATGCTTTGGGCCATTGACTGCGACAAGGAGTCGTCCGACAGCGATGACAAGTGGTGCATACCACCCCATAGGCGCTGGCCCGGACCGGCGTCGTGATAACGACCTTGCCAGCGAGAGACGGCGCCGTTCATTTCATCGCAAGATTGACGAATTTGGAATAAACCTTCATTGTTCCAAGTGAGAAAAAGTTTAATTTCTGTATCCAACATACAAAATCTGGTGCGCGTGACAACCGAGGTCATCACTTTTTTTTTTTCTTTTTTTTTTTTTTTCGGACCTTGAAAATAGGGTGCACGTTGCAATCGAGAATGTGTTAGATTCAAGTAAATACGGTACAATACCCCAATTTTCTCTGTTTATGCAGAAACTCAGCTCTGGTACGTCACGGCGCGGTGGTGGTGCATCGGGCGTACTTCCTGCCTGGGGCTGTGGGCGGAAGTCACCATGCGGGGCATTCATTCACCGTCCGACCACGATTGCTTGTACAAGAAACACTTCGGGCTAAATTCATGGATATTTGTGGTCGTCAGATTTATTTGTTTTGTTCCAACATGAACACATGAAAACCGCCCAGTTGTACCGACCACCTGCAGACTACGTACAGAGCGTCTTCAAGTTAAAACGTCCGCCTGATCGTTCGAACTGTCGTCTGCTCTTTCAAAGTTTCTGCTTGCTGTCATCTGCTCGCTCAAAGTTCAAACAACAATGGTCCGTAGACAAAATGTTGACTTGGTAATTGCAATAAGAAGTTTTGGTAATCGCAATAAGAATTAAGTGCACGCCTCAACAGACTTTCAATTTTGAGGGTTGGTTGGGGTAAGTAGGCTAGATGTAAACAGTAGATGATACAAGGAGATGTTGATAATTGTTACCAGTGGCCATCACCAACATATGTCCGATTCACTTGCGATTTTCAGTATCGACATCGACCCTGTCAGCTACAATTCACGCTTTTGCAACCCAAGCTACATCACGACTGAAAATAGCGAGCCAAACCTCATCATGCGAACCAGATTTTAGCGTCCATTCCGCAGCGTCCACGCGGAATGAATCGCTGCATGTCACATTATTCACGCTAAGTTTTGCGGTGCAATGAGCCTCATTAATTTTCCTGAGGCCGCTAAAGTGGTCAGACATTGCCAGGAAGACATAGAATCAACAATTCCAACGCAACAGAGAGCATGGGAACTCACACAGACGCCAACAACATTGCATCCCAATGCTTTGTTTATGGGAGACGGCGATCCTCTTGCCCATACTCCATGGCGCATACGCGGTGCCGGTGGAGTCCTCTAGGGGCACTCTGGTTTGTTTGTAAACATGAGTTGGTCTATACTCCATTTCACGCCATGTTCAGGAACAGCCAACATTATGAGCCGATAAGACGAATGAAATGGCGTCAAAAACGCAACATAATGGTGTTTATCGTGTTTTTATGTGTTTAAGGGATCGGTGGCCAAGTGGGCTAGCAGACGTCAGCTCAGAACATGTGGAGAGAAAGTTCACGCAGCAGAACCCAGGGATCCCCCACCCCTACCAGTATCGATCTGGATGAGCATCGAACCGGCGTGCAGTCGTGTATCGCTACTGCGTGGCGAACATCAAAGACCCCAGGCTAAATTTGTAATCCAAGGCGGAGAGACAAGTCGCCCAGTGAGGCAGAATAACTTCCGACTGTTTAAACATAGATACAACAAAATTACTTTGTATATGCTTCATCTTAGTTAAACCAATCCCGTACGGGGAAGGCCCAGTGATTCGCGCATTTAGTATGAATGTTCGTGGTTGTATGTGTTTGTGCCTTCGGGCGCACTTGGACAAACGATCGAAGATGTGTAGGACAGACACTCTCAAACTTGTCGACATTGAGGAACCCCCATCTTTCTCGACTGTTAGGCAAGTAGCCCTTCCTACTCCCAGCCTTAATGCGACGAAGCAGTGCACATAGAGCATGCACCAGGGTGTGTTTAATTTCTAGTTATGCATTTACGGGCAACTCGGATCTTGTGAAACGGTGCTCAAACTAGAAAAGCATCTGAAGTTGAGGGCGGGAATGGCCCAGAACCACCGAGGGCAATCTGGGGAATCCCTGGGTTTCCAGGAACCCAGTTTGGAGACCCCTGGCCTAGAAAATGGGTTCTTAGGCTTGGCTTTTAGGAACACAGGGGTATCCCATCGTACTTTCGGGATACCCCTGTGCCGTCAATCGAGGCAGGTAAGGATTTCTAGGGATTTAAAAATTTGAGGAGTCCCAGTCTAGAACGACGAACGAGCAGGCATCACGCGATGCCCGTCGGTACGGTGCCAGGAACGCACATCCGACCGGTGCGTTTGGCACATCCAAAAAAGTGGTCCCTCGATTTCCACTCTACGAAGCCGAAGTGTCGCGTCATTGCCGACCGCGACCCCAGCAGTGTCGCAGCAGCAGTGGTGGCAGATGCCCGTTCCGCCACAGATCGCTCTCCAGCTCGACGGTCCACGAAAGCTTGGGATGCTGCAACAACGGCCACGCTCACATTCTCTCGCACTTTTTTTTTCTTTTCCGGAACTTCAGCGGCTAATTGCAAGGATCTCGACACTCGAGGGCACGACGCTCCGGCTTTTGCGACGCTGTACGTTGTCACTACGGGACCACTTTCAGCACACATGCGGAACTCCAAACGTGCCGGTCAGGGACGTGTTCCGGGCGCCACACCCTCGGGACTCCTGCCCATCCACGAGTGCAGCAGCCCCACCTACCTGTGGCGAGGTTGAGGCCAATGGGCTGCTTGGCCAGCCGCTGCTCCTGCTGCAGCTTGACCAGCACATCCTGGGGGTCCAGCCCGCTGTTGGTGGCCAGGGTCTTGACGATGACCAGCAGGGCGTCCGCGTACGCCTGCACCCCGAGCTGGGCCTTGCCCTTCACGTTCGGGCGCATGGACACCAGTGCAGCGTGGGCCGCCAGCTCGAAGGCACCCGCCCCGGGGATCACGCAGCCTGCGGGAGTGGGCGCCGCAATTGGGGTCGACACACACTCTGCATCTGCAACTGGCTCGTGCGGTGGTCGTGAACCAAACGTAGCCTCGTAGCGCGCAGCATGCACCGTTAGTGCGAACGAGTGATCACTAATTTTGCTAGTTCTTTCAAAATTAAATCCGCCACCGTAAAAGCTATTAGTGAGGCGGAAAGTGCTCGTGCGGGGCAACGACCTAAGCGGAAAGGTTTGCTGCCCGTGGTAATCTGTCCAAGTAAAATGCGAAAAAGTGCTAACAACTATATTTATTATATTACACTTTTCCTTGGAGTCTCACTTGCGACTGGGTGGTCGTGCCTAGAGCACTATATAGCTCCTAGGAGCGGAATAACGCGATTCTTAGATCCACGTGTATTGCCGACAACATGGCCGACAGAGCAGCTTGGCGCAAGTCACGTAATACTCGCGGTTCCATGAGGCACCCGCCCTATGGAAGAACACATGAACATCGACGCAACACGACTGATAAAAAAATAAATGCCTACCTCACACTTTTCGAAACTAGTTTGTCATGAATTTGGTAAAGCACTAAACACTTGATCAAATATTTCATACTATTGGATTCGTCTGAAAATTTTAAGAAGGCAATTTCCAACGCAATGCCGTTTGAAGCAGACAATTTTTTTATGCAGCAAAGATGGACATTTTGGGTTGGCCAGAGCGAGTCACGTGAGCGGTGCAACGTTTTTTGTTTTTTTTGCGCCAGTTTTCCGAACAGAGTGAGGAACCATCTATAAACATAGCTTTTTTTTTCTTTTTTTTTTTTTTCAGCTGCTTCAGAGCGATTGTCCTCACTGCACTGCAATGTCTGCTGCATGATGCCGCTCAGGCAATTTTTTAAAAATATTTATGTTCTTACGTGGCACACAACTTAGCGCAAATTATTGTAAGATGTTTCTTTATTATGTCAACAACTATTGCCGTTCCCTACATACCCAAAATAAAGAAGAAAACACTGTTTTCTCACGTTCCCCATTTATTTGTGACCGGGCCTTCGCCGCTGGTCGCCGAGAGATGGCGTTCTAGATTGCACTACTTGCTCAAGTGAGAGTTTACTGTATAGTGCTCTGGTCGTGCCTACTTTCCCTCATCATATTGCTGCTACTTGCTGCCATCACTTTTGTTGAGGCTACCAGCATTGTTCTGGATTGTCAGGAGGAAATCCGTTCCTCGTCATTTGCATCTCGGTATATGAGGATTGTAACCGTGGCACTGTTCTCAAACTATTCCCAATTGACCGGTTTCACAGGGACTCATGCATGCATTTTGCATCGTTACTGTCTTTAAAGACTTTGCACTTCCATTTTAGTATGTAAGAAAGGTGCCCTAAGCAAGTAGCCCTTCCTACACCCAGCCTTTCCCATCGAGAACCCACCATCCTCAATGGCATTCTTGACGGCGCGCAGCCCGTCGTGCACGGCGTCGTTGATCTGGGTCAGGGTGTGCTTGTTGGGGGCCTTGATGAGCACCGTCACCGACCGGGGGTCCTTCAGCTCCTCTACAAAGGTGTATTTGTTCTCCCCGAGCACATGCTCGTACACCAGGCCCGCGTGGCCCAGCACCTCGGCGCTCAGATCTTCCAGGGAGTTTGTCGCCGTGCATCCGCAGGCCAGCGACAGCCTGCCAGAGGAAACGAGCACCAAGCCGTCAATTTCCACCCAAATCAAAACGACAAAATGAGGTGGGTCTTTCGAAAGCCCCCCTCTAACACGTGTTCCACGCCTCCCACCGTGCATTGGCTGCACGTGCGAGGTGCTTGGGACGTTGAAGAGTCTTCGAAGGTCGCGCTGTTCAGCTGTCACGCTGGAGGTGGGAAAACTGAGGCTCCCACCTGCTATTCTCACCTTGTCAATGGCTATAGTGCCGATACAATATCTTTCAACTGTCCGCATCCAACCTGGCTCCTTTCTCAATGCACGCACTTAACTTGCAACTCTCCGAGCGTCCGCAAGAGGGGACTGCCTTCGTAACACGCTTTTTTGGGAGGTATCGGCTCGCCCCGAACTCTCAAAGACAGCTAAACAAACCCCGAAAACGCACAGAGAGTAGCCACCCAAAGTGTGGACCAAACTGCAGAGTCGACGCCTACGGGAGTTTGGAGACAAGGACCGATATTCTATGCAAGGTTTTTCGTGCCACTGACAGGGCCAAGTGGAGCCACACAAATCCTTCGGACTCGCATAGCTTCCAGTTACCTCGAAGGGCTGTTGCGAGTTGCTCATCTTCCTTTCACCCGCAATTTCCGAGTTCATTTGCACATAGTGCCAACGTAAACCGACGCCAGAAAAATAACTCCCATCGTCTCCAACCTGGCTGCAGCGGCGCCAAATAGACGTACGCTTCGGTGAGCGTGGCCAAAGTGTTTCCGTTCCACGTACCTCTCCATGTTCCTCCTCTTCGCCCGGCGTAAAGCCACGATGCCTTCCTTGGCCAGAAGGTCCAGCGACTGGGGGTCGATGCCCTAAAAACAAAAGTACCCATTCAATCAGTACCTTCCTTCAGTCGTTTACAGCACAGCATCTCTAAAGTGAAATCAGTCCTTTTTCGGGTGAAGTTTTTGCTAGATCACTATCTTCTTTATGTCGATACCTCAAAAGCATGTGCATACCAGTATTGCGAGTGTACTTCAACTTCGATTCACAACATCCATGTCTTCACTATAGCTATCTTTACTACGGCAGTTCCGCTATATTAAGGAACACAAAATGTTTGCAGTGTTCACCATAGTCACCGACAAAGTGGGAACGGCAGGGAAGAGCTCCGGTCGTCCCGCCTCCAGCACGAGCTTCTTCCCTTCGACGATGTGTCAATGTCTCGTGCACCTAACGCGCGCGCAGCCAAAGCACAATGGAAGGCATGGAGCGCGTGCTGGAGACCGGGTGTTCCAAGGACACGCCCTGCTGTTCCTATTCTATCCGGCGACCATACCCTCCATCAGACGTCCCCACGAGCTAGGAACTACTTACGTTAACACTGATTCAAGTCTCAAGTTGGTTACGTTGACAAAACTGAATGTTTTAAGAACCAAAGTTTTGCTAATGTTAATCTTTTGTTGGTAGGCCGGTACTTTGAGCAGAGTAAAAAGGATGCCAAGGAGGGGCAAGTGCGCCTGCCTACCTGCTGATTGATGACGACAAAGTTCTTGTCGGGCGTGTCGCAGACCTTGCGCTTGAGCTCAATTATCTTCTTCACCCGGTTCTCGATGAACTGGCGCTCCGCCGACACCAGCTTTTCCCGCTCCTCCGCAGACTTGTAGAAAAACCCGGCGTTCACTTCCCTGCGCGGAGGCGAGGCACTAGAGTCAGCAACTACGAGACCTCGGAGCAACCAAGCATGTTAACGGGTATGCCGAATGAACTAAAAGACACGGTATGATAACCGCAACGAGGTTTGCAACCAACTTTCAACGAGTGACAGATGCAAAATATCAAATGCACAAAATTCTCTCTCGCAGACTGCACACAGAAAGAGATTAAACACTTGGCACAAATTCGTGGTCTCCATTTCCACACTCATAGACAGAAAATGAAACCTGAATATGATTTCTAAGGAACTCCATTGTATAAAATAGGGAGCTCCCTATTTTTGTTTTTTCTCCAACTAGCTAGACATAAATTTGTACCTTGTACAGTATGCGCTCATTTGACCTATGCCACTGACTTAACTCACGTTGCAAACTTCGAGCACGGGGAATAGCGGAATGTACATTCTTCGCATTAAAAACCCCAACTCTCCACCAGCACAAAAGAACCCAAAATGAAGACGCTGTCATTGCATCTAAGAGCTAAATGGGCTTTCGTCCAACCTCACTGTCTTGCTAATAACTTTTCATTTTCTTTTTCTATAACATGTTTTTGCATTCGTCACGGGCGATTACAAATTCTGTGCCTGGAAGTTTTCATCCCAGGCTTCAATGCTGCAAAGTGGAGGGTTCTTTTTTTTTTTTTTTTTGTCCTGGACAAAGCATGGTGAAGACGTTTTTAACTTGCTAATATTTTAAATTTCTTATCTTTCTGACAGTTTCAGAAAAATTCCTTGTCCTGCTTCCTCGAATACAAACAAAGGCAACACTGCTGTCCTGGTTTCCTCCCTCGAGATAAACTTCCAAGTCCTCTATCCCGATTGTTGCATCTTTAAAAGTTCAGGGGAAGTCCTGCACCCATTTGGTTTCATACACACCCTGGACTTTACCAAGCTTAATAAAATCATCAGCAGCACCACGTTTATTATTTTTGTAATTACAGGGAAGAAGTAATGCTCCAAGCATATAAAGAGTGGATGACTGAGTCTTTACACTGTTAATGCAAAAAGAAATGTTGCATTCTGAAGGGGCATAATTTAAAAGCCTAACTCTAATAACAAAAATGAAAACAAACCATTATACACCATTAAGATAGAAGAAAAATAAAATAAACATAGGCAAGCCTCTAGTGGAAATCATTCTGTCAAATAGTCTGTCAAAGAGTCATTTTGTTACGATTATTCATTTAAACTAACAAATCATTTGATCGACAGCTAACACTTGAGACACTGCACAGATGTTATGCAGTAACCATAATGAAAATATAATTAAAAAGAGAGGAGGTGTAGGATTTTAGTAATCTGACCTGTGAGTGAAGAAAGTACTTTCGTGTTCCAGTTATAACCGCTGTTTATAAAATTGAACAAACCCTAGGATCACAGCCAGTATTTTGGGACGTTAAGACATTTTGTCTCGCTGGCCATAAGCCATCTAGAATATTGAACACTCGTAGTATTGCGCAAAAACGTTCAACAATGGACCTTTTATTGCACAAGAAAAAAAAAATCCCAATGGCATTTATAAAACTAGGCAAAATAGCAAAACATCCAGCATAGGCCATTTTTTTTCTCTTCTTGATCACAACACTATGTTGCTGCTACTGCACCAATAGAAAGGCAAGACTTGTTCGAGTGTGCAAAACTCTGAACCTGATTTGTTGATCAAACACAGGAACATTCTTTTGTTTCTGACGTCACAAAAAAGACAGTTCATTCTTTTAACTTTGAAGCGCGACAAGCGACACGGACGACACGGAAAAAGAAATTCGGGTGCGGGTTATCAGATCATCGTTAATGGCGAGTCCCGCCTGTGGAATCCGTACGAAGAACGAAACCGACACGCGCAAAGAGAGCAAAACGTAAAACAAAATACGACGGGATTCGTCGTGAAAACATCCGAGAAGTGATTCGGGCACACACTGCTATTGCCCACTCCTTTTTGCCTCGTTTTAATACAATCTATATTTGTTTTTCTCTTAGATATAGAAATGAACTCATACCTTTTTCGGTCGCGCATGTTACGTCACCACCAAAGAATGATAACGAACCACCGCGCCGCGTCCGAAAGCAAGCAAACGGGCCAACCCCTATGACGCGTGCGACGTAAAAAAAAAGGGGACGTCCTCGCATTCCGGGCATCACGTGACATTCCCGCGCCGCTCAGTGACGCCCCCCCAGCGTGGTTCTCACTGCAAATAGTTATTGACAAGATCGGAACAACAGGGAGAAGCGCGTGCTGAAGGCCGGGCGTCGAGAAAGTGTGCAGAAACTCTAGGGTGACCCCTAAGGCCGGCACAGATCCCCGCGGGGGCGGACTCACGTCTTCTCATACTCCAGGGACACGTTGCAGGCGAGCACGAAGGCATTCTTGACCAGCTTCTTCATGTCCGGGTGGCGAGCCCCGTGGTCCAGCACCAGGCCCCTCACCAGCTGGGTGTCCATGTCCGTCTTGTGCTGCATCTCCATTATCTCCACCATGTGCAGGTTCAGCTGCTGCTCCGGGCGACGGATGGCCAGCACCGCGTCCACGCACACCTGCTCGCCCAATTCGCAAGAACAGGCCGGTTCGCCCACAAAAGCAAGTCTCGGAACGGCATGCTATTGTAACTGCGGTCGGGCCCCATTGCACCTGCACCTCGCAAATGTACTGTTCCTTGCGCCCTTCCCGTCGTGCGGTCACATTTCGTTACGACTTGATGCACATTAAAGATCCCAGGATGGCAGTGGTACTGCACTGTCTAAATTTCTTGTCTATGGTGTAGATCGATGTTGCCGTACCTCGAAGGCCGCCCGACTCTACGCTGTCCCCTAAACACAACGTCAAATTCGGTCTTCAAGTTTTTTCTGTCCATTTTAGCACCGCTTTACCTTTTATAAGTATCACAATTGTACTTCAAAACACTGTCAACTGGTCCGGGCCTTTTCCTACCATTTTAGCGACATTTGATGAGAACGGCAGTGGGACGGCAACATCCAAAATTGCCAATAACGAAAGTAATTGTCTGCTCTAATTTGACTGCGGTCATTACATATGAACTAGAGCAGATATATACCGCATCTACTTGCACAATAAACATACCCACCACAAAAGTCGTGAACATTCACATTTTTCTGCCCGCCCGCAACAAAAGCCACCCTCAATTTTGGCTCTGCAAATCTTGAACTGCGTCTGACTCAGTGGCTCTAATATGACCCAGCCAGCCACCAAGTGGCCTGGCGAAAGCAGGACTTCATGGCTACAAGTGGGAAGTTGCAAAAGCGACCAACGGCTTGGCTGCATGCACAATGAGTAACAAAGCCGGGGTTGAGGAATCGTCCAGCCCTCTGGATCTCTGATACAGCACCGTTGCGAAAGTCACTGTGGTCCGTTCTTCACTTTCAGACAGTGGAATAGTGAAAGTGGGCAAAGAGTGGTCAAGTCGCTTTTCATGCCGCCGAGGCGGAAGATGCATCAGGAATCCAAAACACCTTTTCTCCGACAAAAAAAAAAAGTTTTTTTGTTTTATTTTTTTTGTTCCATGGCCCTCACCTCAGTGAGGTGCTGTGCCAGCTCCGGGTTGACTTTGGTGGCCAGGGCCGTGTGGGCCACCCTGACCAGGAGGTCCCGGTCAGGCGTGGAGGGGGCAGCCACCTTGAGGGACTCCAGCACCTCCAGGGCCTTGGCCTGAGCCAGCTCAAAGCCTTCTGCCAGGATGCGCGGGTGCAGGCCCTGCAACACGCCAACCCCACCCGTGCAAGTCAGGGCACGCCACAGTGCAAGTGCAACGAGTCTCAAACCAGTGCGGTTACAACATCCTCAAAACTGGTCTCCCCCCCATTTCTCCCATTCATGACGTGGTACAAGTGTCATGCTGTTTTCTGTCGAGGTACCGGCAGTGGAAGTGGATGTGGCACATGAGTGTTTTGCTGTGGGTCATTTTACAGCCAGAGTCAACAAAAACCGAAGCAGCACCACATGTGGTGCCGCAATAATGTCGACTCTCATCTGCTCGTCATTTTTGCCGGCATTTCTAAGACCAACCGCCAGGATCGCGACATCCCTCGACACGACGTGCCGGCTACTGCGACTTCATTTGTTGACACTTGGGGTCTGCTTTCGACGCATGGAGGGTGTAAGAGACTCGAAATGCTTTTCGTACACCACCAATCACCTCAAAACCTGCCCCGGTCTCACCTCGGAGACGTAGAGGTCGGCCTGCTTGAGGAGCTCGCCGATGATGAGCACGGTTGAGGTGGTGCCGTCTCCCGTGATGTCGTTCTGGGCCGTGGACGCCCGGGCAATCAGGTTGGCCGTCGGCAGCTGGATTTGCTGTCAAGAAAAGACACTGCATTCTTGTTGGACGTCTTGGGGTCATTTTGCGTGCTTCTGAAGCATCTGGGACAATTAAAATATCTAAATCTATGTCGGGGTTGGCAGCGGCCCTTTAAAGGGATACTACTACGAAATTTCAGCGCTTATTTCTTAGTCTGGACATGTTCAAAGGAGCAGCATCACATCGGACACAACAATATCGTTACAAAACACATGAAAAGGATTTTAAAACAAATTAAACAGTTAAACAACAAAAAAAAAGCACATGGTGGATGTCTTAAAGCCTTGTTTGTAATGCCCGTCTAGGAACTTTGACAGGTAGTGATGGTAACTGTCTCGCCAAGAACTAACTATGCATGCTTTGAACCTGACGTCCTCCTGAGAGCTCTACGGCCAGCACAAGAGAAGAGGGGAGGGAGGAACTCGCCACTCAACGAGACTCTCTAATGCCCGTCTATAGAAGATTAAAAAGCCACTCAAAATTCACACAAAAACAGATTTGCAGTTAGTTGGGGTGGCCCGATGTCGGTGGCTGTAACGGCTAAGACCTCGACGACGTCAGCCTCGCCGCAGTTTTGTTCATTCCGAGACAGACGTCACGGTTCCACCGATTGCGGCTTGCTTCCGCTGGCTGCTCTCCGAGCCCCTGCCAGAGTGGGCCGTTTATAACGATAAATACAGCTGTCAGGCTCAAAATACAAACATGCGAATGTCATTTACGGATATTGTGGATCATATTCAGCCTATTTCTGAACACGACGGGCATACCTATTTCATATTTCGTTGAAGTATCCCCTTTAGGTTTTTGGGGTCTCATGTGTAGCTGATGCAAATATGTCACAACAGCTTAGAATGCTATTTTTAGAGAAGCTAGCAATCTTGTGTTGTGGTCTTGGACCTCTAAATCTAGATCATGACCGAAAAGACCTCTTTTTTCAAGCATGCCTTCAACTCTCGTTCGTATAAAAAAATGGGAAAATTTTCACTCCTGCAAAGTAGTTGGCTGGATTCCAATAAAAGAAACCCCACCATTTCATGCAGCAGAACGTTGCCATCCTTGGTGATCTTGATTTCTCCAGCACCCGATACGAGCCTGAAACAATACAGTTCGGTTGGTAAATAGTGTGTGCGACCATTGGCACGAATTCGGTGTCAGCACTCGTTCACATTGCATCCACATGGATTAACACCGAGAGCCAGCCTAGCTTACGGACACTTCACACCAACATTATTGACAGAGGCATCTTCACTGCTTGCAAAAAGAAACTTGGGAAACTGATAATCACTTTAGTTTGAATATACTCAGCTTATCACTAAGGTGACAGTCTGATGGGAGCTACGCACTCGTCGGACCAATCAACCGCCTTTTTGTCATCACAAGTTCATTTGGACGGGAGCGTGATCATGTGGCGAAAAATAGACCAATCTGGCCGGCACGTAGCTTTTACTACACTGTCAGCTTGGGGTGAATGAAGCTGCATTGCACACTGTTCATAATCTGACCTCAGCAAATCAACGAGAGCCTAGAGATCCACGAAAAATCTGCGTGTTAAGTGAACCAGAACTGATGAGCGATTCTTCTTAGATCAGTGCCCGAGAAGCACACCAAAGATATCCAACTGTTTGCATCAACTTGAGCAAACCACATTTTTAATTAATTAGTACTATAAAGACGCGCATTCTCAAACAACTGCTTTCTCTTTTCTTTTTTGACATCTCTTGCCGCTGCTCACAAGTAAGGAATACATTAGTTTGACATGGTGGGTGTAACAGCTTCAAATAACGAGGACGACAAAAGGAATAGACACGACAGGACAACAGTTGTACTCACAACTAAAATGTTTCATTAGAAAAGGAAAAGAGAACATATAAGTCAGTACCAGACAACACAGTGTGTAATCAAACAATATGCCCTCCACGAGGCCCGTGCCATCAAAATAGGTTCACATGCCAGTCATGGTCTGGCTCAAAAAGGACAGCTTCTTATCACATAAGCCCCAACCGACGGCTCACTCACGCATTTTTCTCCGAGGCACGAAATATAATAGGCCTCAATAATTTTGCGAGTGGCCCTCTCTCTATGTCTCCCTTCAACCATCACTTCGTGAAAGGCTGGCTGCCACGTGCAGTCTCTGCAATGCAAAGGAAGGAGTCCCCCCACCATGGCCCTCAGCGAGTAAGCATGCTCCTAGAGCCTATCATTAAGGCACCTCCCTGTCTGGCCCATGTAGAATTTTCCACATGACAGGGGTATCTTATACACCACTCGAGACGTATGACACAAAAGGTTTTGCGTGCCTTTTGGTACATTTCATCTTTACCCGATTATTGGCTCTTGGCCAACACTGGCACAAATCTGGCTCATTTTTTGGGGGGCCGAGAACACTACTGGGACTCCATACCGGCCTCAAACTTGTTTAAGGTAGCAGGAGACACGGTGGATGTAAGCGACCACCACCTTTCGCTTTTTATCTACGTCGGCCCTCACCCTTTCTATCCCATTTGCCTTCTTCAGAAGGGCACTTGCCATCTCTGTTAAACGCCCGGCGGGTACCCCGACGCCCTCAGTCTCTTAACCTGTGCTAAGGTACGTCGTGCCTCAGAGAAAAATGTGCGAGCCGTCGGTTGCCGTATGTGATAAGAAGCTATCCTTTTTGCACCAGACCATGACTGGCATGTGAACCTATTTTGATGACACGGGCCTTGTGGAGGGCATATTGTTTGATTACACACTGTGTTATCTGGTACTGACTTATGTGTTCTCTTTTCCTTTTCTAATGAAAAGTCATGTCTATTCTTTTCATCCTCGTTTTTGGAAGCTGTTACACCCGCCATGTCAAACTTTTACCAACTCGCCCAGTTCAACACCTTAATACATCAGTGTTTTTAGGCTGGACCTACGCAATTCGTAATTCAATAAATAAATAATAGTAAAAAAAAAAATAAAGAGATTGATTTTGTTAGAATACAACAAAAGCGAATGCAACCTTCTGCGTAATCTTTCGAAGTGGAATATTCGAACATTTCACTCGCCATGCTGAATCGGGCAACATATCTCATGGGTGGAGCAGCAGACTTTTCACCGTATATGGAATGGGAAGCGGCCCACGTTTGTCACTGCGTCAAATTCCCTTCTAGTACAGTACGCTTTTCTTTTTTTTTTTTTTTGAAATCGAGTTCTTAAAAGTTTTTTTAACCGCGGTACCCGCGCGTCCGAAATAAGCGTACCGTCAGTTCAGCAACGGTTCGATATTTTCTAGTAGAATCGGTGATGTTCGCGGGCGACGCGCCGGCGAGGGACCCAGCTGACTCGAGTCACGTCGTTTACGGACACCAGCACCATCTCCCTTAATTTTCGTCGGCTGCAATAAAACCTTCTTGCTTAAACAGTCAAGGTGCCGCAACCTAACAGCATCAGAATGTGAACCTTTCTCGCAAGGTTCACCAACGAGTGGGCAAAGCGTGATGAGCTTAGGCTTAGCAGTCTGACAATGCTCACTCACATTTTCATGGTCCCCGTCGGCCCCAGGTTCGTACGCAGGACATTCTGCAGGCCTCGTGCTGCGTTGATGTTGACTGCGAGAGCCTGTGCGTGACGGGCAACCTCAGCCTTTGGGTTTAGTGTGAGCACAGCGGCCATCGCTGTTCAATAATAGCAAGAAATATTACCAGCAGCGACTACAACACACTCTTCCGCGTGCGCGACAGCGGTAATGGCGGAACAAGACCCGTGTTGCTAGATTTTTAGACCAACTCCGTCGACCAACAATACTTTTAACCAACAAAATAAAAAAAAAAAAAAAAAAAAAAAATCTTGGCTAGACGTTAGGGTCTTAAAAAAGACAAATATTACTCAAAGTCATCCAAATTACCTATTAAAAAGGTTAAATATTCGCTCCCCAAAGTGGGCTCACTTTCGTTTTGTGACGTGAGGAGGGCAAATAAAGAAAAAAGTGATAAAAGAGGGGCTTTGAGAGAGCCTAGATTCTAGAGTGGGTCCATCTCTAACCATGGGGTACGCTTTCAAAATAAGACGCCACCGGCGAAGATTAGTCGTAGCAAGGAGGAAAACGGGCAGAAAGTTTGAAACGCTCGCAGACGACGAACGCGTTCGTCACCTTGCAACTCGTATTGCAAACACGGCCCATACACCAAGTGACCCCGATTGAGCAGCTGGAAACTCTGTAATGCAGGATTTCCGACTCGCAACCTCCTTGCCGACTCGCCTGCTGGCCGCAGTGCTCCAGGGAGGTCCCCAAACATTTGCACGACCCATTTAACAAACAACTACTTAAAAAAAAAAATCGTGAGTTTTTTTTTTTTTTTTTTTTCTGTTAGGGTGGATGACCAGCAAAGCTGTTTAGCACAGGACACGTACAGGCCCGCCCCGTGGAGCCGGAGGAAACTAGACACGCGCGACGGGACCACCAACCCGGGAGAGCGGAAGGAAAGGAAACTAGGCAAGCAAGCACTTGGAACGACAAAGGGAGGGCAGTGCAGGGGGGCTATGTTGCGCTTTTTGCACTCCCAGGAGACTAGGGAGAGGGAAGTGACGTCAACGACACAGCAAACGCAGATTGGGTGTTGATTTCGTTTTCTTCTGTCAACATCCAATCTGCGTTTGCTGTGTCGTTGACGTCACTTCCCTCTTCCAAGTCTCCTGGGAGTGCAAAAAGCGCAACATAGCACCCCAGGCGTAGACATGGCCGACGCGGGTCGCACAGCGGCAAGTCTTTGAGAAACCTTTATTATCTACCCGAGTCTACTGATCTTGAAAATGGTGCCTATGCAGAGTGCAATTTCGTCCGCCGCTTCTGCAGGAGTTGTGGTGACGTCAGAACGCTGAGCTCCGATTGAAGGATAGTGGGTAGACCTCAAGGCAGCTTCTTGAGGTCTGCCCACTGTCCGTTAATTAGAACCAGCCGCCTCGGTGGCTCCGAGGCGAGAGCGCCGGCCTATGGATCCCCATGTGGCGGGTTCGAATCCCAACCGAAGTGCCAGCAATCTGACGGAGTCTAATTGCGGAGAAGGCGCCCTGTAATCGAGACTTCGGTTGCACGTCAAAAGATCCCCAGGTGGTCGAAATTAATCCTCAGTCCTCCGCTGGGGCGTGCCAGATGCCCGTCGGTTTGGCACGTAAAACCCCCAAATTTAAATTTGACTTAAATTAAAGCCAATCAGAGCTCGGCGTTCTGACAACACCACAACCCCAGCCAAGGCAGCTGCAGACGAACCTGTGCTCCGCATTGATAACTGTAATCAACTGAACAGACCTATTGCTAAATTACCCAAGCATCAAGGAGAATGCTCGGAATGGTGTTCCACGTGCCGCACGTGCTGGTGTCTGCAGCAGTAACTGTTCGAAAACAAAAGTCTAAAACAAATATCTTGCACACACGTTCGTCAACGCTTTATTTGGGTTATTTACTTTGAATCTTTTATACGGGGAAGGCATGTGCGTGCGAGCGTGTTTTTAGTCACTGCACACGAAAAATCCACGGAACCCTAGCCATAAACAGCTTTGCTGTAATATAAAGAAGCTACATGGCACGGCGGGCAGTGCGAGTGTTGCGATGAAAATCTTTGCCACCGCGAGGGGCGCAGCAGTCTGCAGGCGAGTCGTTTTAATCGGAAACATTGTGATCGCAGCCTGTTGCCTCCCAGCTACCCCCACCCATCAGTCACGTCTCTACCCGGATTGGTCGGGTGTACAAAGCTCGTTCGATTTACTTGCACTTCCCACATTGATGCAGAAAAGTGTACAGCGGTGTACTTCCGGTTGTATCTCAATACACATACCGGAAGTACACTGCCCTACACGTTTCTGCACCGGTGCAGGAGGTGCAAGGAAATCGAACAAGCCTAGTGTGCAGTGGTGGTGTGCAGCAGCAAAAGCTGGCGCATCCTGCCGGCCAAAGTGAGACAGAGGTAGGGAGAAAAAAAGCAGGCGGTTGGAATTGCGAATGAATTGGGCTGCACTAAGACAATATAATTTGTGACTTTCCAGGTGTTTTAATTGCATTTGTTTAAACGGAGCCTTAAGGGTTGCGACGTTTGAGCTCACCTGAATCCAAAGTTTCCCGAATCCTAGCGTGGCCGTCCCTACACTTGCTTTTCAAAGCAACGAAGCTAAACTCTGTTGCAGGATAAAAAGAGCATGTAAGCTCCTCCCGCAAAGCCCTCCTCCCTTTCCACTTTAGCAAGGCGAATGCCGGAGGGCTGGCAAGTCCCTCATCACCCTTTGCCTTCTCTCCAGCGCTTTCCTTGGTAAGGTGTAAAGTGGAGGGTTTCGTAGAAAGAGCTTGTTCTGCTTTTCTTAACCTGCAACAAAGTATGCGAAGAGCAAGTCGTCAGCTTCTTTTGCAGGAGTTGTGTTGATGTCTGAAAGGCGCCGAGCTCCGAATGAAGGATGGTGCGTAGACCTGAAAGTGAGCTGCCTTGAGGTCTACCCACTATCCTTCATTCAGAACCAATCGAAGCTCAGTGTTCCGACGTCACCATAGCCCCTGCAAAAGCAGCAAATAAACTCGCGCTCCGCATAGATCCTGCTGGTTCCATTGAGTTATGGTGAGCTAGACTGAGCACCTGAAACATCACTTTGGCGCCATTGTGGTGACCTTATGTTTCGCCACCAAGTTCAAAAAAAAAAAAGAAAGCGAAAGCTGCTTCTCTCCTTTTCTTAATGACACTTTTATAAGACCCTCAAATTCCTCAAGTTTTCTACCAAGGATTCTCAAATCAAGTCTCGGTCAAGTGGCAGCAGTTTATCATAAAGTGGTACCCTCCTCAATCTAGCTTCCTTGAACTACCCATTCCACAAAAGTGTGTCAAATGGGTTTGTCAGGAGTGAGCATGACGAGTTCAGCATCCCTTTTGTAAGCTTATGGCCCTACTTCATTCACTTAAATGTAACTGCTTAGAACACCCAGTGACACCAACAAGATAAGCCTTTTTGGTTTTAGTGCAATTCCATTCCACTCAACAACTGCCATTATGCAGAAAAAAAAGGTAATTCTGCAAGGATATGCTGGGATGTTATTGCATTCAGTGCCACGAATGGTTATGCAGCCCTCGTAGCTGCGGCAAAACAATGTTAAGCCTTCCGTTCCAGGGATCCCAACTGAAGATAATGCAGTGGAGAAACTATTATCATGAGACATATGGCACACCTCCCACATGGCGCATCAGTACCGACTTGATGGAAGCTGCCATCAAGACTCTATTGCTATGTTTTTCTGTGCTACATACCCAACCACTCTGGGAACAGAGGCAACATGCAAGCCCAGCTAGTTAACTGCGTCGGGCTTTCACGCAGAAAAACAGAAGTCGTGAGGCAGAGTGAACCATGCAGTCTCCATTGTGCTGACATGTGGCAAATGGGTTATGCAGAAGTGTAGTCTCCACGGAGGACGGGCACACTTGAAAAAGTGATCCTAGCCAACATGAACGGTCCTACAAGATATACCTTATTTAAGGCCCGTTCACACTCTTGCGACCTCTTAAACCTGGGTTCCTTAAAACTTCTTAAACCAGAGAACACACTGGCGCCATCTATTGGGAAGCAGTGTAAACTCGACGGTCCGGCATATTTTGTTTTATTTCTCGCGCATTATCCTTTCTTTCTTGGCTCGAAAAACTTTTGTCACTGTTATAAACGAGCCTTTCTATGGATATTACACACATTTTTCCTCGGAAATCCCGCAAAACCTTCGCTCTTGTGAAATGCAGTTCCAGGGTCACCGCATAGATGGCGCCACAATGCCAGTGTGTTCCCTCATTCTAAAAACATTTAAGAAGTTTCAAGAAATCTCGTCTCTCTCAGTCGTACTCGGTCGCAAGAGTGTGAACGGGCCTTTACTCGCATAATGAACGCACCCCCCCCCCCCCCCAACGGGCATCAATATTTGGACTTTTCTTCGTCTCGCGTAATAAACACTATTTCTAATTTTCCGCTCCGCGAGTCTTGAAGGCAATTTTCTTTTGCCGCCTCGTAATGGCTGCAATTGCACGGTTGCGGAAGTGATCAACCGTGAAACCACACAGCGTGCACACCTCGCAAAACTGGGATCGAGGAATTTCCCAGCCCCGGACGTGCTTCATCCATCGGATGCATCGATGTCAACAAACACGCCGTCATTTGTGGTCCACTTTCGGACAGTAATATCGTGAAAGTGGCTAGGCCTAAGAACAGTCGCGTCACTCTCCGTAGGGTGCTTTTTCATTGGCAAAAGGCACACCAAAAGCACCCCAGAAAAGGTTTGCAATTTATAGAGCATGGTTACTGTGCCGCACGAACGACCAGCCAAG
The DNA here is from genome assembly GCF_016920785.2 of Ixodes scapularis. Classification (NCBI taxonomy): domain Eukaryota; kingdom Metazoa; phylum Arthropoda; class Arachnida; order Ixodida; family Ixodidae; genus Ixodes; species Ixodes scapularis. Next base: position 129,377,946 of record NW_024609846.1, read on the forward strand.
GGTGGGAGACGTGCCACAGTACCCTGCCATGTCGTATTGGCACCTAAAATGACATTTGCAGTGCGTAAATGCAAAAATTTTACCCTGCATAATGAATGCACCCCCCCAAATATGTCAATTTTTTGGGGGAAAAAAGTGTCTTCATTATAAAAGTAAATGCAGTATGGGCGACTGTTTATGCCCATACCTCCCAGAAACATACTGGGCAGGATTATCTTCAAATGTTTTAGGTAACAGAAGTATGAATTTTGGAGCTTTGGCAACTTGGTATCTGGTAAAATCGATCGCTCAACATCTGTAACTGATGCACTAAGATGCAGGTTTCTGGCTAAAGTTTGAAAAAAATGTGATAGCATAAAGGGCATACCAAAGGATTTCTGAAAGCACAAGAGACCCCCAAGAAACAATTTTTCAACCTCATTGCACAGCATCCATTTTTGATGAGCAGGAACCGTTTAGCTTGCCAAGAGAATGGCAGCCAGTTTTGTTGCCGTTTAACAATACTCAAGAAATGAGGTGAACATAAAAGCCAAAATGGCTTTTACATTTAATCTTTTCTTTCCTTCCGAGGTGGTAAAAACTGAAGGTGCCATCAAGGCAAGAGGCAAAGAAAGACGAGACTTAGAGGCATTCTTCGCCAGGACATTGACTGCCCTGGTGCTCTGGACGTTACTTAGTGACATATGTTTCTTGCACCTCTCAAATGAAGCATGCAGCTTGTTCCTTTTCGGTTCAGTTATCCTATGACCGCACCTTTTTACTTTCTTGTTTTCAACTCAGTCATTCGGGACAGGTAATTTGCAAGTATGGTGCATGCTGACCGATTGAACTTTTATCAGTGACGAATTCAGAGGGGGGGGGGGGGGGGGGGGGGTCCGGTTGTCCTGACCCCCTTTTGAATTCTGCATATGTAAAAATTTAAGGGGGGGGGGGGAGATAAATGGTGGCGGAATACTTGCATCCACCTCTGCCTTGCACGGAATGTAAGGTAATCTGATAGTTTCCAAGCATCTGTACCCCGTAATTGGCATTCAGTGGCGTTTGCAATAAAAAATCTGGATCACAAAACGAGATTAAGCATGTATTTGCTCTGCTGTCCCAGTCTCCACAGTTCGACTTCTTAGACTTTCTGTTTCACTATTTCCTAACGCAGATGACAGAAATGTAACATACTTCTTAGCGAATGGGCGGCCATGGACTAGGGTAGTTATGAACTGCTTCGTGCTTGGTGGAACCGGTAATCAAACCTATATTTTACATATATGATTAAACTGGAACCAAACCTAAACAATATACAAAGCTACTGAACCCAACCCTAACTGGAATAATGACTGGTTCAATACCTTTGTAGAAATAAGTTTCTGGAAAAGCACAATGTGTGCCCAACATTCAACCTTTTTCCTTTCCAGTTACTTGGCTCTGGCACATCCATATTTGGTAAGAGTAAACAGAAAAAAAAACCCACCAATTCATCGCAGAATTGTAAGGTTGCCATGGCACCCAATGAACACCAGGTCAAGGCCCTGCCCCTTTCATCCCCTCGGTCCCAAATGAATTAACACACACACAGGGCTTCATGTTAAAGGTCCTTTCTTTCTGTCTCAAAAAAAAAAAAAAATTAACAGGAGAATTACAATTGTGCATTCAGCGCTGCAACTGCTCCAGAGAAACAGGGTCCTAAAATATTCACCTCCACGCGCACGAAAGAGAAGGGTGAAAACCTATGTACAGCCAAGACGAAAAAAAAAAAAAAAATATGAATGTACAGCTTTCCTTGATCAACCCCTGCGGTGGCAGCGCCGAGAGTGTCCCCAAAGTATACAAACTCGCCCCTTTGTACAAAGGTCCCCCTCCCCCGGGAGGACAGAGCCACCGTGAAACTTGAGCTGAGAGAAGATGAGGCAGTGAGAGGAGGCACGACACACACACACTTGGTGTCAGTCCTCGTCCGACAAGGGTTCGTACTGCGAAGACATGAGCACAGACGACGGGGGCGGGGCCGCGGGGGTGGGGCCCGCCGGGGCTCCGCCCCCGGCCGCCACGCTCGTGCCCACCGGGTTGCTGGGGGCCACCGCCATGGAGCGCACCGAGAGCGCCGAGAACGGGTAGGCGTACGTCGTGGGGAAGGGCTGGGCGGGGCCCCCCGACGGGTAGAAGCGGGGCCCTGGTTGCTCTCTCGGGGGGGACACGGGCTCGTGCCGGGGGGGACCACAGTCCTCGCGGTGGCTGCCGGCTGGGTGCAGGGGGGACACCGACCGGGGACGGAACTTGCCCCCCCGCCACTCAGTGTGCGGGCCGGACTCAATGGCTGAGGCCGGCCGGGGGGGCGCCACAGGGCTGGGCTGCTGCGGGTGGCCCCCCTCGCTCAGGGGCCGCTCAGGGGGCTCTGAGGGACCCCCCTTGCGCAGGGCGTCGATCCCCTTGTGCGGAGACGGCTCATCCGCCGTGCGCATCACTTCCACTATCCGGTTCTTGACATAGTCCAAGGCTGAGAGTCCCATGTGTTGCTGCTGCTGTTGCTGTTGCTGGTGCTGCTGTTGCTGCTGGTGCTGCTGATGCTGGTGCTGCTGCTGCTGGTGCTGCTGCTGCTGGTGCTGCTGGTGGTGCTGCTGCTGCTGATGCTGCTGTTGTTGTTGTTGATGCTGCTGCTGCTGTTGTTGATGCTGCTGCTGTTGTTGATGCTGCTGCTGCTGCTGCTGTTGTTGTTGCTGTTGTTGCTGCTGCTGCTGCTGCTGGTGGTGGTGGTGTTGTTGCTGCTGCTGGTGCTGCTGGTGTTGCTGCTGTTGCTGTTGTTGCTGCTGCTGATGTTGCTGAGAGGGCCTCATGTAGGCTTCGGGGTTGCCTCCTTGTCGCGGGGGTGGGCCGCCGTGGTGGGGTGACCACTCCATGTGCGGTCCCACCAGCTCGGGTTGTCCTGGCGGGGAGATGGGCTCCACGTAGGGGACCCCCTGGGGACCCCGGATGATGTGGCGCTGCTCTTCCTTGGCCTCCGAGGACTGCAGTGCCTTGCGCAGCTTCCAGCTGTGGTAGCTGTGGGGGGCGTCCGGCTCGGCAGCCGGCGCCGTGGGCACCATGCCGGGCTCCGGCGCGTAGCAGGTCCTCATGGCCGCCTCCACCCGGCTGTGGCTGTAGAGGGGTGCCGTGCCGTCACTCGGGTTGCAGATGTTCTTGGAAATGATGGCTGCAATATGCTGGTTCAAGGTGATGACCTTCTCCCCGGATGCCTCCATGCGGGGCAGCCGCTGCTCGGCCGAGGGGCCATCCTCGATGGTCACCACCTCCTCCCGGGGCTTGAGGCGGGGAGGGAGGCTCTGCGGCTGGGGGCTCGACTGGGGCCCGCCCTGCGCCCCCTTGGGCTCCCCCGCTGGGCCGTAGCGCGACAGGATGGTGTCCATGGCCCCCGGGTTCTGCTTTGGCTCCGTGCTCTGGTTGATCTGGTGTGTGATGATGGCGTCGATGAGGTTGGCTGCTGTGATGCCCTGCGGGGATGGGGACGGCTTGGGGCTGTCCTTCTGGAAGGACTGCGAGAAGATGCGCGAGGCCTCGTTGTCCAGCTCCGCCTGCTGGGTGCGGCTGAGGAAGGCCGGGGGGGGCCCCTTGGGGGACTGTTCGTCTCGCTTGTCCCGGGACACCTGCTGCCTCATCTCCCGCTCAAACTGCTCTCGGCTGAAGGGCTCCCTGGCCAAGCGAACTTGCTGCTGCTGCTGTTGCAGTTGCTGCTGCTGCAGTTGCTGCTGCTGGTGCTGGAGTTGCTGCTGGTGTTGCTGATGTTGTTGCTGCTGCTGCTGCTGGTGATGTTGATGCTGCTGCTGCTGCTGCTGCTGCTGCTGCAACTGCTGCTGCCGGGCCACCTCAACCTCCCTGCTGCGCACCTCCATGAAGCGCTCTTCGGCCCTCAGACGCTCGGCCTCCCTGTAGTCCTGGGGCGGCGGCGGCATGTCCCCAAACTGCCGGGGCCGCTGGTGCATCTCGAGCAGGGACTTCTCGAGCCCCTCCACGGCGGGGCGCTCCCGGGGAGAGGGCTTCTTCTCCTCCTTGGGCACCACCAGGCTGGGCTGTGCGGCCGCCGTGTTCACCAGGGTTGTGAAGGGGTCCAGGCTGGAGGGGGACACCACCGGGTAGGGCTGGCTCATGCGCGGGGACTGAACCCGGCGCCCGGGGCTGGCCACCTCCATGGGGGGCTCGCCCCGGGGGGAACCAGCCTTGGGGGCCTGGATGACGCTCTTGGCCCCGCCCCAGGGCACGCTGCGGATCACGTTCTGCCGGGCCGCCGCAGGGTGCATGCCCTTGCCGGCCCAGACTGGGTCTCCGGGGCCCCGGTCCATGGGTGGGGGGCCCCCGTGCTGCAGGAACACGGGCGGAGGAGGCGCCCCCTGTGGCCCGAAGTAGGGCACCTGGTAGACTGGGTGGAGCCCCGCAGGGGCCGGGCTGGGGCCCCGCCCCTGGGGCGAGGCCCTGGCGTCGGCACCCGAGGAGCCCCTCCGCATCTGCTTGGAGGTGTGGAAGTCGATCATGATCTGGTTGGTGCTGAGCTGAGATTCGCTCGAATACTTGGGCCGGAAGGCCGGCGAGTAGCCTGGCACGGGACCCTGGAAGCCCGCCGTCCGGTAGTACTGTTCCGAGGGGTCGTAGGGGCGGGGGTCCTCGTGCCGCTTCTTGGCGGGGCCCTCGTGGGGCACAGGTGTGCCCAGGGTGATGGAGCCCGCAGCCTCCTTGGCCCCCTGGGGTGGGGTCAGCTGGCGCAGCAGGCCCTCGTAGCGGGGCAGAAAGCCCCCGGCCGGCTGGTTCAGGGGGGTGCCCTGGGTGATGGAGCCCCCCGGCGCCTTCTCCTTGAACAGCAGCTTGGGCGACAGCGGGGGCTTGCTGGCCGCCACCAGTGGGGGGGGGCGGCGGCACGGCCCCCTTGCCCCCTGTTTTGGCCAGGCTGCGGGGGGCCAGGGACTGGGCCACCAGGTGTGGGGGTGCCCCCCGGTCTGGGGGGCCTCCGTAGCCGACCCCCCGGGGGGGCCCCGGGGCAAACATCCCCTGGGGCGGGGGTGGGGGCTCCGGGGTCCTCCGGAAGTGGTTGGAATGTGCAGGGGGCGGCTGGGAGGCATACTGCTGCGGCTGCTGCTGCTGGGGGTAGCCGCCCGGGTACGAGACTACCTGCGGCTTCTCCCGGCGGACGGGGGGGCTGGGCTCCCGGGAGGACTTCTTGCTCAGGTCCTGCACCTCGTAGTCCTCCTGGGGTGCCACGTGGCCAGGGAACTGGGCCACCAGGCCCTCCGGCCGAGCCAGACTGTTCTGCACCAGGTAGGGGGACCGGGCGGGCTCCGGCACTTGGGGCCCCTCGCCTCGCTCGTCCTTCTGGCCGGGGGGCCCGTTGCGACCAGGCTTCATAGAGTACTGCAGAGTCATTTCGATGGCCTGGAAGATCAGGTCCCGCATGCAGGTGGGGCCCTCCCGGCCTGCCTGCTCCTTGGGCTCCGGGGGCGGCCGCTGGGGCCGCTCTTGGTCCGCCGCCTGGCCCTCGTCCGCGCTCACGGTGGCGCTGCTGTCGTAGTCAGCCGACGCCTCGAAGCCATTGTTGCCGTCCGTGCCGGGGGCCTTGGCCAGGGCCTCGGGGGGAGGGGCCAGCGCGGGCATGGCCGGGGCCAGCATGGGCTTCTCGCACTCCCACACGGACACTGCAAGCGGGGAACCGTTGATGCAGCGGCCTACCTCTCGTCGTGATTGAGGGACAGCGTGGGCTAAGGTGGGGACAGTGTGACTTTCTGCATCCTACAATAGAGGAGCACCGCTGTGCAGCCTTTGTCAGTTCTAAAAAAAATGCCCGTTTGGAGCCGAAGTCGTGCAGCGAAACCCCCATAACAAAGACGAGCTAGCTCAATTTGAGTAAAGGTTTGACGTCTTTTTCTCTTTAGGAGATCACATGTTTTACCATCACAAGTTAGTTGAAGATGCTGCAGACAATTAGTGAGTTTAAGAATAAATAATTAAAATTGTTTAAATATTGACATTCAATTTTGCGTCTTAGATAAATCGGCCGAGTTTCTGAATTAGTAACAACTACAATAATGGCTAAGCATATCTTTTCTACATTCTTGAAAAGCACTTAAAGATGATAATTTCTATACATTTTACACTATTTTATATGAAGTAGTTTGTTGGTAAATAGTTTGCAAATGTGCCTCTTAAACATGTTTACTTGTGTTTCAAAGCTTTTTTGTGCATAGAAATCTTTTACTGTAATTTTTCACAGTCCATAAGATTCCTTCAAAAAAATATGCAGGAAAAATTATTACTATGTGCATGCTTCGGTGAGAAATTGACGGCTGTGCAAAGTCCCATAGTAAAACATTGGCAATCTCCAAGCCTCGAGCTTTGACATTTTATGTCTCCGGGATAAAATTTGCTACAGCGTTCATATATAGCTGCATGCTGCTGCCAAGAACATGGCTTTTACATACATTTTTTACATTAATACAAAAAATGCGACCCAGACCATCATTGCACGATCAAAGGTGGAAACACCTACAGCAAGTTTTCATGCACTTCGTAGCTTTACCACCAATGCTAACAGCCATGACTTCTCTTTTCAAGAAGCATAGCCCGTTCCATACTTTCTATGTTTTACTCTCTATGCCATAGCTTTACCTACACTCATGTACAGCTAAAGCATGGGAGCATGACACAGCACGGACAAAAGATTGTCTATATTTCTCAATTTTCTTGCAGAACGAGAGTTAATAGTGCAATGAAATGTAATTATATGGGGCACCCACTCGGATGGTTAACTTTTCTAATCAATGCCTGCACTTCACATCAATATAACGTGCAAAGACGCCAATGTCACGGTATCACCGTGTGGCACAGTGCAGAGAGCCGTCGCACCGATGGTCACGACGACGACCTTGCGGCGACACGCTCAGAAACCGGGATTTGGCAATTTCAACGTACGGGCAGAAGGGGGCGAACCCTGATATCGGAAACCCGTTTATGCCTCGATCGCAATGTACCAAAACTTTTGGACCCTATGCCAGTTTCGATACTGTGTCAGTGGACTGGATACCCCCCAGCTTGTGGGATCCCAGACTGGGTTCCTCAAACCCCGGTGCTCCCCAAGTTCCTAAATCTCTTTGACTGTCTCCATCCCCACGTAAGGCTTTTTCTTTGTTCTTTGTTCAACACTATTGTAGAAGATCTGAGCCACCCACCAACACACAACCACGAGCCAATCGCTCCCTAGTACATCAATTATTGTTTAGAGGAGCTACAGGCTTCTCAACTTCTCTACTGCACCAACGCCGAGACCGGAGAGGGTTTCTTGGCCGTCGATCGAGAGACTTCTCCGGGATCGGAAAAGTTGTAGTAGTAGCCAAGAGGTGGACAAGCTGGAAGCGGGGGAAGAAAGGGAACAAACCTTCGTCCATCTGCTTGGCCGAAGGACTGCAGGCGCTGGCAGTGTCGCTGCTGCAGCGGTCTGCACAGTTGTCCTCCTCGCAGCTTGTTGTCGTCTCCCCGCTGTCTTCGTCGTCCGTCACCTGCCGCTTGCCGTCGTCCTTGCTGGCCTGCACCTGCACCAGTGGACCAACGTCGGACATCGAGAGACCGCTCCGTACTCCGTCTCAATGGGGCATGGCAAAGGCTACGGCCCCGGCGAGCCAATCGGCACGTCGGAGGGAGACGCGCGAGTGTATTTCATCTTGCCAGTTGCACACACTGCCGTCAAAGCCACTAACAAGAGAGAAGAAGGCCGCTTTAAAAAAAATCGCGAGCGACGGACTAGTTGTCTAGGCGAAGAAAAGCGACGTCCGAGTTGCGGAGGAGAGTGGAGTTCCTCCCTCCCCTCTTCTCCAACCGCTTGGGTTACGCCCTCGACCCCTTAACCTTTGGTAAGGTCCGTCACGCGCTTCGCCTCCGTCGTTTCGATTGGCTCGAAAGGGCCATGGTTCGCTCTTTGTCGAGTTACGGTGAAACAAAGTATGGCAAGCTACACACCTGTCGCTTTGGTTTCGATGCAGCCAAGTAGTTCATTGCACAATTTTGACAGAGTCGTCAAAATTCTCGACAAGAACATAGAAAATATTTTTTCTTAGAATGAGAAAATTCTTCTAAACCCAACTTCGTTTGACTGCTGGGAAGATGCAGCAATGTATATTGTTTTCAACTCTGCCATATTTGTTGTGCTTTTTTCTTTCTGCCACTTTGGGGAGAAGAGCTTATTTCGAGCCTACAGACGAGGAAAAAAGTGTGTGCAAAGGCCTATGAAGGGCGTAATGTCACCGAGCATTTCTAAAGAATGCCAACAAAGATTAACTTCTATACAGGGCATGCGCGTCATTTTTGGCCACCATAAAAGACAAAAACTTCCGGGTTCTTCCAAATTTACCTTGCGTTTGGCCAGCACGACTCTTGGTTCACTAGCGAGCAATTCCGTGAGAGCTATGCTCTAGAAATGCCTCAGCGCCGTGCTTTTAAGAGGAGATGCGGGTCGAAAAATCAGCATTTTTTCGAATATTTCTGATTTTTTGTTTGTGCTTGTTTTATTGTCCTTATCCTTCTACTTTCACAGATAAAAAAAATCAAAACAATATCTTAACGAGAAGTTAGTAAAAAGTGTGTCTAACTGCCTCGGCGTGGCTCGAGAAATCGCAAATTTACGCGAATGTTCGCTTTTTTTGAGTACCTATCTCTTGGGACGGCGGCGCCGCCCACCATTGCGATCGCTTGTGGCGGTACTCAAGGCCTCATTCTTCCCAGCTGAACTCCACCGGTTTCGCGCTTTCCCAGCCAATAATAGTAAACGGTGCGTTTTACCGCGTCTTTCGAGCGTCCTTACTGGAGTTTTAAATCACGTGACGGTATCGCAAGACCGCCATTGGCTAACGCAGCTTTGAGTGTAAGTTGAAGTGTACATACTGCTCTGTCCGGCGTCGTTGCGCCTCGAACCAGAACTACAGCTATTTCTTCGTTTATCCGAACATTTTTGCCATGGACAATCCGAAGAAGCGTGACTTCCGTGCTTGGAAACACTGGACGAAGAATAAGTTCAAGGGAAGTCGACGCAAAGTCAAGCAGAGAACGACAGCGGAAGATTGTGTTCCGCAGCCGACGGGGCCAGCTAGGCCTAACGACGGCATCGGCGACTTGGAGGAGATTGATGCTGCGTTGACGTTTGTGAGCGCTTCCAGAAAGAAGCTTGGATTCTTCGAGAACGAACAGAGGATGTGCGGCGACGCGTCTGCGAGTGCAGTGATTATGCGACATCGGCACGCTGACGATGCTCAGTTGCGTAGCGACGTGCCCGATGTGTCAGCAGGGCAAGCTCTCAGTCCGGAAGTCCGCTGAAAAACTGAAGGGACTTGCAACGTTCCTCAAACTGCTGTGCAAGAATAGCGATTGTCCTGCGTCGATTTTGTCTTCAACGTATACGTCAAGGCGTGCTGCATCAGGTGGAGATACCAGCGCAAGCCAAGCCTACGACAGCGGAAGCTCACGCGACAGTTTTGCCAGCAAAGTGAAGGCAGTGGTGGCTGCGTGCGCTGTTGATGCGGGACACAAACTTTCGCGTTTCTCCGTGATTCTCGGCTTGCCGACACCAATGCACCACAAGACCTTCAACGCAATTGGCAAGAAGGTCCATGCTGCCGCCACTGCAGCAGCCAGCCAAAATCTGGAGAAGGCACGAAGCTGACTCGGGAGGAGGTGGGTGCAGCTGATGTAGCGTGGTGAAGGAAGCTCACCTCAAGGACTCCAGCCGCAAAAACCGCGAGGGAACAACTTACAGTGCTGGAGAGTTCTAGTGACTTTGGATACTTCCTGGACAGCCTGCCTGTGTTCTGGCGAAGTTTCATGCGACTACAGCTCCTTTTTGATGAGAATATAACTTTTGAACTTTCAGATGCATTTTTCTCTTATTGTGATTTTCAGCAGTCTTCACAGTTTGTGCAGTCCTTTTCTGATACTTACAATTATCGCATCAGAATGAAATTTTGCACACATATTCTTGAAGGTGTATAGATTGCTGATATCTATTTAAACCTGTAATTTTCTGATATATGTTTATGCAAATTGCAATAAACTTCTAGATGGCTTCTAAAGTTACAACATTACAGCATCTTATTGTTTTTCTTTAGATAGGAAAATTATGCTGAACTTGTGAATAGTTAGCAGCATCCTACACCTCATAACGAACAAAATAAGCTGTTGCAATACATTTCTGGTGAAAAGTTAGTATGACAAAAGTTGTGCATAAAAACACCTATTTTTTTGTAATTGTATGGTGTGCTGAACATTAAGTATAGGAGCTATGTCAGAACTAATGACTGTTCTGAAAAGAGGTAAAAAAAACCCACAGGCATGTAAAATTTAATTATCCTGGGGTTTATATTAAATTTAAAAAAAAGAGGCCGCATCTCCACGTGGTGAATGATGTTGATTGGGGCGAAGCTCTGGTCGTGTTGATAATACTGATTTTATTCTTCATAAATAGTGCTGATGGTGCTGATTTTTTTTTTTTTTATTTCTTATAGGTAGTGCTGAGTTCCGGGTTGCGTTTCGACTTCATTATTACTGCTTTATGGTCGGTGAAATGCAGAGCCAGTGGTTCCTCTAGCAGATCAGCTTGGATCCGCTAGAAGCCGTAGCAACGCATCCCCACCGCTTAAGAGGACATAAACCGAAGTTTCAAAATTTTTTTAAAAAATTAATTTTTTTATTTTTGAGGTTTTCAGTTTTAGAAATTAATTATACACCTTGACACTAAATTTCATAACCATGCGCCAAATAGTTAGGTTGAAATAAAATATTTTCAACACACTGTGAGGCAGTAACGAAGAAAAGGAGTGCAATGTTTGAATGCAATGTTCTCAGTTACGCTTTTTGCTGCAAATTTCATACGAAGGAATCTTGTTCGTAGAAAAAATTATTCTGATACCACAATCAAGATGTTTCTAAACTGAAATTTACTGGAGAATTGGGCTATCTACTTTATTTTGTTTTAAGTTAAAGTGCTCATTAAGAAACTATGTTTTCAGAAACTGACATAGGACAGATATGCATCTCATGTTTTGAGGTAATCACTCTTCCTGAAATATTTACATTTGAGTTATAGAAACTAGATAGCCTGAAGTCCCACATCTTCCACTTTATATCTAAGCAGTTAAAATGACGTTTAAGAGCTTCATTTGAATATTGTAGATTTCTTAACGAAGAGTGACACATCTTCTTACGCAGGTATGTAAAAATGTCCTAGAGAGCTGAAAGCTTGCACAGTACACCTACATCTAAAGTTAAATCTCCCCTGCAAATTTCATTCCAATCACTTGAGTAGTTCAGAAGTTCAACCTCTAGCCAGTGTCCCCGCTTAAGTCAACGGTCCATGTCAGAAAGAGAATGTGTGGTATGGATCGTGGTTATATACGCAGGTGAGCATTTGATCGCAGCGCCCTCTCGCCTATAAACATTGAGCCAATGCATGCAAAGTTTAACGCAATTATATATGCATTTGACCGCAGCGCCCTTTCCTGTATAGACGTTGAGCGGCTACATGCAACGTTGGAGTGTAGCGTGGTGGTTAAGACGTCTGCCTCGTAAGCAAGCAGTCCTGAGTTCGAACCCCCGTGCGGGCGTACGTTTTTTTTTTTTTTTTTTAGAAGCGGGCCGATTTCGGAGGCAGTGCAATCGATATGAGCACGGACGCCGGACAAGGCTAGACCCTAAGGAGCTTCGCCCCTAAAAGGGTCTTCGGGTAGCATCTTCCCTTAACTGGCCAATGCATACAGGCACAAACTAAAATGTCTCGAGCGAAGTTATTTCAATTATCACGAGCCAAGGGACGCCATGGACGCTGCCGAGCCTGGGTGATAGCAGGACGACGGCATTGGCAGACTGCACTAGCCCGCTTCGATGTGCTTCCGACAGATGGCGCAACACAATAAACGCGAGAATGTGGCACCTCGACCGACCATCTCCATACAACAACGGGCTATTACAGCACGTATAAGGGCAATGTGCACGGTGATCTGGGAAAGAAACCTCCAATATCAAAGCAAGTGAGTCAAAACAGTAGAAAATTTTGCATTGCAGAGACTCGTTGCATTAAAGGGATACTGAAGCGAAACTTGAAATACACCTATTATGGTCACAAATAGGTTCAATATGATCAATGATATTCATAAATCATAATCGCGCGTTTGTATTTTGAACGGATGGCTATATTTTTCACCCTAATGGGCCCGATTGGGTGCGCGCTCAAAAATCGGCCATCGGAGAGCGCGATGCGTCTTGGGATATTGGGCGCATTCGTGACGTCACTTGTGTCAGACGGGAAAGGCTACGTCGTGAATGTTGTGGTTACGAGCGTTGCCACTTGGTGGCGCGTCGACGATTTACGACCTGTGACAACGTGGCCGTTTGAGATGTGCAAGGGCTGCACGCACGCTGCACCACAGCAAGTCGGCAACCACGGCAGCACTGACAAAACCAGCTCTGAGGCCGGATTCTCAAAGCGAACTTATGACAAAAAAAGTGCGTACGACAAAACTGAGAGAAAACCCGTATTCTCGAAATGAAATTGTCGTAACGTTTGTGCAGGATACGAGAGAATCCTACGACAGCTCCGAAGCTGTCTTGCGCACTTTTTACGATCAAATCAACAAGGCCGACAGCGTCGCTCAGTTACTTGGTAGCGATGACCAACGGTCATTTATTTTTCTACGTGCTCTTCTCGTGCGTCCCGACTTCAACCAGCAAGAAAAAAGGAAGGAGTACTTAAAACAGACCACGACGATCAAGAACGCAGGATCCACAAACACACGAGAAGAGCTACAACGGCCACGATTCTGCCGACCGAGCGAGCTCGACAGAATATAGTAGGCCTAGCAGCAACATCGACTCGGCGCACCGTTGCTCCGGCGGTCCTTGGCCAAGACCGTCTGTCCATGACCGGCTGGCCTGCTGAATGGAATATGCCCGCGCGACCCTTGTGGACCCTTACCGGATGAGTAGTTTGATCCCTGAACTAAATTTCAGAGGTCAATATTTTCCCCTTGTCATCTCGATCTCCTTGTTTTCGGAGACAGCGGTGACGAACGCTGTCGTCGAAAAGGGACTCTCATTGATTCTATCTCCCTGTTTTGTGTGATATAGAGCTCAAATAAACGCCATACGGATTACCTTCGCAACTCGGTATGTACACTCTGTTATTAGTATGCCATTTTTATTCTGACTCGACGCTACGTCACTGTCGAGCTATAGCAGTTCGTGGGAGCTACGCGATGTCGGTCTAACCTTTCTTTGCCGAGTGTCATGTCAGTATCGAGTTGCAATCGTAAAAGATCGGTCCAGAAGCGCTTACCGAAACGCGGTCTAACAGAGCGAATCCAGCACTTCGATCAAACGCGCGTGTCCGCTCTGAGTGTGAACAGGTATTTGCGTGGCTCTTGCTGACACCCTCGTAGTTCAAACATATCCTTTTTAATGTCGGCTCGCGACTCGCAGCAACTAATACCCTAATACCGGCCGTGCCAGAAGCATGCTCGGGTTGTGTCGTGCAAAGAGCCGTAACGAGAACGAGCTCACTGTGGCCAACTACGCTTTGGCTTTCTCCGCCAAGGCTTTGCAAACGCGTTCAGGCCTAGGCGAATTCTGCCAGCACGCCGTATTGTCGCAGAACGGCGCTGCTATTATGCCACAAGTGATGTCACGAGAACTTCCCCCCATCCACCAGATGAGAATTTGAAATTGTTTAATTATGTTTAAAATTAGTTCTCCTGTGTTTTACAGCGCAATATTTATATTTCCGAGGTGGTGCCTGTCCCTAGCCCATATTTATGCAACAAGATTGGCGCTAAAATTTCGTTTCACTACCCTTTAAGGAAGCATAAAAAAAACTTTCGGAAGATTGTCTGCTAAAACCAAGACCCGGGTCGGCACGTACCTTCGGCACCCGGGGAAGAGATAGGTGCCCACCGGTGATGCCTTGCCATTCACAAAGTAGTTAAATGCGTCTATGGATTTGTAGGTTTTAAGTCATTCTCAGGTATATGGACCAGGCTAGTCGAGTAGGTAGTCCTGAAGGTGCGCCCACAACACGTTTGGCAAACTGGTAATTTTCTTTGAGGAACAAGCACTCTTTCTTTTCACCCAAGGGATCAGGAAGGCATGTTGATCCTGTACAAGTAAATTTCGTGAGGTACTGCAGTTAGTCCTGGGCGGCGAGACTTTTAAAGTATGCGCTACTCACCGAGGGCCCTCAAAAACAAGCAAAGACAATAGCCAATTGGAAGTAACATACTCCCCCCACCCTCAAGCTTGGCCTTTATTTGTCTATGTCTACCTCCGCACACCCTGTATAGGCAATTTATGCATATTATTTGCAAGTCATTACGGTGATGATGCACACAGCTTTACTGCATGACCGATATAATTTTATGCACTTACGAGAAATGCCTCTCGATATGTATTGAAAATGCGTTGTTGACCCACTTTTAGGCAGCACTACGAAGAAGCTGCCGCCTTGGGCCAGCAAGAACATTCTAAGCACCCATTGTCCTTACAGGAGAAGGGTTAGGGAAAACAGGTCTGAAACCATATAAAAACAGACATCAAATGCAGGCACTTCCCACATCCCTCTTGAAACAATAGGGCCCCTAGAACCGCACAAATATTGTAGCCATGGAAATACTTATCAATGGCACTTTGAATTAGTCTTTCTAACGAGAGTTGCAGAACATTAAGGGAAAATATTTATTAATGGCAGTTTTGACCATCTCTCTGCCAAGAATTGCCGGATCATAAACAGCAACTAAATATTTATATGTGCATCCACCTATAACAATGTACTGCTTATAACTATCCGTTTCCAGAGTTTCTAGGCTAGAAACAACCAGTCTCTAGTCCACTTTCAACGATAATAACAATTTAATTTTTGGGTTTTCTCATTATCGTTATAAGTGGACTTCACTGTATACGGTAGTCTCGACTACTTGCTCTGCAGAGTTGTGGGCACTACATAGGGATTATCCCCGTTACGAGACCCGAAGCTCTTCACTGCACCCAATGTGTCCAAACGAACAACACAGGGTGTTTCACTCGAATATAACTTTTAAAAATGGGTGCGATGGATAGACAAGCTGTCTTCACCCTGTGCTTATCAGACTTGGCAGATATTATTAGATGAGGGGATAATCGTCACGCTACTTTGACTAACTAACTAAAATCTGTTCATTACCTTAGTAATTATTGGTTTTAGAGGTGACATTGGTATTGCAGCATTGACACCAATTACTATTTAGAGGCCAGCGTAATTTAAAAAATATGCGAAAAGCTAAAGTGTCAAAGCAATTAATCGATCAATTTTCGCGTTTTTCTCGCCAGGTTTATAATGTGGCGATGCAGGCGAGTTGGTTATGCATGTTGAAAGTAGTGAAAGCGCACAATAAAGACGAATACGAAGACGGAGAGGCAAACAGGACGAGCGCTGACTATCAACTGAATTTTTTATTGGAAAAAATCGAAACAGCAAAATAAAACCAGGAAAAGCCACAAATACTACAAATGTGACTAGTCATCAATGACTCGGCCACCACACGTGTCAATAAAGTGCACTTCCTTTTTGTGAAGGAAAAGTGAGGGTTGACTGATACACTTATCAGGACATTCCTTCTTTATCATATAAGCCTCCAGTACCTCCCTCGCCACCTTTTCTTTACCTCTCCCAACGATTGTAGTGCCTTGGAAGTTGGGAATGCAGCGGCAATCTCTGCAATGTATGTGTAAATGGGCTCCTGTTGTTGAACGCAGTGATAAAGCATGTTCGCGCAACCGTTCATTCAAGCACCTTCCGGTCTGGCCTATACTTTGCCGCAGCACCTTCTGGGCTGCGGCAAAGTTTATATAGGCCAGACCGGAAGGTGCTTGAATGAACGGTTGCGCGAACATGCTTTATCACTGCGTTCAACAACAGGAGCCCATTTACACATACATTGCAGAGATTGCCGCTGCATTCCCAACTTCCAAGGCACTACAATCGTTGGGAGAGGTAAAGTAAAGGTGGCGAGGGAGGTACTGGAGGCTTATATGATAAAGAAGGAATGTCCTGATAAGTGTATCAGTCAACCCTCACTTTTCCTTCACAAAAAGGAAGTGCACTTTATTGACACGTGTGGTGGCCGAGTCATTGATGACTAGTCGCATTTGTAGTATTTGTGGCTTTTCCTGGTTTTATTTTGCTGTTTCGATTTTTTCCAATAAAAAATTCAGTTGATAGTCAGCGCTCGTCCTGTTTGCCTCTCCGTCTTCGTATTCGTCTTTATTGTGCGCTTTCACTACTTTCAACAGGTTTATAAAATGGACCGATCTCACCGGCCAGTTCGACTACGCCACCGCAGCCGCAATGCATCGAGGGAACTTTAGTCTTTCTGCACGTGCACGAGTGAGGAGCACGAGGTGGCCACAAGCCTTCGCATGCACAGCTGACTGCCTCTTGCGAACTAAAGTTATGGCGGCGTCACGCATGTGCCAAACGCTTAGTGCGATCGGTTTATTGTGCCCAAAATGAGTGTAGCAAGCCTTGCCCTACATTATGCTTCCAAGAGTGTCATAGTCATTTCAGCCACTTCATCTTTGTGTCGACAGCGCTCCCACCAAGGACGTGCTGCCGAGATTGTGACGACACGATTGAAACGATGTCACTCTTCCGAACGTCATTGTGGGCAGGGCAGGGCGTATGATGCTCTTTTAGAACCACACCGAGCAAAAAAATTAGAAAATTGATATATTAATATTTAAAATCCATTATTTTTTTGCAAATTATTTTAATTAGTCTGGCCTCTAATAGTAATCGCAGACAAGGCTGCAATTGCAACATGACCCTTTAAAACGAGCTAATTTTAGTTAATTATTCAACTTGCCGCGACGACTATCCCCTTATCAGTGTCCGCCGAGCCCGATAAATATGCGGTGAAGAAAACAACTCATCAGGTAAACAATCAAATTTATAAAAAATAAAGTTACTGCAAATTTGGGGGTTTTACGTGCCAAACCAACAAAGGGCATCTGGCACATCCTGGCGGAGGACCGAAGATTAATGTGAATCACCCAGGCATCTTTTAAAGTGCAACTTAAATTTCTACTGCGCGACACCTTTTTCACAATAAGCCTCTGTCGGAACGCAGGCACCTTGTCCAGGATTTGAGCCGGCCACCCGTAGCGTGGCCACTTTGCCTTCGAGCTAGAGGCGGCTAGGATCAAGTTGCTCATCCAACCGAAACGAAAGACCGGCTCCTCGAAACCCCACACCCCGAAGCGCAAAACGCCGGGCTCCCTTGGCCATAAAAATAGACTGGCGGGTGGGCGACAACACGAAGAAGAAGGGAGAGGGAGTGAGGCGGGGTTCACCTCTCTGAAAGTGCGCACAATCTCGTCGAGGCTGAGCTTGCGCTTGTAGTTGAAGTAGAAGTTCTTGCACTGCTCCTTGGTCTTGCTCTGGACGAGGGAGGCCAGGGCAGGCCAGTCCGTGCCGTACTCCCGCAGCCCCTTCTTGGCCTGCTCCATCTCCTCCTCCGTCCACCGCGAGCTGTCCCCACAGTCTGCGCGAGGGAAGGGGGGGGGGGGGGGGGGGGGACGTCGAGTCTAGTATAAAGCATCGCTCTTTAAAGGCAACTCCAGTGATTCATTTATCGTCGGTGATTTGCCTCAAAATTGGCTCAACATACTTATAGACACAGCTTTACCAGACCCCCAAGTATTGTGTGAAAATATTTTTGCAAAGTTATTGAATTTTCCATTTCGTTCTTGTCGTGTTTCTTAAACCGAGAGCCCGTGCTGACAAGACTGAACTGTGAAGACAGAAATGGTACAAAGTGGGCGGTAACCCAAGCTCCCAACTGATCACGAGACGTTCGATGACGGGAGAAGAATGCTTGGAAGCTCAATCACCAAGAAGCACAAAAAACATGCTCAACATTCTCTATTTAAAGCTACTTGCGCGACGCGAAAGTCTATTTGTGACGCCACACCACTGGAAGCCACGCGGAACGCGACATCATCACGGCTACATTCAGGACGCGCTCAGCTCAATCTTTCTTTCGATTGCACTCGCGGCAGCGACCGCTATTGCAGCCACGACAGAGAGGACGATAAAAGATTAGGATTCGGCTCTGTGGAAATTTAGACCCAAACCCCGAATGCAGGGCCGGCCTTACACCATCAAGTGCTTTGGGCAAACTCCGGCCGTGGCGCCCAAGCAGGTTTCCCTAGTCCTTCAAAAAAAAAAAAAAATTATCTACACATTTATTTATTTAGTAATAGAACCAGTTTCACTTGGAACTTTACTAGGGTGGTTATAAAGTTTTGAAACTTGCACATTAGTTGGCGGTGCAGCGTAAGCACAATCAATAAGGTGAAGCGGGTTCGGTAGCTTTTTCACAATGCTACGAAGATCCATCAATGCCGAAAGCTGGTGCAGAAAACCTTCCCAGGATGACAGCCAATCTCTAAAGAACAACATTACAGCTATGATAGGCTTAGATAAGGGGCCTCTCTCCCTGCTTGCCCAACCCCACATAGACCTTCAGCACCTCCGATAGTGCTTCTACCACACTCTCGTGACCGAACAAAGATTGTGCGCAGCTAAAGAACTGCCAATAGGAGTGCACACTTACTGAAGATAGACAAAAATAGATGCTGCATTATACGTCTATCTCACATTGCATGGAAACACTCAAAGCAAAGACGCATAAAAAGAAACTGCCCATATGTTAAGCTGCAAAGTGTTAAGCACCTTTTTGATGTCTACCAGAAACGCAATAATGAAAGAAAAAGCCTCGTGCAACTTGCAGACTATGAGTCTTGATAATAAGGTTTGAATGTTGGTTCTGCAATAGAAACATTGAAAAATGGCTAAGTGAAACTAGACCGTGCCTTCGGGAGATCGTCTGCTTCGCAGCCAAATGGCACAAAAAAGGGGGAGACCCCTAGTGCGGCGAACGAGGGCAGTGTTAGAGCCTCACCTTCCGAAGGGGGATGTGGCTCCAGCTTTCGAGCTATGCGGTTGAAGCATGCCGAGCAGCACTTCTGTATCCCGGCAGGTATCTCTGCAACAACAGCCAGTACGCAGCCATCAGCACGGATGTCACGGGGTGTACCCCTAGTATTTTTTCCTCTTAAGCTTACCCACAAGCAAGGCTGAAACCAAGCATGACAACGTTGAAAAAGAAAAGGGAAAGCAACCTTTCTGAGAACCAAACCGAAAGGCACTTAAATATTTCACCGAAAGGCACGCAGTCACAGTTGTCTCTACAACTGTATTTCGAGCTTACAGTGTTACCAGTATTTGAGGGGCAGATTTAGAAAATTGCCAGAATAGTATATTTATATTACAAAAGCAAACAAACAAAAAGGACTATCTAAGAAACAAATTGTGAGTGTCTCTGGCATTTTCCAAAGGCATTTTAGGTACGCAGCATTTAGAATGCCCTTGCTCACGTCTGCACTAGACCAGTCTGTTACTCAAATTACACGCAGCACCTAATAGACTGTCCGTAAACTGGCACTTGAACTGCCAATCGGCCACCGCGTTATGGCAGCTAGCTTCCAGTCGCTGCTGGACCCAACATTCTAAGCGTCCCTCGCACTTCCCTCTTTACCTGCTGCGCCAGCCGTTTGGCGTAGAACTTGGCCCTTGCACTATGCGTGTTGCTTAGGCACTGCTTCATCACCGACCCTAGTTTCGTGCCTCAACGACGGCAATAACAGTTCTCTGAATGCGTTTTGAGGCGGAGATCTCTCTGGCGCGGCACCGGAGCCAGCGTCCGTCAAGGTCGGAGCGGCCGCTCCGAGCGGAAAGAGCGCGCAGCCGGGTGCTGTGGGAACGAGACGCTTTTTGAAAGTGGAAAGCTCAAGCTTTCCACCTTCGACAACGCTTGGGCGTCTGGTGAACCTCCCGCGTGCGCATGCTACCAAAACGCAGCGGAAGGCACGAAGCGCTTGCCGGAGGCCGGGCGTTCCGAACGTGCCCCGCCGTTCTCGTTCCGTCGGCGAATACGGCAAGGCGGGGGTGGCACTTACGCAGCTCCTGTACGATGGTCTCCTTGACGTCCTTGTCCAGCTCCGCCCACTTGCTGGGGAGCGGCCGTAGCCTCTTCAGCTTGCGCTTGGGGGTCTTGCAGGTCGGTATGGGGCACCTGCAAAACCCGGCGGTCACCTCAGCATCCCCCCTTGGAAGAAAGGAGCCGATTGACACACCCGAAGGCACAGAAAGTACAACTACGGAAGCCACTTCCCCAGTTGCGCCGCTGGAAGTCGTCATTAGGAAGAAATTTGCAGCAACCTCCCAGACGGGCGAAAAAATTTCTAGCAGTGAAGACTTCCCCCCGAGGCATACCGTGCTTCGAAAAGTCGCCCGAATATTCCGTCAAACGTGACAAACATTCGACGGCACTCGATGGGGCTTTCAATGGAATGATATGCAATGTGAAACACGACGAAGGAATTGTGAATGTATACACGTTTGCAAGTTCGGCTTCAGGGCGCTGCCATCTTGCTTGGCTGGGGTGCGCTCGGACGAGTCATAATCCGATTACGAAGCCTCGCTAAGGCGTCGTAATCGGATTATGGCCGCGCCAAGAGCACACCCCACTGAGGAAGATGGCGGTGCCCTGAGACCGGACTTGCAAACGTGTATAGAGGACTTCTTTTTGACATCGATGCACTTCTTCTCCGGAAGCACTGCATCATTTTCTCTGAGATGCATGCCCTCTAATTGTGAAATGCCTCCGTGCCTACTAGAGTATATTCTATCAATAGGGCAGTTCTTCTCATACTATGCAGACCCCGTTTTATGTACCAAGGGGCGTGTAAGGAGGGGGAGTGTTAGCCCACCGCTCACCCCCCTTCGCATGCAACGCTGTGTCACTGGTTGCGCACAATGAGATGCTAAAGCTACAGCTGCGCTCCATTGCTGACAAATTCTCATATGGCCTTGCTACTGTACAACCGACACTACCGTGAGCAAGCTGAGCGCCTTCATGTGCACTTTGCTTAGGGTGATCACCTCCGACCATTTTAGCTGTGGTTTAGTAGAGCGGTGGGTGGCAAAGCCACTGCCGCCCACCGTGGGGAGAACCCTGTGCTACGCGTAACATTGGATGGTTTTAGAAACTTCCACCGCGCTTATCCAATTTCTTCACGAATCACGGAGCACTGGTGACGGTCGTCAGTGACACCCACGATGCCAAACACGATAGCTATGAGAATTAACCACGTCGCACCATTCCACCCGCACTGCGCGACTGTGCTACAGCTATTGCTTTCGTTTCCTTGCACATTGTGGCTGAAAAATACAACTCCTTGTTCCGAAGCGTGCGAAAAAACATGTCCCGACACGAGCTCTCGGCACCGACTGCACTCCAACAGCATCTTTGTTACCGGCCATTTCTTCGCATTTTCCTCGCAGGCGCACGCTGTTGCCGTCGGCTACTACAAAGAATGCCATCACCCTAAACAGAAGGATATTGAGGCACCCTAGAGCAAACTTCTATATCCACAGGAAACGTCACTCGAAGCAGCTTCAAATGACCTCGAGTAAAAGCTTTCTCAAGTAGAAGTTTGCTCGAGTGAATCCACTGGACACTGTGGGGATTTGCCCGGATATTTCGCCAAAGTTTGATCGCTCGATTAGTTTGTTCAAATAGCTTTCTCGGGCAGTGTCTCGTAAAGCTGTCGCCCTAAAAAGCAAGGCCAGCAACAGTATCTCTCTTTCGCTATAATTCCTGGCAAGGTGGAAACAGCAGGGAGGAGCTTCAGTTGTCCCGTTTCCAGTGCAAACTTCGGTGTCTCGTGCATCTCGGGTGCGTGTGCACGGCCAAAGCACAATGGAAGGTATGGATGGAGTGCACGCTCGAGGCCAGACGTTCGAAAAACACGCCCTGCCGTTCTCACTACACTGGTGGGTATAGGAAGCGAGGGAAAGGAGCTCACTGGACGAAGCGCTGCCGGACGGTCTTGAAGCGGCAGGAGGCGCACACCCGGGCCTCGGGGGTGAGGTCGCTCTCCTTGAGGGCGTACACGTGGCAGTTGGCCTTGGTCAGGGGTCGCCACCGACTGCCCTGGTCCAGGCGGCACCGACACACAGCACACGGAGGGCCGCCATCCCCTGCGGGCGAGCGAGAAGAGTATGCTCAGACTGGCTGCCCGTCACCCACTCTTCGCCGCGCGGCGAGGGCGCTCCGTCTCTGGTAACTCGCTTCTAAAGTTAACTTGAGGTTGGGAACACGACTTTATCCGTAAAGAGACGTGCCCCACCAGTTGGAATGAAAGAGTACTGTGAATGTGGGAATGATGGGTTGTAACGCAGAAACCTAGAGAGATCCGGTGGTGGGCGAATGGAAACAATAAGAAGTTACCTCGTGATTAAAGGCGAATACTACACATTATAAGTACGCTCCCCTTTCCTCTCCACAAAAAACTGGAAACTACAATTGCTCGATAAGGGAAAGATTCAACTCTGGCCCTCTTTAGTACTCACAGTTTGCAATCTAACAGAATCAACAGCACCAGGTACTCACTCCGCAGAACGCTCCCATGTATGTCACAGCATTCGAGTAGTACGAGAGAAAAAAAAAAGGTCAAAACCCCTTCACTGGCGACTCTAGAAAAATTGACAGCATGAAGTAGACGAAGTCTATAAGTCTACTCAGACCACGGAGGAATTTTATGTAAGCATGAAGTCAAAAAGCTGCAGAGGAGGCAGCAAAACCCAAAGTTAAATTTGTCAATAGTGCACTTTACATTTATTTGCATCAGTTACATTAGTAAGGCCGCAGAAAACTGCCATGACAAGAGCTAGCGGACAAGAAGTGTCAAGTACGGGAGAAAGCTTACCTCCAGTATTGTTAATCGCAGTTGAAGCATCTTCTGCATCTTTGTCATGACCTGGCGTCTTCAAGCTGCAGTTAAAAAAATAAAAAATTAGAAGGAAATACATGAGCAGCAAGACACAAATAATGTTGTCCTCTATATTCACAACTGATAACTGATTGAATGGTTCCCACAAGTAACAAATGCAAGCAAGTATGAGGTAAACAATGTAGTTAAAAATGAACCACAACTGTCGGAAGCTCAGTCATGGGCGACTCCCATGAGCAACTCCAGCAAACAGCCCCCAGATAACTACAGCAATAATTAATCCTCATGAGTAACTAACTCCCGTTTGTAACTATTAACTTGAACCAGTAATTCCCGCAAGTAATACCCAGCCCCACAAGCCCCACGAATAATTGACTCCTTGAGCAACAATCTCGCCCAACCACCAACTTCACCCTGAGCAACAATCTTCCCAAACCACCAACTCACTGAGCAACAAGCTCCCCCAAAAAATTACCAGGTTAAGGGGAGATGCTCTTCGGGACAATTTTTTTTATGATATTGAAGTTAGAAGGTTGCAATTTGCACAGTTAGTGCATGTTCAGGTCCTCTTGCCATATATGCAATCAGTTTTCTGATAATTACCTTGGTGAAATGGCTATGCTTTTATCATCCACATAAAATGTCTTTTTTGTGCACACAATTTTTTCTATACCTTATATAAGACCTTATCTCGAAATAGCCTGCTTGGTTCCTTGTGAACTGTAGAATGTGCAAATCTAGATAAAAGAAAGAAAAAGCTTGTGCCTCGAGAAAAAAAAATTATAAAATTTTGAGTCATTGCGTTTCACGTTTCACTTTTCGTTTTATATTTTTTATAAAAATTCTAAGATACCAATCGGACAACTAGAAAGATTTGCCCACTCTATGACCCATCAGGAGCATCTTTGCAAAATTTCGTTGTAATACAGTAACTGCAAGTGGCAAAAATTGTGTGCACAAACTATGAAAACAGACAAAAATACCAATTAGAGAAAAACTGATTTGAAAGTTTAGTTTTATGTGATATACCTAAATTCTCACTCAAATATCACAAAACTTGGTGGCAATGTAGTTCGAAATGTCATTGTCTGGACCTCCAAACTAGAACTCCCCAGCTGTGTAGGTAGCACCCTCGCGTCCCTTGCGGCTGGAGTCCTCACCACGGGCACGCTTCGCCTGGCTGCGTCGGTGTGACCTAGCCTCAGCTGTTAGCTTGCTGGTCATCTTTCTGACCCTCCTCTGGTCGCACGTGTCACTCAGCCCGACTAGCTGCTTTGAAGGGAGAACTCCCAACTCCTCCAGCACTTGCTCAAAGCTGGAGTGGCCCCGGTTGTACCACAACACTGCGATGGCGGTGGCTGTCTCCACTGCAGTCCGGGACGCAAACCGAGTCTTTGGGCACAGCATCCATATCTTACTGTTTAATGACTCTGCAGCATTCTGGGTCTTTCCCCGCAGGCAGCGAGCGAGGAGCTTGGCGTCTGTAAGGCGTTTGTAAATAGCCAGCACTGCTTTTCCTTGAGCCTTAGTCATGAGTGGGGTGTGGTTTGGTGCTGGCTCTTGCGAAGCCTGCGCTCTCTTGTGTTTACACCACGACTCTTCCCCGTTGGGGCAGAACTTGTGACTGCTAGCATCATTGGTTGAGCATGAATGCAGGAGGAAGCCCATATTGCGCAGTACATTCCACGGATGCTCCCTCTGTTGTTGGTTATTGCCACCTGATAATAGGTCTGCAGCTTCTGAATGATCTTGTCACCCAGCTTTTCCCCACGTGGTACTAGTGGCACCTTGAGCTTCCTCAGCGCAGTACCAAGTCGTTTTGCGACATGATTGGTGCAGTCCTCCTTCGTCACCATTGTGGAGCCATACACCTCTGCTTTAGACACTGCAGTGTACGCTTTACTGTCGCCGTCACTAAGGAAGGTGGTGTAGTGCAGCTGCCTGTCACACGATTGCGTCCTTTTCCAGATCCGGAGTGCTGCCTCAATTTCCATTGCATGAGACGAGCAGTTCACATTCTTTTCACACACTGGACCATGGAATGCTTGCCACACTTCCTCATCTTGTTCATCCAGAATCTGATGTCTGCTACAGCCGTGACAGTAGTTGGACAGCACCTCAAAGGCCAGACAGAGGCCTGTGTCGATAGAAATGGCAGTGCCCACTCCGTTGTGGCTCTTGTGTCCACGCTTTTGCCAAGTGCCGTCGAACATCACAGCGACGTCGGTCTGACCCGCCTCAAGCGCAGTTACCCGCCTTGCTTCTACGAGGTTGTCTGGTTGCTTTAGTGGCCGCGATATGCACTTTCTTTGATATGCCGTGGAAGGTCTTGTGATGAAGTGCTTTGGGCAATCCAAGAATGGCACAAAACCTTGAGAGTTGGTCATGTCCGACGCCAATCGTGCGCGCAGCAAGCACAGCTTTGATGTTGATAGCGAAACTGTCGCGGGCACTTCCCTTGTGTTGATCCGGGCCACGATCTTCGCGGCTGGCGGCGGAGGCGGCGGCGGCACGATGTGACGAGTATGCAGCAGAAACAACGTCCGCAGGGCATCCATCGTTCATGCACTTCAGCTCAAGAAGGGAAGCGAGACCCTTGCGCTTGTCCACGGCCTCCACAACAGCGAGTTCCGAAGTCCCACACGCCCCGCACACCGCGCCGCTTACGAGTTGCGTAAGAATTCCAACTTCGCAGATTACAGCGCTTGCGCCGCGTCCAATCCTCGCTGTATCATCTTGAAACGTTGGCAGCTTCTTTTCCGACGCACTAACAAAGTTAGAAGCGTCAGTGACGAAATCAGACGAGCTTGACTGGCCGGTGCTTGCGATGCTCGAAAGCGCGTCGCCATTCTGCTGACGCAAAGGGGCGGCCGTGCTTTTTGCGTTCTTTCACTTCTGTTTGCATTTCCCCTTGAATGCACGCATAGTCTACTCTTGCGGCGACGAAAGTCGCGCTTTGCAACACCACTCATAATGGGAATCCGGGAACCCTCAAAGAGCGAACAGAAGAGATGGTTCTTGTTTGAGAAGATGGCGACGCGGCGACGCGGTGCGGCACCAAACGATGCGCGGGCTTCACTGCACGACAGGTCCGGGCGGCGGCGAATGGCGGCTCCGCATTCGCATCACGTGGCTTTTTAAAAGTCAACTGGAAGCGTCATAAGCAGGTGGAAATTGCTTTTTTTTATTATTTCTAGCTTGATTACGAAACTAAGGGAGGAGTCACCAGAAAGAAGAAGACTCGATTATTTTTATCGAAGCAACTGCAAAGGCGGCCGTTGCCGATGTTCGAAGGGGCGCGGGTTTGAAAACGGCTAGCATGCGCCAACATGTGCAATTTGTTTTGACGCGGTAGAGCGTTCAAATACATTTTTTTATAACTTCTAGACCGAATTTCTGAATAATTTTTTTTGTTTATGAAACTAGAAGATACGCGGATTTATAAAACTAAAAAAATCGAAAAATGAAAATTTCGGCAGAAACAACATTTTTTCGACCCGCATCTCCCCTTAAGTACACCAATTCCTGAAAGTAACCAACCCCCCTGAGCAATGAACCCCAGCGAGTAGCTAGCTCCTGCAAATAAGACACTAGTGTGGGTAACCCTCCTGTAAATAACCAATTTCCTTGAGTAACTAACTCCCGTGCGTAACCAACTCTAAGTAATCAACCCCTGCAAGCAGCTCAAACGCACGAGCAGCTACGACAACCGACCCCCGTAAACGCGCCCCCCGAGCAGGCGGGAGGCATTAGACCCCCACGCACCCATTGAGCGTGTCCACGAGGCAGCTCTTGTCCTCCGAGGAAGGCCCGTTGGCCTGGGGCTGGGGCCCCTGCTGCTGCTCCAGAGAGCCCAGCTCCGGGGGCGGAGGACCGCCGGGGGGAGGCGTGCCCGTCCGCGACGGAGACCCGTCCCCTCCCGCCACAGGCACCGCCCCCGGGGGGGCCGCGGAGGCCGCGGCAGCCCCCGCCCCAGATGGGGCGGACGGCCCCTTCTCCTCTACGCCGCTGCCGGGTCCGCCGCTTGTGGGCACCGGGTTGCGGATGGGCAGCGAGCTTGCCACCTGTAGATGGAAGGCAGGCGTCGCTCGGCAAAACGTTCGCACGCCAACGAAGGATGCCTGGCACCGCCCAGCGTGGAGCTTAGCAATGACTTCGACTATAGTTACCAGCAGAATGAGAACAACAGGGTTGTGCTTTGGCCGCGCATGCGAGCTTGAAGTGCACAGAACGTTGAAGCGTTTCTGAGGGCAAGAAGCTCGTGCTGGAGCTACTGAAGCTCCTACCCGTCGTTCTCGCCTCGCTGTTGACTATGGGGCGACTAAATAAAATGGGAATCAAAGTAATGAACTTCGGCCATCGTGGTGCCGAAAACCATCGTTGCCAGTTATTCCAAGCTTCGTCTGAAATCTCAAAAAACGGATTTTCGTCCTTTAGGAACGTTAAAACAGTTTGTGACGGGGCAAAACTATATAGCCCGAGCTTCCTGGCACGGGCAGCAAGCTGAGAAAAGTCAACTTCAAAGTGTGCTAAAAAAACTAAGCAATTGTACCACTGAGCATTTTTATTCTTTAAAAAACATATGCAAACAAAAATATATATATTTTTTTTTAATTTCCCTTAGTACGGTTATATAGTATGGCTCTTGCGACGACGAAAGTTGCGCTTCTTCTCGCCATCCATCGTGGGAACTCTCAAAAGCAGGACAGCAAACCTGGTTTTCGTTTGAGAAGATAGTGATGGGGTGCAATATGAAACGATGCGCGAGCTTTGCAGCACGTCACATCCGTCCTGGTGGCGGCCAATGGTGGTCGCGCATTTTCGCGTCACGCGCCACTTGGAACAACAGCAATATGCGAGAAAACATTTTTTTTTTCCTTTGCGAGTACGAAATTATGGAGGGAGTCGGCGGAAAGATGGAGACTCGTCTTTCTTGAAAAGCAACGAAAATGGCGGGCGACACCCAACTGCCGCAAGATCCAAGCTCAAAAACGGCTAAAACGTGCAATTTTCTGAGCCGCGGAACGGCGTTCAAATACATATTCTAATTACTTCTAGGGCAACTTTTTGGACAATTCGTTTTGTATGTGAAACTAGAAGGTACAGGGATTTATGAAACATATAAAGAAAATCAAAATTTTCGGAAAAAATGTTTTCTTCTTGATTTGCATTTCCCCTTAAAACTTTTTTTTCCTTTGCATATGTCCTTTAAAAAAGATACAGACACTGATAAAATTAGAGTAACAAAACTAAACAAACTTTTCATTTCTAAAAGCGGTTTCACCAAATAAACGAAAACTTTGAAAAAGCTCTCGCCCACTTCTTTATTATAATACGAGTATGCGGCGTAAAGTTATCCTCTTAACATTCATATTAAAGAAAAACAAGAAGCATGTGGCAATATCCATTCGTTCACTATTTAATGAACTAATTAATGTACGCCTGTATTAGCTTGCCCTAGAACCTCCAAGAACACGGGGAATACGTTAGCAAAGCTTTGAGTACATATTTTTATATAAATTTCAATAAATTAAAACTTGTTTCGCAGCCATTAAGATGACGGCAGTGGGACTAGTCGTGAGGTACCAGCAGGGAAGAAAGGACCCACCTGCTGTGGCTGGGGCAGGGGGGCCTTCACCATAGCCCTGGTCCTCTTCTTCACATTGTGCTTGCGCAGCAGCTGCTTGTAGTTTTCACTCTTCTTTGTCAGGTAGTAGTATTGCACACAGTCGGCAACGCTCTGCGAGAGAACAGTGGGCACAGGGCAGGCTCAGCACCCGCTCCAAAGCGCAACGAGCCTCCTTGCAAAGCATGTAGAAATCTACCAGACAACATCAAATTTAAAAAAAAAAAAAAATGCATACGCTGCTTGCAAATTTTAGAAGGACCACTCTGCACTAATGCATTTGCTTAGCAATAAAAAAGTAGTTTTCTTGGGAACTACACCACGAGTGAACATGGTGTATTCAAATGTACCTTGCAACAGATATTCACCCCATAAGCTACCTTGCAAGGGCAGAGATATTAATCATTTTCTGTAGCGCATTTACGCAACTTTTTGTTTAAACATTCCATTAAGTCTTCGTCAGCATGCCAGATTAGGTGTCTAAAACATTTTTCGTGTCTGCACAGGTTCCAACCATTCGATTTGTGCCCTTGTCAATCTGGCAACACAAACTTGCAGTGGGCATTTCCGTTGCACAATGCATACTTGCTTCAGGCACGTCCCTCGAATACAGCCTGTTTCCCGAGCTAAAATTAGAATTTAAATTAAAATTTTTAATATGACATTGTGGAGGTAAGAGTTTGAAGCGATTACAGGACTGCATGTTCAACCCAGATTATTTTGAGTTTAAAGTCATTGTAAATAGCACTCAAGTGTACATTGATGACCTAACCATTGCATGACCTGCTTATGACGTAACCATTTTACAACCTGTCTACGACGTAACCATCAGATAACTGTTTATATATAAAATGTAACTATTTCATACAATTCTTTTTTTTTCAACTCCACACTAATCTTCATTTACCAGGAGGTCCCATAACTACAGTTGAACCTCGATTTAACAAAGTCACCGGGACCCACTAATTCAAAGGGGGGACATGGGTCTTTGGAGCCAAAAACTTCCTAAAACTGCATTCTTTTGAAAATGGCGATGGCTGTCATTCTTCTGAATCTACCAGGCTTATAATTTCATGGATGAATATTTGAGCTCTAAATTACTTTATAATGTCTATGCGAGCTGAATGTGCGTTGAAGTTGACTCTAAAACATTGTTTTCACAAAACACAAATTTCGGACTCGTTGAGAATTTGCAGGAGGGATATCTCAGCATCTAGAGCAGATAGAAATATAACCGTTCCTGAAATGTGCAGCTGAATGTGTGAAGCATACAATGTTGAGAGCAGAATTTTTGATATAAGTCTAGAAAAATTTATATTTGATCTTTTGCTTTATTTCTTGTTAGCCATGCATTGAGCAGTGAACTTCAATGTGTGGTAAAATCACTAATAATTAGTTTATCTTAAAAGTGCTTCCAACATT
The DNA here is from genome assembly GCF_016920785.2 of Ixodes scapularis. Classification (NCBI taxonomy): domain Eukaryota; kingdom Metazoa; phylum Arthropoda; class Arachnida; order Ixodida; family Ixodidae; genus Ixodes; species Ixodes scapularis. Next base: position 129,407,884 of record NW_024609846.1, read on the forward strand.
GTATTCTCTACACTTCGTAGTATCTAGCCATGTGTTAAAAAGAATATTTTGTTGAGCAGTTTTCTTTTCTATCGTTTTTCCAAACAAAGGCAGGCAAGTTTTAATTATTTTGAGGACAATTCTACTGACTGAGAAAATGACCAGATATATGAAATCAGCACAAAAAGCTGAACAAGATTGTGCAGTTTCATTGGGTTTGGTCATAAAATAAGAAAAAAAGCTCCAAGACCAGTGTTCCCCCTTAAATCGGAAACTTTGTAAAATCAGGGAAGGGAGACCTCGCGCATAGGCTGCGCGGGGAATCCGAATTTGTTCGTTAAATTGGGAAATTTATAAAATCGGGTTTCGTTAAATTGGGAAATTTATAAAATCGGGTTTCGTTAAATCGAGGTTCAACTGTAGTTCTTGAAACTATGGGACCTTCTCCCATTCTTAATAGATGCAGCCCCTACTTTCTGAAACATCCTCCTCCTTCCCTTTCACTAAGCCACAGGTTCTTCAACTGGGTTCCCAGAAACTCGGGGGGTTCCCCAGAGTACCCTCAGGATTTTCTTGAGCTAAATCTCGGCCGTCTCGCCACTATGCAAGGCATTTTTCCTCACCCCATCCTAGAAGAATTGACCCCGTGCACTTCAGTGCACGGGCCAGAGCTTCTATGGATCTGATCAGATCTATGTGACAGATCTTTTTGTGGAAAAGATCAGGTCTGATCACATAACTTTGAGCCAGTCACTCCCTAGTATGTTGAGTATTGTTCTGAGGGCACGTAGGCTCTTGCACTGCATTACTGTATCAATACCGGGAAGGGTTCCTCGGCAATCAATAAAGAAAGATGCGGGGGGGGGGGGGGGGTTCCTCGGGATCAACATCTGAGAACCCATACACTAGACCGGTGATTCTAAAATGGGGGTCTTGCAGACCCTTTGAGGTCCCTGAAGACCTTCTTAAGGCCCCCAAAACCCTCAACTGTTAATCAAACCAAATGTTCAACCTTCTTTTTTCTTTTTGCTTGTTGTGCTAACGTGCTAAGCGAGTGGTTGAGTATTCTTTGTTTCAGAGCTTCAAGGTTGGTTTGCACACACTTAGTTTTCTTCATTTACCCTTTCGTCGGAGTAATTGTCCAATTACAATCACGGATGGGGTCCCCATCACTTCTGCCGATGCGGACGGGGTCTCCGAAACATCTGCAGTTGAGAACACTCGTACTAGACCGTGCCACACAGACAGATAACCAAGAAGCACGGGCAGACGAAGGTGCTACTAGACAAAAAGACCACCTGCAAGCATACGGCAAGTTCCATAGAAGAGTCGAGAGAGAGAACCCTCTCCCTCACCTTGCGTTCCAGGTAGGAGGCGATGATGCTGAAGTTCTTGGCGTGCTGAAGGTACTTCTCGCGGAAGAGCTCCTTCTCCTGGTCCGTCCAGAGGTTGTGCATCTGGCGCTCCTTGTAATCCGACGAGAGGTCCTCCACCAGACTGTTACGGTTGAGGTAGCGCACTCGCCGCTGCCGCACGTCCAGCAGGATCGGGGGCACCACCGCATAGCTGCGCATCTTGCGGTCCTCATTCTGCACAGGGCAGAGGCCGCGTCTCTCAGCCGAGCATTGCAAAGCGTTCGACAGACTTTGGGCGGTCGTCGAAGCGCAGAGCGTCCCTCGATCCGGTGGATTCGAAAACAAAGCTCATTAGGCGGCAGCATGCAGCCGTTACTGCAGTAAGGCAGTAGGCTGGTGATTGTTGAACGTAATGAAAAAACGGCATACAAAGGAACTGGACAGAGAGGAAAACAGAACAAACAGGCCAAGACTCGCAACTCACTCATATTAATGAAAGGGACAATAATACGTGCCGGTTGCAAGTCGGTGCTGGTTTGTCCGGTGTTCTTTCGCTTTGTACGGTCCTCAGTTTGATCAACGATGGAGCATGCTGCGAGTAAAGGTCAGTTCGCACATACGGCGCAGCACAGAGTTAACGCCAGTTGGTACAGACTCAGCACTACATTAGCTCCTCGCCGTGCGTGTGTAAGCCGGAAAGGCTGGGTCAAATGGTGCAAGGTCGGTGCTACGTCTGCATCGCCGCATTAACACTGTGGTGCGTGTGTGAACAGGCCTGAACCTATCAATTTTCCCGACGTACTCTTAAAGAATGAATTACTGCCAAGATACAAAGATGCGCACACGAAAGTGCATTTTAATTGAGAAGCTACAGTGGTTTCATTCTCAGAAAGCTCCACGGCACCAGGGTGCGGCACTTTTCGTGCTCTTCAAATGACAAAAGTTGCTCGTTTTTGGCATGCGACAGCAAGCAGCACAGTTGGAATGCACAACCCAACCGAGAGGGAGGCCTGCCTTGGAGGACATTGGAGCAGCACCGTGCAACCAATTGTCCCCAGAGAAGGTTGCAGCATTTTCTTCGTGCCTCAAGTCCACTATGAAGGCAAGCAGAACCAACCGGCCAAGCTCAAGAACATGCGCACAAAGGTACCTTTGGCAGGCTTGCATGTTCCATTTCACCTTACGATAGACCCCAGCGGACGCTACAAGCCAATGAAGCCCATCCAATGTCGTATGAATATCACGCGACCTTTAGTTAGGGTGCAGTGACATGTGCGATGCATAGTCACGCGACACGTTTACGGCGCTCGATGACTCGTCGCGACCCATTGTAAAGTGAAACATTGGAATCTCGCGGTGCTCGTGAAGCCCCCGAGAAATACTTTTGCACGTGCTCGAGGCTTGTCGGTGGGTTCCGTTTGTCGCTCTGGAGACTCCGGCAATAGCCATCCATCGTTTGCAACAATATCCAAATCAAACGAGAGGAAGACGGCGTGACGAGAGAGGAGGCACCTCCTTCCCGAGACAGGTTGTGGCAGGCAGAGAGGCAATGTCATGCATGGGGAGGGTTTGGCCAGAAGGCGTGGCACCGCTTCAAAGAGGAAGGGGGTGACATCCTGCACATTCGTTCAGATCCCACGCGAGTTGCAGCCCAGGCCGAACGAAGCGTCCCCGCACATTTCGTCCCCCGGCAATAAACGACAGTGGCGCAATTTCGAGTCTCCTCGTCTATGACAGCACCGGCCCATCTAGCAATTACCCGTTCTGCATCAAGTGCCTACAGATACCCGAATGCAAATGCCCACACTGACATACCATCTGGAAACGAGACGGAATCCGAAAGGCAACTACCACAAGCTGGTAGCCGTTACCATCTTATTTATAATCCATATATATAATGGTCAAGAGGAAGGTTAACATTTTTATAATGGTGAAGGGCACGGGACAAGCACCTCCCACAATGTTCTCTGCTCGCCATGCTTGGAGGTTTTCTCTTCGCTCGCCTGCTCTCAGGCGCCTGCTCTGCCGAAGTGAAAGGAGTGGAGTGCTTCGTGAAAAGAGTCGTCCCGCTTTTCTTAATCTGCAACGAACTACAGCCTCGGAATCTCCGGACTTTGCGAAAGCAAAGGGCGGGTACACAACCGAAGGCAGATGTAGATTTAAGGTTTCGAGGTACTGCCGGTGGTAAAGCCAAAATCTTGGTGCCGGTGCCCGTTTACGCCTGGGGACGGTGCGGGTACACTGCCAGGAAAGTGTCTCCGACCAGCGCGTTTACCACGTCCTAAAAAACAGTCCCCTGATTGCCGCCCAGCGACGTCCCAGAAACGTCACGTCAAGCGTCACACAGTGGCAGGATATCTGGCACGACGGTTCACGAAAGTTTCGACGGCATGGAGATTCGACGCCCCGACGACAGGTACGCTCGCATTCCCTCGCGCATTTTAACGCAGAACGCGCCTGCGCGGCACACTCATTTGCTCAGTTTCACCGTGGCCAACGTCTGCGGTGCACGACGAAAAAAGTACCACAAACCCCGCAACAAACGTGGCCCGCGCTAGTGCCCCGCGCACCTGTGCGGGACCACGTTCTGCGCTTCCCGTTCTTTGTTAGCATGATCGAGCGAACGAGAATCTGAGAACTTCTACACCCGACCACTGGAATTGCGACGCTTACACGGTAGGACGCTCCGACTTTTGTGACGTCAATTTTGCGATGCAAGGGTGGAACGGGATGCTAAACGCACCGGTCGAAGACGCATTCCACGCACCGCTCGCTGTGCGAGTGCAACGAGGGAACCGGCCAACACCTCCTAGAAATGGGGCTGTAGCGCTCCGAGTGGTTACGTCACAATGGCGGGGAAAAAAAGGCCATGGTGCAACTATGTGAAAAAATTTTCTGCTAGCGACGTGAAAAAAATTTTTCTTTTTGAGCGGCACGGTGGTGTTCGTGCAAGTTTATCCGACATTAATATATGTTTTAAAAGCGCAGTCTTGTAAAATTGATTATATACATAATATAAACATAATATACAGCGCGTTAAGAAGGTTGAAAGTATTAAATTTATATTTATGATTATCCCCATAACCACGGGACTATGCGCAGTCCCACAGCTCCCCACTTTTTGAATGAACCGGCTCCCAATTTCCGATGCGACATCTTCCCTCCTACGGGCTCCGATTCTGGTAAATTTAAGTTGTCTGTTAGCTGCTGACTGTCTGCAAAGGTACGCGAGACATTTCAGAAGGGAAAGGAACCGAAAAAAAAAATCCAGTCATCGCTGCAGGGAGGGAGCGCACACGAGCGAGAGATGGGTCGACAATGTTGAGCCTCTCGTCCCACACTGCTGGTGCTGCTCTCGCGCGTATGTCTGTGGTTCTTTTGATCCTCCTACCCGTAATTTTTTTTGTCATCACCGCAGTCTCGGATAGATTTTTTTTTCTGTTTGTTTGATACTACGGCATTTAGGTGGATTCGCGAAACAAGTCCTGCTACGGTTTGACTGACGTGTGTGGCAACTAGTCAACGATGACACGGGTCAATGACCTCTTTCTCTCTCTCTCTCTCTCTCTCGAGACTTTGATGTTTGTGTTCAAATGTTTTCGTGATGGATCATGTGGGACGTATGGATAAAATCGACAGGTGAAAAACAACTTATTTACAGGCTTTCTTGGTCATGTAAAACGCAAGTAAAGTGCTGCAGTAGATTTTTTCTTTCTTATCTTATGATAGAATAGAATTTTGTTTAAAAATTACAGAGAAGATACAAGCGAGCTGGTGAACTTTCAACATCGTAAAACCCGAGACGTAGGACAAAAGGAGAAGAAAAAAGGGGACAACACAGACCTGTGTCTCTGTTGTCCCCTTTTTCTTCTCCTTTTGTCCTACGTCTCGGGTTTTACGATGTTGAGAATTTTGTTCTTTGTCGTTATCCGTTTGCTATTGCGCCGACATTTGTAAATATGCGTGGTAATATTCTAGTTTTTACTGGAAGGTAAATAACAAGTCTGTGTGATTACTGAAAATGCATTGTTTGTGCTTATGTGTTTAATTATACTAATGTTATTTTATTGCCTTTACCGTGTTTATACTAGAATCTTAACTGACTTAAGGTAATAGTATTATTGTATACAAAATAGGTTATATTTTGTTCTTAAGCAGCTCGAGCCCATAGGGAGAAGTAAATTAGTTGACTGTAAATAGTAAACTTAGTACCCCTGCCACACACAAAAGTTAAAATATTTTGATTAAATGATACGGGATTTAATCAGCTTGCTGTTTTGAGTGATTATACGAGCGTCGCAAGCTGATTTGTCGACCCCATATTGTCATTCGATCGAAATTACATTAATTTTAATTCAGTGACTGCACGCGATAACATTGCTTACATGATCGTGACACTTGCTGAGCCGTGTCCGCGTTGGCTACGTCTACCTGATTTTAACTGATCTGTATTGCTGTGTCCAATCACTGCGTGTCTCGCCATTTTGTCGAAGTATTGTTTTATAAAATATGCGTTCCTAGAGCAATAATTGCAACACCCAATGTTTTCAACTTAAAACAATCACATTTTTCTATTGACTTATATGCATACCTCGTGCCATTTTGTACCGATTATTTAGCGGTGCAATGTTTTGCCTGTGTAATAAAGTGTTTCTTAGACCCATTGTTATGACAAGCTCTCATTTTAGCTAATAAGACACACGTATGCGACTAAAAGCGCGTTACGATGGTCGATCCACGCGCGTTGCCTTCACTTCGATGCGCGCCCCCGATGGCCTTCCCTTGCGACGTCACGAGAAGAGCGCTACGGCCTTATTTCTAGGAGGTGTTGAGCCGGCCCGCAAAGGAACTGTCCGTCTCGCTCCCTCGTGGCTCGTGCGAGAGCGCGCCGTGCAGGAGCGGACCCAGGCGTGGCCAAACCCTCTCCCCCGAGGGAGCCCGAAAACGACGGAGGGAGTGGGGTCAGAGCGAGAGGCAAGGCGGGGCTCACTTGTGGACCCACCTCCTGCTCCTGCAGGCCGTCCATGATCTCCTCCAGCTCCGCCTCGCTGCGCACCCCGCTGGCCCGCCCGGGAGAACCGCTCCCGATCCTCCCGCTGCTTTTTCAGCTCTGGAAACTGCTTCTCGAAGAACTCCCGCTGCTTCTGGTCCTTGGCCCTGCGAGGCACGGCAGCCGCGCGGCATCGAGTTGCTGCCATGACACTTTTGGTGTGGGGAGACGAGGGACGACTACGATCACCGACGGCACGAGAGCGGCACGGAGGTACCTTATTGTCCGGCCTCCAGCTTTAAACCTTCAACGAAGCTTCGAAATACGCCTTTTGAGCTTCGGAGTGCACACGCAGCCAAGGCATGGTGAAAGGCAGCGAGTGCCTGCTTGAGTCCGGGCACTAAAGAAGAGGCCCTGCCACTTTCGTCCTGTCGACGACTACAATCCATCCTGAGGGCGCCAAGCAAGGTTTCTCGTGCAGCAACTGCTTACAAACCCCCGAAAGGTAGTATCTTCGAAATACGGTCGAGAAGTTGTTCGGAACACAAACTTGCACGGTGCTCCCTCGTAAAACATGTAAATTTGACAATTAAAAAAAAAAAAAAAAATGCATTCTTTGTTAGCCATAGAATAATAATAATAAAGAAGTAACTTTCTCGGCTCCATCATAAGAACACTGCCCTCAAATGTTTCAACTACATAAATACGCTGAAAGATCCCCCCCCTTTCCCTCTCCTCTATCATTCTAAACATGTGAATGACCATTGTAGAATACCGTGCATCCGCCCATTCCACACAAAGCGCCCATTCCCAAATTTGTAAGATCTGAGAAAATATGCACAGTACATTTATAGACCTTTTCATTTCAATAGTTGCCTGACCGGCGGGTAGAGGGCGCTGGCGCACTCGCCGCCATTAGGTTGCTTCAATTTGGTCGGTTTCGGTTTCAACGTGCACGCGATTGTAATGCTGTTTCATGCCACTTTCGATTAATTTTGCGATATAAATTTCTTTCCTGTAGCACACAGCGAATGAAACAATAGTATTGAGCCATTTGGCAAACCACAAAATGGTTTCGAGCCTAAATTGCGATATTTTTTTTACGAACACGATGTGCGTCTGATTCCGCCCATTGTTAATTTCAGCCAGGTTCGGCGGTGAAACAACTGCGCTGATGCACAGGGAGGGTTTCTATTGTCCACGGCCGTACCCGCGGACACTAATTTCCAGAAAAAAAAAGAAAAAAAAGAGCAGGACAAGCACCGCCTGCAGCGTGCGTTCGTTGCCTGCCGCCGTGCTTTGGCTGTGCGAGCACCGAGCGGTACAAAAGGTAGATAGCTCGCGCTCAAGTCAGATATTGAACTGATCATCTTATATCAACAGACTATATTGCATGAGTGCTTAGTGAAAAATCAGGTCGACAACATCATTAACAATCTGCTGTGTCACCAAGAACAGATGAACTGATAAGTTTACTGTTCGATGTTTGGTATTCGTACACCAACTTTTTCTAACTTCGAGACTGGAAACGTCTTTTATAATGAATAGACAACTTTCATATAATCACGCAGATCATATAAAAAAAGTGATATTGTCTCGGCCTGTTTTATTTAAAAAAATTAAGCGCTTGAGAAATATTTTGATAGACCAGCCTAGGGTGACTAGAAAATTTCTTTAACTAATAAGTACTCATTAACAGAATTTCAAAATATTGGCCTTATGAAATAAACTTTTTGTTATATGGACATTTTCTGACGACGTTCTCAAGGCATGAGAATGGTGAGATAAGTGAATGCCAGACTTCAAATACAGTCCGATATTCATCTTCCGTAAAATTTGGCGAATGAAATTGAAGAGCGCAAAGGAAATGATCTTCGATAAGTTTGGCTGAAGTCGAACGCCAGGCGCCACCAAATGGACCTGTGTAGAAAGCTGTTCACTGATTTGAAACGATACGCTTTGCACATTTCGACGTCGCCAGCTACTGAAAGTAACTCCCTATTTGCTGTCAACAACCGGCTGCACTCGGGGGATTTTCATGCAGAAGGATTCTTTTCGGCGTCACTATTTGTGAATCATAGGCACTATCAAGCTGTCTGTGACAGTTTCTTACGCGGGGAGTCAAAATATTTGTGTTGAAATAAATTAATTGAAACTGCAGGATTATATTAAAAAATGACTTAAGCAACTGAAAGACTATATAAACATGGGACCAAGCACGATATACAATTCCGTGGAATTCATAAATAAACCGATAAAGCGAATGCTTATATCACACACGCGATTAAGAACGTAAAACAGATATAGGTGTGATATTGCGAACAAACAAGTTGCCTAATGTTAAGGTACTATTATTTCTAGCATAAAAAATAATTCAAAATAAACGTTTTTTCCCGCGTCTTGTCCATAAGTTCCCTAGTGTAATCAAAAGAAGCTGTTTTCGATCTGTTGTAACTACAAAACACCATGCTTTCTAGAAAAACATGTGGCTAATTACGTTGAGTGTTTTTGTGTCCTTCCTTGCCACCAATGCGCACTCATATCTATAATTGCATTGGGCCTCCTATTCCAAATGTTCCGCCCTTATTAGTAACCAAACCTCAGTTCTCATAAGTTAATGGTATTTGAACCCTCGAGGCTTTCTTCAAGTCATATATGTATTCAATGTGCGCAAGTGCTAACGCTGATTCCGGTTCCTATAAAGCCTCTTCACACGTATCCCGCACGCCGACGGTAAAAAAATATTCAAAACGTACGTGTTACAAAATTAACTACAGAATTTGGCCGCATAATGATGTAATGCAATTGCATGGTAGGTATAAGTATCGGGTGACACTTTACGGAGTAAGGCAAGAGACGGGGTGAAACGCGACGAAAAGCACGAATTCAACGCATCCGCCAATGCGCGGACGGGAGAGCGGAGCATCAAGTTGAAGCAACCTAATGGCGGCCGCATCACGTGATTCCAAGATGGCAGCGCCCATGCGGCGGAGGGTGAAAAGGTCTATATGTAAAATTCATGGCTGGACAAGCGCCCTTCCCCCAATTTTTGTGATTACCTCCAATTTTTGAGTGGGCACTTACCGGTATTTTACGGTACAGTGGAAACACTACAGTTTAAACAGACAGGCAGTTTCTAGTGTGCCTAGACTTGAGACTTTTTAACTACTTGATCAATGTCACATGGTTTATGGGCGGCATTTGCAATACAAGTTGCAAGCAGGAGGCGAAAGACTCAATCATCTCAATGTGTCTCCGCCTCTCCAACCGCTTTCCCCATCACCACACGGCAACGCAACACATGCAGATTTGCAACCAATGTGCCCAGGAGCTGTCCGTCATGCAAATGCTCTCCATGGTTTGAGGTGCACCCTCTCTTAAGTCGAGACTCTCTGGCACTGACTGGCATGTGGCAATTCTTATCGACATGCTGATCACATCGGAACCTACTCACAAAGAGCAAGAAAAATGAAGTCTCCCACGGACTCACTTTCGAGCGGCGTTGTTTTCTCGCTTATCCATTTTTTTCAGCCATGCCTGCATGAGCTGGTTGTAAGTATCTGTTAAGTATTTTTCCTGAAAACAAAAAACAAAAAAAAAAAAAAGAAAGAAGCAAAGACGAGCCAACGTTAAGTTTGAGGCCACAAACACTCAGGAGCACTTGGGGAAATAAAAAAAAAAATTCTCACCCTGCTTTCCCTTTCTTGAGCCCTCTTTTTAAAATATAATGTCAAATTTTTCCTAAATTCTTGAAATCTGGAACGAGTAGAGAAACAGGCAATCAGCAAACCACCTCATGGAATAGAAGCAATCAGAAGAGAGAGCACACTCACTTTTTTTTGTTTTCATGATAAATGGCAGTGTCTGAAGGTTGATTGTACATTGGCTGTGGGAGAGAACACAAAACAAACGGTTACTTTGCCGTCATCGAGACACTCTGAAGCGGAGGGAACCCCCCCTCCCTCCACCCAGCGTTGCCCCACCCGCGCCACTCACCAATTCCACTTTCGGGCCTAGGCTGTCCATTGTTGCGTGGGCGTGGTGCGCTTTCCTCTGCAAGAGAGAGAGATGCTGTTTTGAGAAAAGAAAGAAGCGGGACACCCAATTTACCACTCGCTCACTCTCTCGGAGGCGGGCGTCACAAACCCTCCCCAAAAACCAAGGAAAACCTCCCTTAGATCAGTATGTCAAAGACTGTCTTGGTCTTCAGCTCCAACTAGTGCGCATGAAAAAAAGAAAGGCTACCCCCCCCCCCCCCCTTTTTTTTTTGAGCAGCTAAAATTTCCATTTAGACGGAAGGAGCTGCTACCGTTGCTACTATGCCAGATCTTTTACGGAAAAAGCTCTAATTTCTGAGTAAAGTTACCAAGAACAACACGCATTATTCACATTTGCTTCCAAGCATCAAGTTTAGCAAATTGAACAAAAAAGAAAACGGGAAATCGCTCGTACACAGTCAACTATTAGCAAGAATTTATGGATGTCCGCAATAATGACCCGTTTATGGCTGAAACCCGGGAGAATGAGTATGCCTCCAAACCCTGAGCTCTATTCAAATCCCCACTCGAAAATCCCCCCCCCCCCCCCCCTCCAAAAGAAAAGGAAAAAGGAGGAGTGTCGGTGCTAGAGACGTTTTCAGCTGCACACAGAAGCTGCCATTGTTGACCTTCACTTCTAGTGTCTTGTATACCATTCCCTTCGCCTCACCACTACAATAAAAGGACAGGCGCCTTCCTAGACGCCGCGTCTCCAACATCCGCTTCGGAGGCTCAACGTCTCGGGAAGACGAGAGAATGTCTGCAATGGCAATTTGAATCGCGCGTGCGGTGAACGGGTCTGTGGTCAAAACAGCGTCGCAAAGACCAGTGAAAACTGTTATTTGGGCGGCGTTCAAGAGTAGAGGCCTACCATACTAATCAGAATCAAAACCTCTATGTTCCAGTGGCCGGGGAAACCTTAAGGAGGTACACTGAGGTTTAAAGAAAGCCAGAAAAAGCTTAAGGTGGCCCACAATTGCAGACATCTCCTTGGCTGGTTAACGAGCTCGCGAGAATAGTCGGATACTTTACGCCGCAGAAAAAGTCCTTCGAAAAAAAGGCAACGTACTTTCTTGCCAGAGAAAAGGGACGGGGGTACAGAACACTGACAGGAGGGTACAAAAGGAGCCACTAACCCTATTTTCGGAGTAGATAATCTGAGCAATACTCAGTTGTTTGGGTTCGGAAGGCGCTGTGTCCTGAGAGTCCTTCTTGCTGTCGGCCGGACTGCTCGCCTCTAGCTCATGCTGCAGAAGGCAGGTAGGAAGAGAAACAGTCAGCACACAGGGGCCCGCACTTCCCCACCAATCACGCAGAGAAACGTGCCGAGCATTCGCGCCAGAAATCCCCCGCCGGATGGTTCGTTGAAACCGTAAACCTCTCCCCAGTACAGAAAAATTTCTGCACAAACAAAAACTACAGTGCACTATTCTTTTCTAAGGCACAACTCTCTAGAAGAAGGGCATGTTCAATTGCGGCTGTGGTTTCTGGTATAGTATTAGCATGCCTCTCCATACAGCACACTTGACCCGAAAGTTGAAAATGGCAATACTTCGTCGCACATGCCCAAGGCGACGAAACAGTTTTTTCAAAAATCAGAAAATGTGATTGATTAAAATCTTTTCATGGGGACAAAACTTTACCAGGTTATTGTGCACATCCACAAAGAGAACAAGCCGACCCTCACCGAATATTTTCGGCAAATATGTCGCACTGTTACGGGAGGTTAGACGCAAAAAAAATATTTTCGTCTCAAATTCACTCTCCTCAAGACATGCTCCCATTTTACGCAGGGCTGTACCCTTCGACTAATGGCCGACAAGTTCTCCTCATCACAGCTCAAATTCACTCCCCTCAAGACATGCTCTCATTTCACACAGGGCTGTACCCTTCGACTAAAAGCCGACAAGTTCTTTTCATCACAGCTCGCGACTAATATTTTAGTCTCAAATTCACTCCCCTCAAGACATGCTCCCATTTTACGCAGGGCTGTACCCTTCGACTAATAGCCGACAAATTCTCCTCATCACAGCTCGCAACTCATTTTTATTCCCCGACGATGCCCTATAAACCTAGCACTGCTCGCTTTCAACACACGAGTTATGTACATAAAAGAAGGTCAATTCGCTCGCTTTCTTTGCGATGAGAATAATAACGAAGGAAGAAAGCTACAAGAATCCGAAACCCAAGCTCGTGCAAAGCTGTCGGAGCCACGCCCTTCCCCGACAGGAAGGCACCCAAGCAGAGCTAAAAGCGGACGGCAAAGCAAGGTTTAAAAGCTGTCTTAGTCATTCCGTCACAGACTGGCTTAGCGGTTCGGACACCACTAATGCACACTTCCTGCACCTCCCCCCACCACACGACTCGTTGATGTTAAGCCAACAGCCGCACTCCGTTACTGACACACTTTACCACAGTCTTGCTACGGAGCAATCGACACTAACACGAGCAAGCAAGGTCCGTGCAAGGTTCCGGTGTTGGGCCACTTCCACAAAAAGAAGAGGAATGAGAGAACCTCCCCGCACCTGCTTCTTCTTGAGCTTGGTAGTCTGGGACTCGACCTGGGCAATCTCCCGATCCAGCTTGTTGATGGCGTTGAGCAGCTCGTCCTTGGAGGTCCGCTGCGGGGACAGGTCGGGCCGGCCGTCCTCACTCGGCAGTGTCGGGGAGATGGCCTCCACCTGGGGCACGTACGCCGGCTCCTGGGGGACGAGCAGAGACGCATTGGGCACGGCCCTTCTTCCACGTCGCGTTGGTGCACAAAAGGTACTCGATACGCACTCTATCAGAAAAAAGCCCACCACCCCTACAAGCAACGAAGTCGAAGGATATCTTTCCCAGCTCTCATTAACCAGAACGGTACACCGAACATTAATGAAAAGGCACACAAAAACACAAAGACGGCGAAAGGAGTTCACGGGACAAGCGCTCGACTCTGTGCAAAAGGAATGCGCGGGACAATGGCCGTGCACTTCTTTCGTTTCTTCCGCGTTCTTAAGCGCCGTTTCCTTGGCGTTAGTCACAGACCGACTCGCCCACCTTGCCGCCTTAATGAGGTACGACTTCCGACCCAAACGCAATGCCTCGACTCCGAGGACCGCGGCGGCGCCCTCGACGTCAAAATGTCTCGCGAGAAAATATGCTAGGTCTTGCCGCAGGCTGCGTGGCGGAACGCAACTTTAGATGTAATGCTGCCGCTATGTCGCACCTCTCACCAGCAGTCTGTCCCTTTGATGACGCCCCCCTTGTTGCTGGTGCTTGGTTGCAACCACGTGAAACAGGCAGTCTCGCATCGTTCTTTTACCGTGGGCTTGAAAAACTTTTGACAATGTCATGAACGACCACCTCCCATAGATAGCATCAGTCTTGGGTAGTAACGCGTTACTAGTAACGCGTTACTGTAACTTCGTTACTTTTTCGGTAACTTGTAACTGTAACGAGTTACTTTTTAAAGATGTAACTTGTAACGGTAGTTCTATTACTTTTTTCTGAAGTAACGATGAAAGTAACGACGTTACTTTTGTCGTTACTTTCCAGTGTTTTACGAATAATATATCACTGCATGAGTGCAATTTAGCCATTCCTTGCACTTTCCAAATCGTCCATTCCGACATTTCGAGTATCAAGTCGGCCTTGCACGAAGTTGTGAATACGTTCTTTCTCGCGAGTCACGACCCGAATATTTATGAAAAAAATATCTAGTTATCTTTAAGCACGCGCTTGTACTTTGTGACTGAACACTCACATCTTAGTGTCTTGAAGCACTATCTATGTTGTGTTTTTTCTTTTTTCTGTGCAAACGCTTTTTAAGGCGAGACACTGGTTCTAAAATGGACTATTTTATTTTTGCAGCTATACTAGTGAAAATCACTGTGCATATGTGTTCCTTCTTCCTCACTTCAAATATGAAATCAGTTTCAAAATATCTCAATTAGTTTTCAAGTTATAAAAAATAGTGTTGCCTAATTTGGTTAATTTCTTACAAGTCGTTAAGGCCATTTCGAACAAAAATATTTTTTTTTATTGATGTAGATGCATAGCTAAAGGTCTGCCATGCATTATAAAGCTATTTATATTTTCACAAAATTACATTATAATACAAAAATGTACTAATTATGCTAATTATGACACTAATGAGGTCGCATTATTTATCATAAAATTTTCGTTGTCATTATAAACTGCAAAAAAATAGCTTTACTCCATAGTCCAGTCCTTTCTGAATAAAACGGTATAAAAAGTTTCAAAATGCTACGATAAAAACCTCATGAAAACCCCCGTAAGGCTAAGCACGTTGACAAAAAACATGAAGATGAGAAAATCAAAGTTAAAGTTTTGACATTGAACATAGAAAATTGTGTGAACAATGATAAATAATAATTGCCACCAAGGTGTAGTGTAAGTCTTCATGAACAACTTGACATAAAAGATGATGTAATCCATTTATGGGAACATTAGGAAAAAAATATGAAAGAAGTAAAGAACGAGTGAAATGTTGATAAAAATCACATTTTCCTGTTTCGACGCTGACTACAATAAATTATGTGAAAACCCTTATGCAATAATAGTTATCAAGATGTAATGTAGTGCATTCTGCGCATGTTTCGTATTTTGATTTGCGCCACTTCTCTGGCGTGGAAACTTTCAAACACTAACCTCGAGAAGCAACTGCTGCTAAGTTACAATATGAAGCAAAAAGCATACTTTTTAATATTATGCAATAAAATGTTGTGAGAGGCGTTTTTTAGTTTTTTCTAATATTTTTTTTTTTGTGTTATAGAAAAGTAACTGAAAAGTAACGTCGTTACTTTTTAAAAGCAACTGTAACTGTAACGAGTTACTCTTTTGTTGCAGTAACTGTAACAGTAACTTCGCTACTTTTTCTGAAAGTAACTGTAACTGTAACGAATCACTTTTTAAAAGTAACTTACCCAAGACTGGATAGCATGCACATCTCCAAATAACTGCAAAACTTTCACTTGAGCAAAATATGATTCCAGGGCCACCTCATTGATGGTGCCCCGTGTGTTCTCTAGAGAGCCTATAATACAGAGTTGCCAACTGCTTGATCGGGGTCGCGTGGCTTGTGGGGCCACATTTACGATACGAGCGACGAACGTGTTGTTCGTTTGCGAGCTTCTCCACCCGCTTTCCTCTCCGCCACGCAACGACTTGGAGCGTGCGCACTCGTGACTAATCTAGGCGGGAGGCGTTTGTCATCAAATTATGAACGCTTCCCACTGTTTGAGATGGACCGTCTCTTCAATCTAGGCTCTCTGGTGTTCTCTCGTAAGAGCACACAAGGCACCATAGCACGCTACGTTAAAACCAATAGACCCTCTCCCGAATCGAAGCGCCCCTGGTGACACGAAAAGAATTCTGGGTACCACTTGGCCACTTAGTTTTGGTTTTAGCCTCAGATTTTATCAAGACCATTGTGTCGTGACGGAACACGCTGCTGCGACTAGTGTGCAATACTGTAGGCGTTGCCGAGAGGTACCGAAAAAAACACTTGACAATATTTTCGTGGTTCCTGACGTGCCAGATTTTGGGCAAAGGTAGGCATATGTAGAACAATGGATTGCAACGTCCCTGTCGGAGCCCCTCTCGTGCAAGCCTGCTTGCATGCACATGAAGACAAGTTATGAAGGCTTGGAAGTTTACGTGCTTGACTGCAGGAGTACAGAGAGCGGCTGTCTGATCAAAACCATGCCACTCTGCTTTGTGGACAACTAGTTCCCAGCGTTCAACACGCTAAGTGTTACATGGAGGAATTTTCAAAAGTGGCCTGTTGCAAGTGCGTGATCCAGCCTAAGAGAAGAGCTCTGGCAACATTTTGGCAGTAGCTGATTTGCCTCAAAATTGGTTCCACACATTAATAGACACATCTGAACTATACATGTCACCTTGAGGAAAACGCAAGTTTTGCGCATTGTTCATACACCCCGCGAAGTAGTTCTTACCAGATTCGGTTGTCAGACAAAGAAGCGATGCCTTTGGTGTTTGAAACGTCCAAGTCTTGGTAAGATAACATATATGTAAATCTAAAACACACCTACACATGTCTTAATTCTCCACACAAAGGGGGCAGTCAGTAAGGCTCTGCGAGGAGCCAGACTTTTTTTTTTACTACGGTTCACGAGGCTAAAGCGAGTTTAATAACCAGACTTGTAAATCACCAACAAAAGTTTTTAGAAAGTTAATGAAGCTTTAAATATGGCCAGAGAGGCTCTACTGGCCATAACAAAAATGTGACGTCAGATGTTGCAATAGGGGGGCAGTGTGCTGATTGTTACCAAGAGGTTACATAACGTTTGATGGTGAGAAATGGATCCCGGAAGAGCTCACGTCAACAAAACGAAAATAAAGTGTGCTTTGCCTTGCTTTGAAACGCATTTATTTAACGACCAATGAAATGGGCACCACATGCGCCCTGCTGAATACCGTTTTCTAGACTGGCCAATCGACTCACAAGTTATGCAATGCGTGGCGTCACTCCACTGGAAACCGGGAAAAAGTTTGAATATTGGTTTTGAATAATCACTGCCATCTTCTCAGTAGCTATTTCGAATTTAGAGATGACAAATAGCGTGCCGGGAAGAGTAGAGCTTCCACATTCCGAAAATAAGCTCGGGCAGCTCGAAAAACTACCGGATCTCCCCTTTAATACAAAGAGAGAGAGAAATGTGAGAGTGGTCACCTTTTTGACCTCGACCATGCCGCCGTCGTGGGTGTCAATGAGAAGGGGCGCCTTGGGGTCCATGCCCAGCCGGGGCCGCTTGTTCATGTGCACTTCCATGGGCTCCAGGGAGGCCCCCTGCCCCTGCAGCCCAACCAGCCCCATCTCCCGCTCGTACGGGAACCGGTACGCCTCCAGGTACCTGGGGGAGGGAGGGAGGCGTCACCCCAAGCCTTGCCGCAGCACAACAATCATTGGACGCACACTAACGCGGAATATTCTATTTTCCGGCGTACGAGTCGCAGTTATTTGACGCGGAAGGCGTTCGAAGCCTGGGGTCCTCGAGGAAAGTGTGACGAAACATTATGGGCGTCGTTACAATATGCCCAAGACATACTTCAGAAGACAATCTGTACAAAAAAAACCCATGCGGTCGAAATTGGTTATAGCAGACCTTGATAGTGACCAAGATTTCAGTCTGTTGTAAAAGGTGTATGCTGTATGCAGAAACAAAGTTGAGCCAAAGGTAGAAAAACTAACCATACTTCAGAAAGCAGCATGTAATATCCAAGTATCTGTTAAAACCAGGTTTGTTGTAACGAGCTCATGCTGTACGGCGTGCAAGTGTTCTAAAATGCGCCTTTTGCGCATTGGAGTGCAAAGGGCATGCCAATAAAAGGGTAACGTGAAGGACACAGAGAATGTGCAATGACGAGGAAGGCAAGCTTGCACTGTCATTGGTTGAGCTCAAGAAAAAACAAACGCACCTGGGCGCATTTGGGGAGTACTCAAACGCACGAGGTGCCCCAGAAGCAGACGAGCTCGCACTCAAAATAATTTTTAAAAAATAGTCACTAATAGAGAAGGAAACAAATTACAAATGCGATGGGACAGGAAGTGAAACCACGGCTGCACAATTATGAGTCCGACGCTCTACCACTGCACCAAACAGAAGATTTGCAAAGAGGAAGAACTCGTCCGCTTACCGTTCGTGTTTGCCACGAACCCCAAAGAATGCCAACAAAATACATGCTAGGAAATAGGTACAAAATATAAAAGTTACGTTGGCGCATGTTATACAACGACGCGACTTATACACCAACTTCTCTGCGAAAATGGCTGTCTATAAGGGGAGGCAACTTATAAAATGGTGCGACTTATAGGCTGGAAAATATGATACGCCCCCGGTGGATTTGGAGCGATCCAAAAGTGCTTGTGCTCATGCCTTTGGCACGGTAGATGCGAGAGCGCAATTGCATGCCCAAGAGGGCACCAACAAAAAACTGCTCCAAATCCACCAACAAAGAAAGGCAGCCCAGTCACTTAGGTGGCAGACTCTCAACTTTACCCTCGCAATACAGGGGCACACGCACAAATATCACTTGGCTAAAAGAGAGAGGGGGGGGGGTCGAGTTAACGAGCTCGAGGATTCGAAAAAGTACAGAGGAAGCCCTCGTATTTACGAACTAAAAATACCAAACAATGCACAGACAAAAGACAGAGTAAAATCTGGCAGTGCAAGCACGAGGCCGTGGAAAAGTGCAAACAACGTGCTGCACTCTAAAGTCTTGAACACCAAAAAAAGGTTGTGGCACACAAAGAAGAAAGGGCACAAATTTTAAAGGGTCGGTACACAAACGAAGGTAACCGGAGCCACGATTTTATAAAGAAATGCACATATACAAAGGGAACACCAAAGCCTAACAATAAACCTGCAGATAGTCAAGTGCTAAATCCAGATGCATATTTCAACACCCATCCCACAAGTACGAGCAAGCAGCGAGTCCGGCAGACAACCCTTGACGTACCAACAAGATGGGGAATTCCACAGTATGGTGCCTGGAATTTGTCCTTGAGACCAGTGGGTTTAGTGATACCCGAAGTGGTAACAAATGACGTCGCGATAGTGGCAGTTGGTGTAGTCCCGGCAAAAAAGCACGAGCAAACGCATGTGTCGCTGTCGTCACGAAGTCCCAACTTGTGGGGTGCTCACCGTTCCCTCTCGGCCCTCTCGGCGCTCGCGGCGGCATATTCCGAGGGTGTGGGCAGCAGGGAGGGTCTCCGCCGCACGTGCTGGGGCTCAGGTTCACGGTAGCGCTCCAGCAGGAACTCCTGTTGCTGCTGGTGCTGGTGCTGTTGTTGCTGCTGTTGTTGCTGCTGCTGCTGTTGGTGCTGCTGGTGATGTCGCTCGGCCTGCAACTGTGCACGCCGAGACGAGAAAGTAATGGTAAGGAGTGGGAAAAGACGGCACAGCCGCAAGCGATGTAATCCCGCGTCAGGTTTGTGAGAACAAAACGAGACGTGTCTAACTGCAGGCGTCCCTTCCGTGTGAGAGTGTGAATGTGCAGCTTTCTAAGCAGCTTTTTAAAACTGTTCACTAACTGTTTGCAACAAAAGGACCAATCTGCTTCGAGAGGGGGAAAACAATGAGTTGAAGTAAAAGACAAAACACAGATGAAACCTGCTGCGTTATTTCTCTCACAAGTACTGTTCTCAGGAATGAGCTCTTTCCAAGAACGGTAAGGATACCCAGGTGAAAACAACAGTTTGCATTACTTTGTTGTTCTGCAATTTCCATGGCTTGTACCACATCTTTCCTAAACAAATGCACTGCTTTCCGTCGCAATGGGTGAAAACAACCTTTGTGATTACAAGTTATTCACTTAGCATGTACAGTACTTCAATGTGCACTGATAGTTTCTATTTCTAGAGAAGCTAAACAGTAAAGAGTGCAACTCAGTACTGCCAATAGACCCTTTTCAAAAACCCACGCATGCTAAACGAATGCTATGCTATGGTGCATGTTTTAGGCTTAAAGGCCGACGACCCCATGCGAGATTCTGCAAGGCAAAAGATCCTCCTCACCCTGGGGGAGGAGGAAACAGGCAGCGATGGACAGGGTAGAAGGGGGGAGAGGAGGAAGCGGGGGAAAAGTGGAAAGCGCAAACTGGTCGTCGGTCTTTAAGAGAATGCCAACTATGCTTCAGCAGTCCTCCTGAACATTTTCAACATAACTATAGACCATTTCACTTCAAGTGGGAGTATGTAGCAGAAGCTACAAGAGCGATCTCCGGGCATTCAGCATCCATGCTGGAAACAGGTGCTCTAGCAAGCATCACTCGGGGCAACATGCTCAGGCTTGTAGCTTTGGCTCCACTTGCCCATAAGGTGAAACATACTATAGTAGTTTGAATTAAGTTTCCACAAACATTGGTAGCTCAGCTAAACTCCCTCAAAAGCAGTCAGTGCACACCATCTGGCTCTGTACCCTAATTATTATTTTTTTTTCTCTCATCCCATGAATTAAGATGGAACAGGCCAATTCCATGCTTCTGCTTCTTGACACATTTACGATTATGTCTAGCACTTGCTCAGCCCACATTACGGCACTGGCACAGCACAACATATCAGGTCTTGCATCTCTCGTCATTCTGATTGTACAACGAAATTAAAACGAGGCACATTTTTCTGAAAACTTATATTTAGCTATGCAATAATTGCGAATCAGAAAGCATGCAGCTATTCCCCCTTCCCCCCCCAAAAAACATACAAAACGTGGCGCCTCCGGACAGCAACAAAGAAACGGTAATCAAGCGCCAAACGGAGAAAGCAAAACAAAAAACAGAAAACTCTGCAAACTTCCCAGCAGGAGAGGAGATAACCATTTACAAGGCGGTGGAAAAGCCACAAGCACTCTGCAGGAAAACAAGTCTGCCCGGTCCAAGGAAACCCAGCAAAAAAGCTGGGCGAGCAATTCGCCCAACGAAGAAACAGAAGATGGCAAACAAACAATTTGGCCGGTTTAGAGGCCCCACAGGGACATACACCCCCAGTCACCCAAGATAAAAGTGTGCATGCAACCCTTCCGGGAGTCAGCACCATCAGCAAGGCAGCCCCTCAAATAAGGGCACCTCTCTCTTCCCCGCTTATCTCTGGGCAAGACCAGATTACAAAAATAACACGAAATAGGAGCATGAGGAAAAGGTCACGCAGACAAACATCTCCCTCCAGCAGGGCCGTTATCAATGCCCCTTTCTTTATGCGTATATCTCTACTGCTCCCAAGATAAGACTGAACTTGTTTACTCTGCTCTCATCACCTCACAGACCCTTCGGTCAAATCCTCGCCCACGCCTCAAAAAAGGTAGTGGAAGCCCCTGCATGAAGGTGGCGAGGAGGTCAGCCTATCGAATGCCGGCAACACAATCCCAATCTGGTGGAGCCATCCAAGAGAAGGGGTTGCACTTTCTCTTTGTAGCAGTTGCCCCTCTCGACTGTCTCTGCCTCCTCATGGAGGACCCACTCGATAATGCCCTAGGCACAGGACTAGGCGCATAAACTAGCGCATCCTCATGCAAGCGCTCTTGCAGCCTGGAAGTAGAATTCCTTGAATGTAGCAGTTCTACATCAAGATCATCTGGTGGGCTAGTTGGTAGAACATATTGTGAATTACACAATGCAACACGACAAGAAAAAGTAGAAGAGGGAGACGGGACAGAACGCTATGTCCCATCACCCTTTTTTACTTTTCGTTGTTGCATTGCGCTATTTAATTTGCAGTAGCAGTTCTGCTTGAGGAAACTAACCCGTGCCCGTCAATGTGTGTCCCAGTTTTCCTGCTCTCGCTTTCGCCAACTCGACATGCCCGGCTATCAAACTTTCCTGCCCTTCGCTTCTAATGCATTAGGCATTAATGCATAATGCAGGCAATATTATGCCAGCTTTTTGTCCCCGCTTCTATCTGGACGAGCACCGTACCGGCATGCAGTCGTGCATCCCTACTGCGTGTCGCATGACAAAGGCTTCAGGCTAGTCCTGGCATTACACTAGCCAAATTTCTTGCCCACAGCGAAGGAAC
Organism: Ixodes scapularis; assembly: GCF_016920785.2. Taxonomy (NCBI): domain Eukaryota; kingdom Metazoa; phylum Arthropoda; class Arachnida; order Ixodida; family Ixodidae; genus Ixodes; species Ixodes scapularis. The sequence goes on from NW_024609846.1 coordinate 129,429,778, forward strand.
CAGATGCTCATTAGGGCTAACTTTCCGCTGTCTAAACATGCACACGGCACAATTTAAATGTATTTAATACAACTTCCTGCGCAGAAATTTGCCAATATTTTGCCACAATGCCCTCTCCTGCATAAATCCACTGTCACAAGTCATGTAGCGCAGATGCCGAAGTACCCCACATTACTGTAAAAAAAAAAAAAAAGAAGAAAATAAGGATTTTTTATAACATTACATTTATTTGCTCAAACGAATTAAATATAAGGAGGGTGCCCTCAATCGCTGTGAAATTCGGCAGGCAAGCGAAGAGACTCCGCATTCTGTCGTGCGGCGAACTAAACACCTACACTAACCATATGTGCGAAACATTACCCAGCTATAGATCACGCCAGCTGTTGAGCAGCACCGAATGACGCACATGCACTCGCGCTCTACAACAGAACATGCTTTTCTGCGAATTTGGAGAAACCCTTATCTGCCCGCATGTGCCACGCACGTCGAAGTACCTAAAAAAAAAAATGTCTCGCAAAAGAATGCCGCCACTATAATACCAGATGATAACCTCTCCTTTTCACCGTATCCAACGGCATTACGAGTCGCTTTTTCACCCCGTCACAAGCACGAGAACGAAGGAGCAGGTGTGCATTGTGCCCAGGTCCATGTCACGCAGCTGAAAGCTGCTGACACAATAGCAACCAGAGATTGCATGCAAGCATCAAAAAACCAAAAAACTTCAAAACAAAAAAGAAGCGATGTGCACACGAGTTCCTTAGACATAGTATCAAAGGGCCATCAACCGCGGTTGTTTGGAAACATGAGAAAAGTGGAAAGGCATCCACTGAGGCTTTGAGTTGTTTAAAGGAAAATGTGGGTTGAAAACGGCAATATTTTACAAAAAAATGTGGTTTTAGGTTTTATTGCGATTTATTTGTTTATCTTTATGTTTGATGTATAAAAATAATTACTGCCGGTTATGATCACAATGTTAGTCGCAATCCGTGTTTGAAGACCTCCAGGCAACCCGGAACGGCATGAATTTGAGCCATTGTTCTGTGCATGGTTCTGAACATTGTGACGTCGCCCGCCATCAGATTTACGTCAACAAGTAGGCTCAGCCGTCTCCTCTCTATTGCAGTTTTCTGTAGCTTCAATTTCTCATGGAAATTTATTAAGAAAACATTATTTTCTGCACCGCAAAAAGAGTATTAGCTACATATGTACGGAAACATTCAAACACATTTTTCTTCTTATGTCATTTTGGGCAATCTTCACAGTTTGAGCGCAAGAATCTATGTTCTTCATATTGTCCTATCACAACCGAATTTAGTTTTGTCAGAATGTATGCTTTTTTTTTTTTTTTTCATATTTATAAAGAATTGAAGAAACATTTGTTAACGCTTGGAAATGGCATTTTTGCTATTTTTAATCATTTTAAAATGAAAGATGTGTCACACACATCATCTTTTTAGCTCATTGCACTCTGTGGTTTCAAAGTAGTGAATTGGTTTATTGTATTAGGCTTTTTCAAGTATGTTGCCATGCCTCATGTGCACACAAGAACATGTTTTTTTCTGTATGCACACTGCATCGAGAACCTAAAAAGCAAGCTCTATTAAGTCTAACACCAAATTTATAAAGAGACGATTAAGCACCATCAATCGTAAAAATTTTATTTCAATATCATAAATAATATTAGAAAATCTTTTCCCCTGGTGCATGTCCCCTTAACTGACGGTTGCATGAAAAAATGAGAACGGCGGAAGAGCATCCAGTGAAGCTTTGAATTGTTTAACTGACATTCTTGGACAGCACTAGAAGCCTAATTGGCAAGCAAGCTGGCAGAATTCCCAGCACAGTAAGCAGCAGAGTAACAAAACCTCCCTGGAGTCAGGGTACACATTTCGCGAAACGAAAGATGGCTACTACAGCTTCCCAATTTATAATGTAGGAACTCCTTTCCTGGCTTTAGCTTGACTCAATTTCGACAGAGTGTGAAGTTCTAAGGCAACAAAAACAACAGCTTCAGTGTCAAACTGGTGATGGATTCATTCAAACAAAGCTCAGAGAAAGTAAAGCTGTTAGGAAGCACTTGAAAGGAGCCTCCTGGAAGCCTCAGGTTAACAAGACATGTTTCACCAAGAGCTGCAGAAGCCAAGTCTCTTAGTGAAATGTGGGCTGCCACCCTGGGAGTTCTGGGAGGTTTCTTCCGAGCATGAGGTGGACTATAGTCTGGATGGTTAAGCAACTTGGTGTCTAAAGTATGGTGACAAAAGACAGGCGTAAAAGACAACACACAACATAGCCTGCATTGTCTTCTATGCCCCTCTTTAGTTATTGCGATTTAAATTGCAGTCACTGACAGCACCTCAAGAGCTTCCCCGGCCCAGCTTCCCAGCCGGCTTCCCCAGTCCAGCTTCCCCAGCCCAGAGACAGTTGCCTCCCCAGGAAAGTATGCAACACCGGGGGGGGGGCACCAACCTGGAAGGCATCGCGGTAGCTCTGCTGGGTGGAGTTCAGCAGGGGAGAGAAGTGCGTCCGCGTGGGATCTTGCGGGTACGGGTAGCCTCGTGTTCCCGCCAGTGGCGGGCTCAGGGGCCCCGCCCGCTTGTACCCTGCCTCATGGCCCCTGCACATACACAAACGAGTGCCAGGTCACACACACGTGCACGCACAAGCACCGCAACAGCAGCGCCAATCCTGTGCAACAAGGATCAGCTAGACCACACATTCTTCAAAACACTTTTGCTTCCTTGACCGCACCACCAAAATGAAAAATTTTATTTAATAGACCAATTTCACTAACCAGTGTCATCACGCTTGCCGCGATGCATTCGGGGAATTTTAGTTTTCCTGCACGCGCAACAACCCTGCTGCGGATTTGCGCAAGCAGGGCTCGAGACAGTGCGAGCAGTCTTGTGCGCTGCTGCCTGCCTCTAGTACCAAAGTGATGGCACTGTCATGCATGCCAAGTGAGATTAGTCTATTGACACAGGCAGAACAGGATGCTCTGCATGACCTGTTGAAACCATTCTGCTTGCCAGAAATAGTTTATCCATAGTCACCGGCAGGATGAGAACGGTAGGCTGTCTCCCACCAACGCCCAAACTCCAGCACAAGCTCGTTTGCCTCCCGTCATACTTTGGCTACAAGTACACAGTCGAGGCTCACGGGATGCCCAAGCATCGTCAAAGGTAGAAAGCTTTGTGCTGGGGGGCAGGAAAACTGAACGACCTCCCTACTGTTCTTATTATGTCAACAGCTATAACATTTGTCCAGCATTTCTCTTTCCCTGGATCGATGAGAATGCCCAAAGAACATACACAACAGAAGCCAAGCTTGCAGTTTTTGTCAAGGATGACAAATGTGAGGCCCAGAAAACATCTTTGCAAGAAAATTTTACACCTCCAGCCACTACACTAGGATGACAGAGGCACGAATGCAATTATGAGATTGCTTGCTGACCTGGTGGCCTAAAATTTAAAATGTCAACAAAGCCAGAGCTGAGAAAAGTGACTTGACATGGAATGGCAAGCACCAATGCACACTACGAGCACCAAAGCACACTACTGCTCGGCCAGGCCTATCATTCATTTCACGGCAAGTCATGGTGCAGTCAATGCTATACGTCAGGGGTCTCAAACACGCAGACCGTGGGCTGCACGCCACCTGCGACTCGCTGGGATGTGACCCACAGGCAACCGGTTACAAGTCCCAGTTCCCATGTCTCAAGCGCTAGAAATGATATGCGCCATAGATCTCATCTCGCCAATTCACTTTTGCTAGCAAAAGTAGCTCTGCTCTAACATATTCACACAGTTTTTACAAATCTGTGTTCATTTGCCCTTTGTTTCACTTTATTTTTCGCTTCCCAGCTTTTTGTAATGTACAGGCTGCAAGCGCAAGCTATTCATTGAAGGATGCATCTCGGCTGCGCCAACTCTTGATCAGCAGGAGCAACTGCCAAACATAAAGAGACAAGCTTGGAATTGCCTTAAAAAATCCACCATTAAAAAAACTATTTGTTCAGGGTGTTGGAATAAAAATCGCCAGGAGAACAAGAACTGTCGAATGAACTGACTGTTTGTTTTTAGAGACATATTGAGCTTGGGTGATTCCCGAGTAAATTGAGAAACAGGGAACTACAGTGTACCTGCTCTCTTGTTCTATTACAAATGTCACCATGTTGGCGGGGTGGTGTCATCTTAATTCTTGTTATCACATCAGGTCAGGGCTCAAAGTAGTCGTAAAACAAATCAAATCTAAAGGTGTCACGAGCAAAACCGATTTACAAAAAGTATAGAGCACGAGGGCTCTTCTCTTTTAAATATTTGAACCCCCCCTAACGTTGGCCCTCGGCCTTTCCAGTGTGGGCTATCTGGCCCCCAAACTCTAACGAGTTTGAGACCACTGCTATACGTCGATGAGGCCAGTCGCGCAGAGTCAAAAGAGCACTGTTGCAACGTTTGTGACCATTGCGCCATTCTACCACCGGCTCAACCGATTGAGCAACAGTGAATGTGCCATGACCTTGCGCTTTTAGTATGTGCATTTGTATTTGTCTGTCTTCTAGACCGCCCTCTGACTTGCGTTGAAATGGTGAAATGTGAGCTCGTCCCTCATTCCATTAAAGTGGTACTCCGGCTATCTCTTTACCCTTTCTGGTATGGTATTCGGCATTGCGAAATTCTGAATAGTTATTGTGAAATCGGCAAGTGAAAATGGTTCCAAAACCAACATTCAAATGTACCCGCACTTTTCCTTGCCTTGACTTCGCAGAGGAAGGCAGGTTGCAGGTCGAGCAGTCAGTCTAGAAATGGACTATGCGGAGCTTTTGTTTGGTGCTGCTGCTGTGCTGAGCCAGCTTCCAAGGCATTCATTCGACACCATGAAACTGCTTTTAATCAGTTGGGTACAAAGTCTACAGGCCAAAGAGTGAACCCCTGCTTTCCGCTAACGTCACTTTTTCATTGTTGCCAGTAGACTTTCACTCTGAAAAACACGGCGAAGACTAAAATGTAAATTCAACTTCGCGAAAAAAATTATTTTGGCTTAATATTTGGGTTACTATTTCACCAGTGCTTGTTGGAATGTTTGGCAAATTTTCAGGCAAATCGGGGACTATGAAGAAAACGCCGGAGTACCCCTTTAAGTGGAGACATGAAAGTCGTGGCAGAGCTGGAAGAAACTTCGGCAGTTAACTCCTAAAGAGCATCCACTCATGCTACAGTAACCACCTTATCTGAAGGAAGGTGCCAGGTTCTTAACCCAGAGCTAAGAGAGCAACGCAAGTCAAACAGGACAAAACTTTATCCCGCATTCAATGTGCACAGAGTTTCTGCGAAGTTGTACCATATATTCCTTGCCAATTACAAGGCAAAAGAGCAAAGGAACTAATGATTCCCTATCGCAAATTGTGCACCAACCAGCCACATAGAATAATTTCAATTAGGATTGCTGAAGGATGGCAAAGGCTACTGAGGCCTGGATCTTCATGCTACTAACAGAGTTAGCATGCACAAAAACAAATGCAAATCATATGAAACAAGAACTCGGCATGAAAATGAAACATGTTCAACATACATGCTAACTATTGGGGGTTCTCAATATGCAAAGATATTCGCAACTTTCACGATTTATAGGGGGGGCACTGGTGCCTATCAAAATGGCTGTCATCTGGATGATCATCGTAGAACAGCAGTACGAGGCTGGGTCTGCGACATGCAATTCTAGTTTTGCTATATACGAGCAGTATTAGAGCCTCGCTCTAATTTTTTTACGTCAGGAAAGTGTAGGCAAGCACCTTTATTGTGAAGTCAATCATCAAGGAACTAGGGAGCTCGATTCTCACACCGCGGCAGCACCATCCCTGAAAGTTGCGAATACTGAAAACACTCGACACTCCGTTGACACAGAACTGCGCAAATCACTTAACTAACTTTGTAGATGCACGGGTGTACCCTTCCATGGTGGTCATACATTGTTGGTTTGCCACGCCCAACTAAAGAAGCGAGAAAATGCAGAAATGGTATAACATTAAGCACAGCGCACAACAGTTACGGGTTACAAAAATAAAGTCAATGTTTTTATGCAAAATGTGGAAAGATGCATTCATTCCTTGTTGCATCTTCCATGACATCAATTATTGTTCTTCAGGTCACCACCGCAACCGCTAAAACAAGATGCACAAAAAAAAGCTGGAACATTCTCCATAAAATCAAACTGGGACATTGCATACATTATACTGTCACAATGACAGTCGTCAAAAGCAAGCTCACGTTTGAATGGCTGATGTCAACCAAAGACCAAGCATACATACAAATGTATAAGCCATCGCACGCTGCCCTGTTGCGGGATAAGAGAAGCTGACAAGCTCCTTCCGGAAAGCCCTCTAACCTTCTCACTTAGCACAGCAACACCGGAGAAGCCCTCCTTGCCTTGTCTTGCCTTTTCACCAGTGTTCACTCTGCTAAGTGGAAAGGGTAGAGGGCTTTGTGGGAAAAGCTTCTGCATTTCTTAACCTACAACAGGGTATAACTTACTATAGAAAAAAAAAAAGGTTATTTGGGTCATTAGCCTGAGAGCTGCTTTCCTATGACTCCAGATAAACTATTATAATATGAATGGTTTTTGTAACAATGCAAATTCTCCGTAGCTGTTGCTTAAGTTAGGGAGCAAACACCTTTACTCAGCTTGCTCCAAAACGAAAAAGAGCAACAGAGGAAAGTAAAGAACTGGAGGTTACTTGGGTCAGTGCCCAGACACCCAGCACAGCGGGGTACTGCAACCTCCCCAGACTGTTCAATGAACTACAGACGAGCTCTGTGCCATTACAATGAACCCCTCCTAGTGCCTCGAAAGAGGAAGTACCGACATAACTAGAGGTGGAGCTAAATGCCACGAACAATGTGTCGGAGCACAATGCCCCCACAAAAGAGAGAAAGAAAAAAAAAAAGAAGAAAAACACGGTTGTAGAAAAAAATTTTTTTGGGGGGAATGCCCTTGGCGCAAAGTTTACAACACCAACCATACCGCCATTGCAAGTGACAAAAGCAATAACCATATTCTCAATGTGTTCGGAAGAACTTCTAAACCCCAAGTACTACTCGTACAAAACAAAACATACGCGTCACAAGAGCAACGACTCTGGAAAATGTTGACGGTCGGTTTTAAAAGATACGCTGAGGAATAACGGAAGAAAAACAGACCACTCCCTGCGGGGTGGCTCCATTGTAACACGGCCCTCCTGCCACCAGCTGGCAGGAACAGCACAATCAAAGTCACCTGCCTTCCATTTCTTATCCCCACAAAACTCACACTGTTGCTGCCTGCAGATGACAACAGGGACAGCACCAGTAGGGAAATGCCACGGATAAAAAAGACATTTGAAGTACATGTCTTAAGTTTGAAGAAGGTTACGAACCCCCCCCCCCCCCCCCCCAAAACAATCGACTGGAGTCTGTACGACACTCGTAAGCGGGGGTTCGGTGCGGTGGTGGCATACGCAACGTGGTAAGAGACCCAGGGCCAGAACATCTGCCCGACCGCAATAAACCCGAAAGTCAAAATGGGATGATGCCCACAAACCGAGGGGGTGAACAGTCACACGAGCTAGTGCGAAAACCTTCCCGACAAACGGCATTACCACTCCTCGAAATGGCAGAAATTAGGAGACAAACAAATACTGCCTTGATTGGAGGCTGCCAGAGAAAAGCTTACCAATGTGGTGTGTAAAAACAAAACAAAAAAACACACGCACACAAAACACAATGACCGTACCAAACAAGCCAAGCAGTCAGAAACCGGAGCTGCCCAGAGGGGCAGATGCTCACGCAACCAGAGGCATTGCCGAGGGTGCTGAGGCGAACGTCGCCGACGAGTGTCTGACTGGCGCTGCCTAATGCCGAAGACGCCGACTTTTCCCCGAGAGAAGGGACAACGGCGGAACACAGAATGATACTTCCTGCGCGTCTCCCAGATCAGGTCTCGCGACTGCTCCGTCAGGAAGATCGGCACAACAACAGCTGCGGGGCCTCCGACAGCTAAAAGCGGCGTGTACACAGGTGCGCGTGAGTCAGGCGATGACCCCGTTGCATCCCACAGCTGCGAACGAGCGTGCGCCTCGCAGCTAAGCAAGCATTTCCGATAGACGCTTGCGCTGCACCTTGCAAAGCCGGGGGAGGTGCGGCCAACATGTTGTCGGTGCAGGGGCTACGCCCCCTGGCGCGCCACACAAGCCATCCTCATTCTGGATCGGACGCTCCTGAAGACTCACAACACAGAGAGATCCAATAAAAGGGTAACATCCACGGAAGTGGCATCTGCGCAATGAACAATGCCCACCAATATAAGGATACTGGCTGTGCCGCTCCTCTTAACAATCACTCGCTTCAGCCTGCTATGTGCAAGAAGAATGCAAGACGTTGCTTGGGTCAGTGCTCCGATACGTGGCACGGGGGGAGGGGATATTTTCAAGGGCTGAAGTTGAACCGACGCACAGCACAGCTGCTCTGGTGGCACAAACATGTTACGCCAGCCCACAAATCATCACGGGCAGGGTTCGACATCCTTGCGAGATGTTCACGGTTTCAGGACTGCCAACACCATTGGCAGAATGTGTCCCCCAACGCTCCAAATGAGTTCTACAAGGGGGCATCCCAGCAGAGTTCCACTCCTTTTGGACTGTACCGTTCAATTTGCTCTGCGAGTCAGAAGATAAGCTTAAAAGCTGGCTCTTTCTGATAACGTTTGATTGTGGTTTCATGGCACAAAGGCGCCAATGAGTGCAGTTCTCAAACTGTTGTCCAAGCACCTCCGGGTGACCGCACTGATACGAGATCACTCTGCGGGGGGCACATAAGGTGCAGAAGAAGGCTGAAACCGCCAGACCAGAGGCCCTTGCAGCTATTGTAGAGTTCTCACCAGTCACAACGTGCCCCAGCTAGCTTCTAGGTGCAAGTGCTTTTTCAGCAGAGCCTTTCTTGGAGAGAGCGCTCGTTTACGGGCTGCCATTTCCACTCCCTACAACGAGATTACTTTGTCTGAGCTTGTCTCCAGAATGTCTAAGACAATTAACCCTATATGTATTCGGCTCAGATTGACGTTTCAACTTTCTCCAATTGATGCTTACCAAAAGCAACAAGGTGGTGTATCACAAAATCGGGAAGTGATGACGTAACTTCCTCCAACATATGCAACAGAATGTCATATAAATGTATCCCCAATGGGGGTTCGCAAAGACCCCTATAATATTTGGGCGATCAGCAGCAATGCAAAGTTTGAGAAGCACTGACCTGTGGCTATGATGTGCCAGATACATACTATTCACATTACCTTTAACATGTCACAGAGAACTCGCACTGATCACATCATTGCTAATGCGAACTTTATGCTCAGAAGCTTAAAACAAAATTTTATATTAGCCCACGTGTCATTAAATTTGCTTTAAGGTTCTGGTAGGTGCAAATTGGAATATGCTGCAGCACTCCGAGCTGTCACACAACCTTAATGCTGGGGCCCTCCGACAATATTTGATTTGATCAGGCAGAAAGGGTGCAACTGGTGGAAAGCGTTGGAAAGAGGCATCAGAATTTCTTTTATGCAGGCAAAATAAAGAGTGTTACTCTGAGGTTGAACCTTGCATTTGCTGTGTAACTACTGATGATGCGTCCCGCATGGGAGGCAAAACGTCTAATGAAATTGTTTTTTTTCTGTTATGTCAAGTCTGTGTTCTTATTTTAATTACTCCATACACTATTGTTACCCTTTCAAGAACTTCTTTTTATTGAGCGAGAAAAAAAAAATAGGAGATAAGATATTTCAAATGTGCAAAAAAAAACTCCATTGAGATGTCTGTTTTCCAGCAGCGGAACTGGTGATACGGCGTGCAGGCACAACAAGCGACGATGTTGAGAGTATGTCACACCATGTGACGGCGGTGCCTCAATCTGAGCCCTAGGCCTCGGTACCTCGAAGGTGGCAGATCTCTACTTTGACTGGGCTACCTCCTTGGAGCATGATGCTTCGACCCCTGTGAGCAACAGCACCACCATGCTTCCGGGGCTCCTTTGTGCTGCATGCACTGATCGAACAGCGTGCAAGATCCCCGGGGGGGCATGGCTTACTGCGGACCCGCCTCGACGAAATCTGAACATCTTCAAATTGAACCACCATCCTCCTCAATAAGAGCAATTCATCTTGTTGTCATCTTTCATGTCGCATTATCATGTTCATTAGACGCGGCATCGCGGGCCTGCAAGGTATGGGTTGTTGCCTTGTCTTTCCGCGGTGCCACTGCTCCCCAGAGCCAAATAAAAATATTGTTATTATAACCCCACTAATCTATGCGCAAGCGCCCCATTCAAGAATCGGGGTTTCAGGACCAGTCGGGATGTGTGCAAAATGCTCATTTCTGCGAGTTGAATCTGCTGTTCTTGCCATGGGCAGTGTCCTGTTCTCGTTAATCAATTTAATGTCTTCACATTGTCTTTTATTTTGTATGTGTCGGCGTGCATGTCTGTGCGCTTGATTGGGCGAATCCGCAAACAGACGATTTTATAGAGGACAGAGCTACCCCGATAATCTCCGTAGGCTTAACAAGCCAGACGCACTTGCCCGAGGCACTTGCAAGAGCTTAAAGCTAGATGACACGCCAAAGGTAGTCAATTAGAATTCAAAACAACCTCTCGCATGAGCTATGTATGACCGTCTGCAAGTCATATGTGCTGGCAGCCGGACCCGCTCAAAACAATGAATACCAAAGGTCGATTAGTTCATCAATACCAGTCAAAACATTTGCGTCGAGCGGCTTTGAAGGGCGCAATATTATCCTTTTCCGGCGACATTTGTAAGACATTCCAAAAGAAAATGAATGCTTATTTGCGCTCGTTGCAGCTTATTTGCGCTTTGTGCAGCAACTTACACCTGCCTTGAATCGCTGCTTTGTTCACACCGGTCGCATCGGTACCGATCAGCAGAAGAGGAAATGAAGTATAAATGAAATAGAACAGAACACGCTGGATCCTAGACATGTTTGGTCAGGCTCTTTTGGGCGTGGCAGGGAGCGGCCTAGTGGATGACCAGGGATGGGCAGTATTTCAAATACTTTGTGTATTTTGCACTTGTATTTAATTACAAATTAGGTAATGTATTTGATGTGTGTATTTAAATAAATACAATTGTAATTAAATACAATTTTGTGGGCGAAAATACATCCCTCAAATTTATTGTCACGACTCATTTTGCTCATCCCAAGACGTGTCCAGAGCAGGAAGAAAACTATGTTCTGCGCCGAGTGCAGTGTTTCTCAAATCTCAATCAAGCACAAGCGTTTAGTGACTGTGATTACGGTGCTAGTCCAGGGCAAGAAGAGTGACGAAATCGACGTTCACAGGCAGACAGGCTAAATAAGTGCCTGTGACAACTTGTGATGCTTTCCAGCCTGATTTCCATCCATATTTTTGCCTGGAACATTCTAAATGCGCGGGTCGTCCAGATTTTCGTAACTGGTGCGAGTTGCAACAATAAAAAATTCTCTACCTAGTGCTGCGCGTCCTGGCCGTCTCGGTTCTTTATTGGTCTATACCAAAATGTAATTGACAAAAAAAGCTGCTTGAAGCTCTGTACTTTTTTCACCGATTACGTCCAAGGTGATTACATTTTTTTGCGATTTTATTTCTATTACGTTACTAAAGCCTTGCACACTAACTCCCGAGTGTGCGATGCAAAATTAAAATGAGATACCCAGAAACCCGTTGCAGGTGCCCTGAAGTCGCTGATGCAAATTTTGAGGAATGTATTTGGAAAAGTATTTAGAGGAGACCAAATACATTTGGTTGTATTTGTATCTAGTACTTAAATGCTTTATTAGAAATGTAATTAGATTTGTAATTAAATACACTTTTGACGAAGTATTTTGTATTTGTATTTCGATACATATTTGCATGTATTTTGCCCATTCCTGTGGATGACGAATGCTGTGCTGCATTGGAGCGAACCTGCTTGAAGCCTGAAGTTAGGACGATGCAAGGGGCTTTCAGGACGATGCGTGCTCATCCATCCTTGGTGCGGCAGCCATAAACCTAACCTGCAGCCAATAAGGCGGTTGCTTCGCGCCAACCCTCCAATCAATGAATTTTCCCCGAAACATCACGGAGCACAGATTCCAATATTAATTGGATTATAGCTCCCAAAATAATGCAAGTTTCCGGAAAAATGTTTTTCCTTCCTGTTCCTACGGTCGATAAGCTATTTCAGGGCAATGTTTTTTTGTTTTTTTTAATGATTATTGTATAATCAGTGTCTTGCCCACGAAAGTCAACCTGCCTCTTTTGTCTTTGCATTGCGAAATATCTGGTCTGTCTTTTGCATATTGTTTATTACTCTAACCCTGCTTTAAAACATTACATGCCAGGGGGCTCAGTGTCAACAGCATGTAGTATTGTGACCTGCTCGAAAACAACTTGAGATATGTGATTAGTAGGTCAAAGCACTGTGGTTTGTTTAGTTTGTCTCTTGTTTGATGCTTTCAATGTGCATTTGTTTTGTATAATCATAAAGCAAGAAAGATTGTAGCAGGCTGAACACAAGCAAAAACCGGAGCCCTTCTGAGCAAATCAGAACATTGAGCTTTCTACCATCCACATGCAGAAAGAAACAAAAAAAAGCAGAAGTAATGCCATATTGGAAGCAAATCAAAATGTAGAGCATAGTACTAAATCTGCTTCTCCCTTAAAAAAAATCAAGCAGCTTTTGTTTCCGTATGACAAGATTTATTAATATAGTATTCTCAATTGAAGTGCACTCTAAATGTATGGTAATTATTCCAGGTGAGTCGTTTTAATTTGATGGATTGGCCAAAGTATTTGCCATGTTTAAAAATACATCTAGTGATTACTTTTTTCCAGCTACAGTGGCTTAAATCCATTAACCTGATTTAAATAAAATAAGTCTGATTTAAATGAAATGTCTGATTCACTTGATTTCTTTAAGATAACAATTTTTTTTCCCAGCAATATGTGTGTCATGCGATACGTCCACAGCATTTGATTGGCGTTCATAGAAATTAACACATGATGAGAGACAGCCAGCTGGTACAGAAAACCGTAGAGAGAATTGGAATGGGAGATAAGTTACCCTACCTCAACCTGACACAAGTTTGAGGAAAGAATCACATTTTTTAAAACAATCCATGAAAGGCAGCAAGTCGTTTATATGTTTCCCGAGTGTCAAACTCTAGTGGATAAGCTAAACAAGGATGATGGCACTAATATGAAGGTCACCAGTAGTGGTTTGGTAGGGTAAGTCTTTATTACAGCTGATAAATATATGAGAGATGGCACAAGTTTATTCTTGAATGGTGCGAAGTGCACACTTCGTCATTCTCTGGCATTCCCGTGTTGACAGTGCTCTGGCTGTGGTGGGAAGATTTTTTTTTTTTCTTTTTTGAAGCTGATTTACATTTTGCAGCTATGTACACCCTTTCACTTTCATTCCCAGAATTACGTTCATATTAATGCAATACCACCAGCTTAGGCCTGCCCATTGATCGTTAACTGGCAATTCCAATAAAACTGTTGACCTTTCGTATTCACAGGATGAGTCAAAGGGATTGATGGCCATTTAAAGGGACCACATAAATCAAATAGTGAACATATTGAGCTTAATTTTATTGTAGAGAGGTGGCCAAAGAATGTGCATTAAAGGTATGAAAATTTCACTGAACAAACTTGGCAGAATACAAAGTTAGAAACTAAAAACGTGAAAGCCCTACCTACGGCGGCCGTTTGCTCAAGAAAGGAGTCTGAATGGCGTAACAGCCGACAGGTGGCGGAACGTAAGATCACAGGCGGGGCAGGTGGTATGCCTGCACCGTGCCATGGTTGCAGACGACAGCATGGCACATGGATGTCTGGAGTGCGTTTGTGTGTGAGGAAAAAGGGGGGGGGGGGGGGGGGGGGGAATGCCACGGCATGGCTGAGGCATACCGCCTGCAATCTTACCTGCTGTCGGCTGTGGTGCTAATCAGACGCCTTTCTTTAGCAAACGACCGCCGTAGGTCGAGATTTCACGTTTTTCTTCTTACTAAGCTAAGTTTGTTCAGTGACATTTTTATATCCTAAATGCGCATACTTCGGCCACCTAAAAATGTTCAGCTCAATGTGTTCACAAATCGATTTATGTGGTCAGTTCAAATAGCTGCTGGTCCCATTGACTCAAACTGTAGGTTAGTGTTTAACGAAACATCTTTGTATTTGTGTCGCAAAGAAGAAATAAACCAATTAAAAAGAAAATTAGGCTCTGTTCCTTTTATTGGCAGTTAAATTATTAACAAGAATAAATCGTAGAGTAATAAGGAGGTGAACGTTGGTTTTGTGTATATTAGTGAAGCCGAGTATAGAGATGTGGCTAGACCACGTGAGCGGAGGCAAGTTCGTCCTAATCAAATGTTGTGACACAGAACACGCAAGTGAAACGAGAGAAAAAAAAAAAGAAAAGAAAGGTAGATTGCAAAATCAGTTTTGTTATTCACCAAACAAGCTCTCACATTTTTCCCTCGTACGTGTTGAAAATCACAACGAAGAAACGTGTGCAGCAACGCCAGCTGCCATCTTTGGCTCGTCCATTACCATCATCGCCACCCTCGTACCGCTATTCCCCGGAATTTCCGTAAATTTTTTTTTTTCTTTTTTTTTTATAGTAGACATGGAATGACGCTCTGGGAAACAGAATAAGGCACCGACCAACGAAAGACCGAAAATTCGGCGCGGGTAACTATGGGTTTCGTGCCATTTTGGATGTACAGCGTCTAATCGAGCAAATGAAACGCAATTTTTTTTTTGCGGACCGTGTGAATAATCTACGCATCCTAAAAAAGCCGAAAAATCCGTGACAACGTGACGCTAGCGGTAGCGACAGAATGAGAAAGTGCTAAGACGTGACGCCGCCTGGAAAAGATGCGATAAAAAAAAAAAACAAAAAAAAACGTCTCCGTGGGCTGACACTCACTTCAGCCAAGAAATAATATTCTGTGGGCTTCTGCTACATTTATTTCAGCGCAATAAAAAAGAAAGTGTAGGCAAGAAAAAAAAAAAAAAAGTCTTTTCTCGCTAACAGGCGCTTCTTTTTTTTCGTGCACCACGTTGTAGGGACATTTTAGGGGACGCCGAAAACTCGGCACTGCGGCCGCCTTTCGTTATAAAAAGTGTTGCCCACAGTCGGCATTTCCGCTGATATCAAATCACGGCGTACCACACACACACAAAAAGAAAATGCTTTTGAGCGGTAAGGTCACTGATAACTCCCGATTAGGGTTCGAAGTGACCCGAGCACAGACCAAGCGATGATAACATTTGATAACATCTTTGCTACGTCCGCCCTCTCCAAAAGCACCCGCGAGCTTCTTATCTGTTATCCATGCAGAACGCTGACAACGCAGCTACGTGCTCGTCCGCGCGTGACAAGCATTATCGCCACGTTCTAAACCTTAAATGGCCAGGCGCAAGAACCGATAAGAGACAAAGAGCCGATAACAGCGCACAAAAGCAAAAGACAAAAAAAAAAAGACTAACATCTACTTTTAATTAGCCTTAAAAAAAAAAAAAAAAGAAACACGGGTCGACAAACAGCCCGAAATATTCCGGACCGCGACGAAGTTGTTCAACGGGGTACGCTCAAAACCTACTATCACCTGTTTCATAGTCACGCCATCACCGCCATCCCCCGCCCCCTTTCCAAAAAAATAAAAAAAATCTAAAAAATCTGTGATCGTACACAACGTTCTGAAGATGTGAAAAAATACAAATAAAGGAACAGTCGTGAATTTAGCCGTAAAAGGCACTACCACCACCGCCGTCTCTCGCTTCAAAATATTTATAAAAAAATGACGGCACACAAAAAAATAAAACCACAACCAACTAAACCAGTGGCCAAGCGCGCAAACTCAAGGCCACGTCGACTCACGGGCCGACTCGGAAACGCCCGAACCACGCTCTTTGCGACGAGATTAGGCCTAACTCCCTCGGGAGGTCGTTCCAACGACAAACACGCATAAGAAAAAGAAAAAAACTAACAAAAATAAAACCGAAAGAGAAATAAAAAGGAGACCCTATGAAACACACGCAACTTTCCAGAAAACAGATAAGCAAAAAGAACACGAAAAGAAAAAAAAAAAAAACTAGCGCACACCAAGCGCTCCACACGACCGTCATTTAAAAGGACGCAAATAAAACGAGCCCTTTCCATCCACGCAGCTCTACGATGCCCCAAAGCCTTCGTCGCAAACAGCACACAAAAGAAAGCGCCATAAATAAAGAAGAAAAATCTCAACATGCAGCCAACCAGTTCTTCCCGTCCAGAAAATAAAAACATGCAACGAAAGCCTCCCCCCCCTCCAAAAAGAGCACGTCAGAGCGCCGCCAACACGAAATACACAAAGCAACAAACGTGGCTATAAACGACAAGCGCCAGCCACGGCATAAAGTAATCAAAAGAACGGAACGTGCTTCCCTTCCTGCCCTTCCTTTCGGCAACAGTCCTCGCCCTTTCCACCCTCATTTATAACGTTCGGCTCTCGTTTTTATTTTCTTTCCTTTTGTACTATCTTTTCCTCGCTACACACGCACGCAGAGCGCCCCGAACGAGAGCGTGCGGCCGCCGAGGCAATTTAAATGCGCCGACGCAACTCATGCCTTCGCCCAAGCTCCGCCCACAAAGGCGATGACCTTGAGAGTCCCCCCCTCCCATATATCGGTACGCTTTATGCAAGACGGCAGCTGAAGAAGAAAAAAAAACAGCGCGCAGCGCGCGTAAACAAGTAACAAAAAATTAAAGCGCCCGCAACAGAGACCAAATAAAATAAAAAAATAAAAAGACGCCCGCAAAAGCGACTAGCCAGCAAATATAAACAAGCAAACGTTCCAGCCAACAAAAAAAAGAAAGTCAAACAAAACAAAAGCATCAGCGAGAGACCGACCGAACAAACGACGGTGCGAACTCAAGTAATCAGAGACAGAAGGAAAGATGCGAGCCGGTTGACTGGTTCAGGAAGAAGGAACGAAAGGAAAAAGAAAACGATAAAGAGGAAGAAATACCCAGGCTAAAGAAAGAACCCAGAAGGGGGACAGAAATGAAACGGGGTAAAGAAAACCCACGCAAAGAAAGAAAGAAAGAGCCCCCCCATTTCCCGAGGGAAAGAAAAACCAACAAACCGAAAAGAAAAGCTTCGAAGAAATGAAAGGGGAAGCGAGCTTGCAACTAAAAACGAAGATCGACATAGCAGCGCACAGACACAAAAAAACACGCAAAAGGCAAACAAACCATCAGCAGACGGCCCCACGAAAGAAAAACGAATCAAAAACAGACCGACTGAAAGAGGAAGGTGCAAAGGCACAAAAACGTAAAAGAAAAAACCGAAGAGCCAGCGGTAACTCAGGAAAAGAAGCAAAACGAGATAACAAGCCCGGAATGAAAAAGAAGGAAAAAGGGAGGAGAGCGGTGCCGCTGCTGCCGGCAGGCTTTCAGCCTTTCTCTCCCCCCTCTCTCTCTCGTAGCAGACGAGGTTGTGCTGTGCCGCGCTGCCATCACGGTCGACCAGCCCACGGAAGTAACAATGACGATTACAGCTTCGCCTCTCTCCCTCGTCGCCTGTTCTTACTACGCATTCTCTCTCGCTCTCGACTCGTCTAGAATAAAGTAGTGCTATAACTGCGATGCGTGCCACGAAGGAAGCGCTCCCCGTACGTGCCTGTCAAAAGGAGTTTTTTGGTTTTGTTTGCTCTTGGTGCCATTACGGTGAGTCCGTTTGACTCCCAAGTAACGAAAACGTAGAGAAGAAAAATACGAGGAAAAGGGGGAGGGGACGTAGGAAGAAACACAAGCAGACGGACAGGAATTACGCAACGGAAAAAAAAGATACAACACAGTAAAAAGAAAAAACAATCACTGCGGCCGCGCCAGAGAAAATAAGAGCTGCTGGCAAGCACCCAAATTTCCTCCTCCAACCGAGACGAGAAAAAAAAAAAAAAAAGAAACGAACGCAAAACAAAGACCAGCGCCGCCGCTACTACCATCATCAACTCGCGAGGCGAAAACATGTTTCTTTTTGCTACATCTCTTGTCCCTTCAAACTTACATCGGCCTTCGTGCCAAAGAAAAAAAAAAAAAAAAAGAAAGCGACGACATGATTCACCGCTACTAAAGAATAAGAGAGCGTGCAGCAGAAATCGGCTTAGTGTACCCAGGCATTACTCAACGCGGGGGTTGGTTTTAGCGAACGTAGAGGGAAAAAAACGTCGCCTTCACGGCTGCTAAGCCTGGCTTAAGGGCAGACGTCAGGATCAGACTTTCTCGACTTGATCGTTGGCTGGAACCGCCAACCAGGCAGCGGGTTACGGCCCACACTCCCTCCCACATTCGGCGTAAACAACGCTGTCAAAGCTAAAAGTCATCAAGACAAGTGCTTTCACGAAACAATCGGCACTGCATCGTGAATTGCCTCCAATCGACAACCTAAAAAGACACATGGCACGCTACGCATGAAACAGAAGAGGGCTTTGTTTGTCGCACAAGAAAGCTGCTGGCGACGCGGTCCCGGCGGGTCTCCGTCTCAAGGTTAACGGGAACGCAGCGTCCACGCACGGCGACCGATCATTCCGAACCGAGGAAACACCAAACAGATAAAAATGGAGAAGCCGTCCGACGGGCTATCTCGTACAGGCCGGGAGCGCGCGCCCTGCCTCAGAAAACGGCACCTGCTTTTCGGAAAAATCGATGCCCGGAATTCCCCCCTCCTGTCGCCTTTTTTTGTACGCATAACTGTTTCATCGCGCGCGGGGTAGGAGGGGGGGGGGGGGGGGGGGAGCTCGCAGCACGTGCCCCGTCGGAGACACGGCAGGGTCGTCTTCTCTCTTCCTCGCAGGCCGACGGGAGAGAGACGGCGTCCCGTTCGGGACCCCGGGCTGGTGCGGGACCCGCGCTGGAGATACAGAACACCGCGGACGGCGGCGGACAAACAAGCTACGCGTCCTTCAAGGACGAAGGACGGCCGGAGAGCGGCGGCGGACACGACGTCGTGGTTCACCTCCGTCCGAGCGAGGAGCCCAGCGAAAGGAAGCCACTCGACGCGGCCCAATTTCGGTCCGCGAAAGAAAGAAAAGGCGGCCAACGTTCGCTTCCCCTCGACGCCCGTGCAGCAGCGAGTCGAGTGGCAGCAGCGAAACATGGCGGCGCGCCGCGCTAGCAACAGCGGAGGGGGGGAAGGGGGGGGGAAGCGCCGGCCAAAGTGGAGGGAAGTAGGTGAATCGCCGTTCGCTGCCGCTACCCCGAAAAACGAGTTTCTCGCCACGCGTGCACGTCAAAAGAAATAAAAACTCGCCCGAAGAACCCCGTCCGTCGAGCCTCGCGGACGACGAAACCTGGATCGCGACGTCCACTCCACGTCCTACCTTTACCGGCGGCAGCAGCAAGCACCGGGCCGCACAAACCTGTCAGCCGACCGACGTGTGCGGAGAGCAGCGACAGGAGCGACCCGAGGCCAGCACACAAAAACGGAACATAGACGTCCCGTTTTTTCCTTTCGGGGTAGGACGTCGTCCCTTCGAGGCAGGCCCCTCTTCGCGGGTCCCCCGCACCTTCGTGGACTCAAAGGGGGAACACGGTCGCCCCCTCCTCAACGGGGCAGGAAGTAATCCAAGAGAGCGAGACGTGGCGGCGGTCCAAGCAGACCGCGAACGCACAACAGAGGCACGGGATCGCCTTCCGCACTGGCAAGAGGAGGCCGGCCACACACCGGCACCGAGGCACACCACACCACCATCACATCCCCCCCCCCCCCAATGCTTACAGGGCAATGGTCGTCGGCTGCGCGTACAAGTGGTGCGACACGACGGCAGGCAGGGTTTTCGCCTTGCTCATGGCCGGCCGAACGCGACGACGGGACGAGGCAGCACGCGTGCAGCCCCTACAACATGGCGCGCTGCCCGACTGTGGCGAGAAGAGCCGCTCTCTCCTCTCTCCGGCGAGTCAACGAACGCGGGCCGCGCGGACCGTTCCACCGCCGGGGCTCCGGGGGGAGGCCGATGCTGGCGTCGTCGTCGCGAGCGCACCCTGCCAAGGATGCCTTCCCCTTTGTTCCGCTAAGGTCAGGGACTCGGGCTCCCCGCGGCCGCCGCCGCGCTCGCTCTACCTGCCTGCGCGCCAACGACGACGCACCCTCAACACACTACGCGGACCGGGGGAAAGGGGGCGGGGGGGGGGGGGGGGGGGGGGGGTGCTGAGGCCGATGTAGTACGGAAGTGCGTGAATGAAAAAAAGCAAACATTGCTGCCACCGACGAAAAAAAGAAAACCCGGGTTGTTTTTTTTTCCTGGGCACACCTGGCAAGCTGCGAGTTTATGCAACGCACTGTAAAGGGGGGGGGGGGGGGGGGGGGGGGGCTTTACAATGCGTTGCACACTCGATTCGTCGGTTGCACCCCCCATGCAGCAAGGAACCGACGAATCGAGTCTATTTAAAACAAGAAATAAACCGGCAGGAGCTCTCCCTCCCCTTCCTTTCCGCTAGGAGGGTCACGGTAAAGTTCAAGCGGCCCCCCGCGCTCCCCCCCCCCCCCCCCTCCCTTTCCTTGCAATACAGGTTGTTGACTACCTACATTCCCCCTCCCCCCGAAACCCGACCCAACAGAAAAAGTCTCAAAGCTACGCGCAAGCATTCTCCTCCCGCCACAGAAATTCTCCCTCCCTTCCACGCGTAACATTGACGACGCGATGATGACGCAAGGAGTCGAAACTCGCCCCCCGGTTCGAAGCCATGGCCGAGGGGACCGCTCCCGAGCCAGCCCGCATTCCGACACGGTGCAACTTTCTGCTGTGCGGCGTCCGCACATCTTGCCTCCCTCGCAAACAGCTGATCGCGAGAACGACGCGCTCAGATGTTTGCCAGCAGCCGCCCGTCCTTGCACTCGCAGCCTTCTCGAGAGAGAACAAATAACCGCAGCCGTCATTCGTCAGATTGCGCCGCCTTGCGACTACAATTCTTCTCCCCCGCGAGCAGCTGGTTCGAGCGTCCTTGCACATTCCACCTTTTTTTTTTTTTTTTTTTTTTTATTCCGTGCGGTGAGAGCAGTTCCTGGCGACGTTTCGAGGTGGATCTCTCGTGTGTTTCGTGTCGTGGCCCGCTAAACGTCATCACCGGAATTCAGTGTCACGTCACGGTTTCCCGTGATGTCATGACATCTCAGTGTCGAGTGGTCTGCAAAACTTAAGCACGGCGGCGAAAACTGACCGCAGCTTCCCGGCTGTCGACGCAGTTCATTTGCAAAAAGAACAATCGAGACAAAACACTCTTTTTTACGCAGACGCACAAACTGCAGCACGAGCAAATGGAACAATTATAAGCCAACCTCAAATAGACCTTTTTGCTATATAACACAAGCACCAAAGAGAATGCTGGGAACGTAGCTACACGCGCTCGCCTTACTTCCATAAAATATCCGAAGCAAATAACCAAAGTAAGGCGTCTTTAGAACGCACGTGCGAAGTCTATTTGTTTTCGACTTTCGCTTTCGAACAGTTACTGCTGCATGCGCAGAGCGTGCCTACCTACGTTCCCGGCATTCTCTTTTACGCCTGGGTAACTCAAGGCAAAAGGTCAGTCGGGAGGAGTTTTAGCAGACCGATCCAATGATTCCGCCGACGCCTTTGGGCATGCATTGTATCGTGTGTACTGTTATCGGAGGTATCGGAAGGATCGGCTAACTGTTGGTGCCTCGGGTTTTGCGCGGTGTTCATACGCTGAGCATAGTAGTTCTTGTAACATTGGACTGACGGAGAGAGGAAGACAACGCTACTGGAATTTGAAACGTCAAGGACAGCATATTTATATCACCCCAAAAGGAAAACAAAAAAAAAGAGAGAGGGAGGGGGGGGGGGGGGAATAGCGCTATGCAAAAAGACCGTTTTTTTTTTTTGTTTTTTTTTTTTTTACCACAGCTTTTGATGTGAGAACAGAAAAGTATTAAAAAAATTTAATATATATACATATATATTCGTGATTTCGAAAGTTAAATGGAGCGCGTCATCGCATTGTTCGCTCTCCATCATAACAGACCTCTGACCTTTGGATAAGCTCTTTATAATTTTTTTTTTGTTGTCGTTTTCTTTCTTTGCACGCCCCCTACTCCTCCCCCATATTGTCCAATTTTGGAATTCCAGGTGTTCCCAATACAACGTTCACAAAAGCAAAAAAAAAAAAAAAAAGAGCAGCTAACATAGTTTCACTGCGGTGTGTTGACTTCGCGTCTCAAAGGTCGCGTCTTATAACACGAAAAAATAAGAAAGGAACAAGCGCTAGACGAACCCGCTTCCACACGAATCTCTCAATAGCCACCAGAGAAAAAAAAAAAAAAAAAAGAAACCGACGTGGAACACTGAAGAGCTACAATTAATTGAACACAAACGGCAATTCCCAAAGGTTCGTGAGAGTACCATTTCCACTTTGAATTAAGTTCTCTCTTTTATTGAGAGTTTTCGGAGCTGCATTTCTACGCGGAATCCACCGAACGAAAATCACGAAAACATGGCACTAATTTTGCCGGCGGTTCAAATTGATTTTTCTGATGTTTTTCATTACTAATACCGCAGAATAGGTCCTCTTCCACAATAGTGTCGCTAATAATTTCTATGCAAACACATTTCCTGATGACAGTCCATTCTGATAAGTTTCCTATGCTACAATTCACTCAGAAGTTTACCAACTCATGACAGACCGGTCTGACAACTTTCCGATGTAACCATCCGTTCTTGCAAGTTTTGGATAAAACAACAATTCATTGCGACAAGTTTTGCATGAAACGACAATTCATTGTGACAAGTTTTGCATGAAACGACAATTCATTGTGACAAGATTTGCATGAAACGACGATCGACTCTGAGAAGTTTCCCACGTAACGACAGTTCATTCTGCCAAGTTTTGCATGAAACGACAACCCATTCTAACAAGTTTTGCGTGAAACAAAAACCAATTCTGATCAGTTTCCCATGTAACGAAAATTTCTTACGACAAAATGCCCATGAAGCAAGCGTCAATGCAGGAGTACCCCCTGACGGATGCATAGACCAAAAACGCGTGAAAAGAAGCCTGTATGTCCCCGAGATACTTCCCACAAGCGGCAAGCTAAAGTGATCAGACGTCTCGATTCAGGCGGGCCCGCATTTCCGGCCGTGGTCCCACTGTCCCGCCAGCGTACTTGTGGGACGGTGTTTTGTCCCACTTCGCTTCCCCCGAACCCCGTACAGATTCAAATTTGGGAGTTTTACGTGCCAAACCTACGACGGGCATCTGGCACGCCCCAGCGAAGGACTGAGGATTAATTTCGACCACCTGGGGATCTTTTGACGTGCAACCGAAAGCTCGGTTACACGGCGCCTTCTCCGCAATAAGCCTCCGTCATATTGCGGGCACCTCGGTCGGGATTCGAACCCGCCACCTGGGGATCCGTAGGCCGGCGCTCTCGCCTCGGAACCACCGAGGTGGCTGAACCCCGTACAGATAACTGACGCGGTTAAACAAAAGGATGCATCAATAGAAAGGGTGCTTCCTCTGATCAATGAACAAGATATGCTTTAAAGCGATGCTAACGCTGAAGGTTAATTTGCGTACGACATGTGAACAGTATTACGGACATACTATCTACAAACACAGATACATCGGTACTAAATAAATACTACAACAAAACGCAGTGCGTAGGCATGCCAAAGAGTGAGCAAACTGCAAGGAAAAGAAATGCGCAAGGTGTATACGAAATAACCAAAAAGGTGTGGTTTGTTACCTAAATTTCAAGCTCCACATTGACAGAAATCTTTCTATTCGCTGCCCAATAGCTGTGCTAATAAATAACGAGGCAACTTTCTTTTTCTTTAAAGGAGAGATACAGAGTGGTTTTCGAGTCACAGTATTTTAGAAGTGACAGATTATATAGTAAAACTTTCTACAGCTCAGTTTAAACGCAAGCTAGCTACCAAAAAAAAAAAAAAAAAAAACTGCAATGCTTGGTGTCACCGCGCAAATAGCAGAAATGGTACAAAATGTTAGTAGGTCCATACCAAAGGTGCTGAAGTAAATTCTATGAAACCATGACTGAAACAAAAAGAAACAGCATTCCCACGAGAAAATTTACAATTTAGGAGTAAACTGAGATGGCTAGTTGCCCTCTAAGGAGGGGCAGAAAGTAAGGCACCTCTGCAAGGTAGATACCCAACTCTTTCTTCCCAACAACTCCTCTTTGTTCCTGGCTCTTGCCGCACCTCAAACCCAATGCTGCTGTCAGCGCCTCTCCAATCAAATAACCGTCGTTTCACTTGTCAGCGTGGTTCTAATTAAAAGTGCCAGGTGCATCCTTCCACCTGCTTTGAAGGCAATGCTAACGAAGAACTGTGGGTGCATCCCAGATGAGATTACAAAGCCAGTACCGATGGTAAGTGACATTTGTACACCTGCCGCCGCAACAAAGAGGTGCGACCCCTCGTTTCATGTAGGCTTCAACAAGAACCATTTAGCGCAAGCACAAGATGACAGCAGCATGCACAAAGTCTTTTGAACATACAGAGCACACGGTTCTGGGGTTACATTTTGTCGTATGTATTAGTGGAGGGCATGACACCGACAGTGTCCTAGGGTCCTAGGTAAAGGGGGGGGTGCAACGATTACCGGACTTCGGTCAAAACTTTTTGGAAATTGCCCTCTGACACTTCTGAAGTAAAGAACAGAAAACCGATCTCGCCTCTGTGTCCTAGTTGTGTAAAAAAAAAAAAAAGAAAGATAAATATTGGCCTTTCTGGCACCCCTCAACTCACTCCCAGTCTTCAGGGTCACACCTGGTCGCACCCCTAGTGACGTAATTCGGGGTGCTGTGTAGGTTCCCGTGCGCTCTTTCGGAGGACACTTCCTCTCCCTCTCACTGCTGAAATTAGCGGGCGTTATGCTGCAGTTTAGAGCTGAGCGAAGTCACGTAAGCTTCTCGCCGTAGTTCTTTCGGCTGCCACCCGCAGCTGCAGGAGGGGGAAAAAGCTCGACTTTTGCTTCGCGATTATGCAGCGAAATCGCAACATTTTTTAAGGAAGGCGATGGTTTCCTTAGCCTCCGGGACACGATAAACAACATAAAAATGACTAGAAGCAAATTCTG
The DNA here is from genome assembly GCF_016920785.2 of Ixodes scapularis. Taxonomy (NCBI): domain Eukaryota; kingdom Metazoa; phylum Arthropoda; class Arachnida; order Ixodida; family Ixodidae; genus Ixodes; species Ixodes scapularis. The sequence goes on from NW_024609846.1 coordinate 129,454,942, forward strand.
GTAATTTTAAAATCGGTGCACCCCCCTTTAAGCACCAACTTTTGTTCCAGTTTGTTTTCAGAGTTTCATTCTGCCCACCAGCGGTAACACACCCTTCCTTCGATTGAGATGAGCGCAAAGTCCTCCATGTCGGCTAAGCATCTGCAGTATGCCTATGACGTCGTGCTGTTTGTCCATTCACTCTGCAATGAACACCTGGCCCTTCTGCACCTCGCAACTTACACCAATAACGTTAAAGACTCATTCACACGGTTGCATTGGAGCGCAATTGCAACCACTTGTGTCTGGTTAAGACTGTTTGCGTCGAGCTCTTGCTATGGCAACCCTTACGACGAGCCAATGGGGAGGTGCTGTCCTGCATGACGCAACTGTGTGGACAAGCCTCAATGGAAAGACAACCTCCCAAGCTATTAACATAGGAATTATCCCACCCACAACTGGCTCGTCTGATGCTAGTTCGAATCACGAAAGCTTCTGCCAACTCCCGAATCCGCATATGCTTTGGGAACTCTCAATTTGTTGAAGGGGGGACCGGCTAAGAACAGGCAAATGTCACAAACAGCCATCTCAAAGAGCAAGTGGAACTCGAATCAATGCCAGCCCAGGCTCGACAGGTCCCTACGTATTGCAGCTGAACGCATGGCCAGGTGCAAAAAGCTCTGAAAGGACCGCACTGCTAGGCAAGCGCCAACCTATGTGCACATGTGTTTCGCGAAACTTCGAACAAAATGAAAGTGCGGAGCATGGCATTTCCGCGGCGCTAGGAAAGGTGAAGACATGCCCAATTTTAGATATCATGCTAAATGCATGTGCCCACCATGCTAAGTTACAAAGGCTGTACACCCTGCTGCAAAAATAAGAATCGCGTCTCTCATTTGCTCGTCGACATAATAAGCTTTCTCGGTGGACACAGTGGTGGCTGAACGATCGCAGTGGTTCGGTGCTGCTGACAACTGGGGGGAGGGGGATAGAACCGAACCACAACTTTCCTTCGCATTGTCCAGGGCCAGCTTAACGATTATAGCGGTTATCTCGATGGAACAGCCGAGCGGGGAAGGCTGCTCGCTGGACCGTGGACACCGCAGCAATTTCGCCGGTCGGTTAATCCATACTTATCACCATCCTTTCGCATAAAAACACACAGGTGACCTTCGAACCTGTCAGCGATTGGGTGATTCAACGAGGAAGGATTTGATGTCTCTACCAACTGGGTAGACCACCTCACTGACAAAATTGCCGTGCTGCCCCAAGTCCGGCCGTGATTTTGGCCTTGAGCGGGCGGCCTTCCCCACTCGGGCCATTCCATCAAGCGCTACGTCATGCGGCGGTTCTTCATCTGCCGACGGGATAGTGTGATAGAGGACGCCGTTCGCATGTTCCGGATAAGTTTCGTGAACACCGTACCTAGCATTGCGGACAAACAGCTGCCGTAATTCCATTTTCGCTTCGATTATAGAAGTCTGATTCTGCACGCAGGAAAAGAGCTAAGAGGCTTAAAATGTAATAAAACTTTAGTTGGGTCTAGGTGGTTTGTACCATTTAAAAGGTTCAAAGCGCAAACTGCAACACGGACGAAACAAGACATTGTTGTACGGGTTTCTTGTTTTGCCCGTGTTTCAGTTCATGCCACTTTTAACCTTTTAAACGCAATTTGTGTACTCCAGGAGGAATGTGTAAAGATACCTCTGGGGAAGATCATGCTAAAAGAGAATGAAAGAAAACTACGGGCAAGGCTCGCATCTGCCGAGCAGAATCAACGGGCACACTGGGTAGTTTCTCCCCACGGCCCTTTCACATAAAAATCCCTCTAGAGGCCATCTTGCCCTCGAATCCAGACGCCCGCAGAGATCGGCAAACCGCCCGCAAGGCAATAGAAATGGACGGAGGGGCACCCACCTGATTCCACGGCTGTCCATGGAAGTCCTCCGTAGTGTGTGGCCTCCTGGGTGGGCGACTACGACGCTCGTCCTTTAACATAGGGGAAGCCTGGAGAGAAGGGTACGTCACAGTGAGGCACTCGCTTCTCAGCAAAGACACCGCAGACCGTTGCACAATTCATTCCCAGCTTGGCCGTCAAGGACAAGAGCCCTGCATCCAAAATCGCCTCCGCCCACCACCCAGATTCGCAAATGAACGTGCCGAAGCAGACGATGCGAGGTTTGAAAGACAACAAAATAACGGGAACATCACTGTGACACTAACAAAGGACTCCACCGATTGTGGTAGAATCTCCTCACCGATCGCCTCTCCAGTGCACCTCCCTTGCGAGAAAAACAAATTAATGTGATGGGCACGCGAAAAATTGCCACGTCGACGTCACTATGCTATGGCCAAGGAGGCCCCATTGTACTGAGTTCAACTGGTACTATCGTATTTGGCAATACGGCATCTCGGAAATGAGCTAGAACGCAAACAAAGGAGTGTGAAGCATTTGCTCAACGAGTTTGCAGATGTCCTTCCTGCAACAGCAGCCGTTTCTGAGTACTCTCAATGTGCACTGAGCATTTCGCAAGTGCTTCGAGGAGACACAGAGGCTCAAGGGCATTCACAATACCACGGCGAGGGTAAAAATGACAAATCTAGGGGGACAAGTACCTCGTATAAACATATGTGTAGCGAGAGAAAAACAAGAAGCCTTTGTTACGTTTTAGATGTTGAGCTGAAGAGTTGTACCACGGCACACACAAATATGGAACTCAATGCACACACGTGTGCCGTTGCACTTTTTTGTCCAGTGTTTACGTACAGAAAGAAAATTTTCGGTCACATGCGGCATATCTGTTTTGCTGCTGAGAGTCTCAAAATATTAAGATTGCTGGGCATTCGCCTTAACACGTTAAGATTCAGAGTCGCAAATTGTTCGCTCTATAAGCACGGGAAGCTGACGTTGTACGAACGTCCATTGCATCAAAGCACGCCAATAAGATCTTTTTCAATATTTCATAACACAAATAACTATACAAGAAAAGCCCATGGATCGTGGGTCTCATTACCGCACTCTCCTTTTGGAAAAAAAGAAAAAACAATTAAGCACACGAAGCGAACAAGGTATCGGTGTATCGGACGTTGCCTCTAGCGTACCGGAAATCACCAAACGCTGCTTGCAAACTCGTGGGCTGGCGCTACATCGGGCCCACTGCGCGGTGGTAGGGTGTCTCCCCTACACATCCGCCTCGTTTGGAGTGAATAAGCGTAACAGCCAGTGGCCCCGGAATACATGCTCGAGCTCTCGCGCCAAGAACAGCGCCTGTGGCGTAAGACCTGTATCGACCCTTTTACGCCAGACAGGTACACACGCAGATCCAATGCTTTTCTCCTTGCACTCGCAGGGGACTATCGGACCGCCTGTCGCTCTTTATCTTGCAGCCTCACGAGGCGATCACCAGTCGTCCTTTTTATAGAACACTAAAAAGCACGGAACAGGCGGCTCCCCACCAAGCACGATCACGCGAGTACAAAAAAAAAAATGTATAAATGAGACACAACCCCGGGTGCTGTGTTTTATATTGAAGGTCCGACAGCGAGACGTACTACCAGCCAGGCATCCCTTTAGGCTACAAAGGACAGCTGTCTTGCAGGAGGTGGGGAGGCACGCGACCTAACGTAGACCCCGCGCTGCGTACAAACGGGCTTTCAAAGCCCGCAAACAGCGCCACGCTCCAAACCACCGACAAGTCAACGCTAGGCGTAGAGAAAGTGCGAGGGAATCGGACTTAACAGCAAGGGAGACGGCACGAAACCTGTAATAGGCTTAGTGGTACCTCGCACGACATGGCTACCAACGAACGCGGTACATGGCTGCCCGGAGGCCCACCGACCACAAGCTGCGAGAGACCGGTGGGAAAATTCAGAAATTTCGGTCGTCGAGAGATTAACCAAAAATGACGGCGTGATAGTTACCTTTCGTATCCTGCAGTAACCTACACTTTCCTTTACATGCCGCCATCATTGAAGCAGCACACAAACGCAAACGCATTTCATTTGTCCATAATTGTAATAAAAAAAACTAATCAGTATAACACTAGTTTTTATTATATAAAACGTAAATTAAAAAAATTAAACTATTTCTGCAATTTATAATGACTGACGTTTCTAAAATAAATTAATTGCATTCACCGCGGGACAGGTAAAACAAAAACAAAACAAAACGGTTTGTTGTGATGGCGCTGGTCTCTTGTTTTTATAGTGATCATTTTGTGCTTTAACTTTTATTTTTTTATTTTTACTTTTTTTTTTGTGCGTTCGGCAACGTCTCGTTGTGTTATCTGTTGCCTTCCTTTCGGCGGACAAGCAGCGATGGAAAAACGGGCAAGCACCTCGTCCGACGATGAGGACGCGAATAAAGAGGCGAGGTACTACGTTGGTGCCGCCCAGCACATTCGTGCATGTTCGTTGCGGGCTCACCACTGCGATCGCATGTGCTGGTTTTGCAAACTTGCCCCCCGCACGCACCGTTCGTCTGTGTGTATTTCCCGTCAGAAGCTACGACTTCCTCGTTGTTGCTTTTTCTTTTTTGCTTCTCTATTTTGAGACACACTTGCACGCTTTCTTTGGGACTTGTTTGAGCTTCGGCAGAGATAGGGCCGAGGCTTGTTGCTATTTCCGATCTTAGTCCCCTTCGATAGATTTCTTGTTTTGTTTTTAACCTTGCGCTTGCCTGTATATGTGTGGAACGAACGCTGATCAAACCGGTTCAGCGATCCGTTCAGCCGCTCCTTGCAGCGACAATACCAGCGGAGTCCGCCGATATTTCTCTAGCTTCCAAACGCCTTCTTCCAACAGCTGGGGAGGTTACTGCATACGAGCGCCATTGGCTCTCACCTCCGGTAACTAAACAAATAACTATTTTATATCTATAAAAAAAAAATATATCTTTTTTTTTTTTGTTCATGCGGTCTTGTGTCAGTGCTATAAAGGGTCAATGGCCAGTGGCGCCACAGGGGTATCGAATATGCTTCGACGCACGGTGATGATCACACGACCCCACGCTCGTCGGTCGCGTCCTTGGGAGAGTGAGGAAGCGCGCACAAACAATATGTGCGACCTACTTTGCGTTCAAGGGGTCATCGGGGGACGACGCGCCGACAGAACTAGCAGAACTGTCGATCCGTGCGCTCCGCGGTCCCTTTATTTGCGGAGCGATCGAACGAACGAAGCAAACGAACACAACCGGGAGGGAGGTAGTAACTAACAGCGTGCGCTGTGCCTAGCAGCCGTTCCCCCCCTCCCTGTTGTTTACGCTGCGCTGTCAATCGGGAGGCAAGAGCGCGACGTGGCAGCTCTAATCAAGCGTGACTTCGGCCGTCTGAGTGATAAGTCGGGGGCTTTGGCTCATCCCGTAGGCACGCCATTGAATTACGATCGCGATAGTAGGATCATATATGGGTGTTTTCAGCTTTGCCCAGCCGCAAATATAAATAAAAGGCCTGCCGCTTTTTTTAACAATACTAAAACCGCGGTGGGTGCCGGAGGACACGCCGAACGCAGCAAACTTGGCGTTGCCAGCGGCATACAGGTGCTTCCATCTATCGGTGCATTCGAGAAGCTTTTCCTGCTCCATCCGGCCGCTCTTGAGCGCGTTGTGCAGGGAAGTGTGATCTCGCGTAACAGCTGATTAACGCCCCAACGAATTTAAAATTCAAACCCACTAACGATATTTGTTTGATATGGTATTCATTATGTGTTTTATGTAATATTTAATATTTGCTTTATATAGTATCTATTACTTTTCCTATATAGTATTAGATATTTACTTGTTCTTGATTTTATAGAGAATTTATTTATTTGTTTAATAATTCTTTTAAACGGTTCGCACATTGAGGACCCTTGAAAAAATGGGCAACTAAAAGGAACAAAATTGGTAAAATAAATACATACATGCTTTCTGAACAAACGAGCTTCTAAGGAAATGTGGCTCTAAAATAAAGATAGAAGAAGTAAATAGCGCGGACACCGAGTAAACTTTTTGAGTGTTTTCATCTTAACGCAGGCACGTAAACGGCAAGTTCGGTGGATTTGTTTATGGTTGTCAAGTTGTTGACCCTGGAAAACTGAAGTTTTATATCGACTGTCGGAGTTCGCATAATTCAGTGATGTAGACAGAGGGACCTCTAACCCTTTCACCTTTCCAACTCCCCACTCTAAAAAAAAGGATGAAAAAAAAAAAAAATCTTGATACTCCACTGGCATGTTTCTTCACAGTTTATCGATTTCTCAATCTTCACGACACTTTGAGAATATACTTTATTATTCTGAATGATGCTAAATAAAGATGATGTTTTGAACTAATATATGAGGGGAAAAAAAAAGCATAAAACTGTCGTATTATTTTTTTTTTTTTGCGAAGTTTGACAAGTCTTTTTGGCTGGCCTATTTTAATAATCATGATATATTCGGAAAGCTCAGACCTAGCTATTCTTATTGACTATATAAAAGTTCTATTGTATGTAAAATAGAGCACTCTCACGACTGTTTCGTCGACTTTCTCAAAACGTATTTTTATTTCCTTTATATATTTTTTTTTCTCTACAAATTGCTGAACTGTTTTATCAAGGAACATTTTCGACAGCGCAAACATGTTCAATATGGAAACCTTATTTGCACCTTTGGATTCTAACAGCAGTTCCGGAAAAGCAAGCTGAACAAAAATCATACACGGAACGTGCACGAATTAGATTAAATTCACTGAACTGATTTTCACAACGGATAGCCTTGTGCCATATTCGCATTAGTTCGCGCAATCCTTTTTTGTGTTGTTAGCAGTCTGAACTTATTCTGTTTAGTGGTGGCTCCTCATAACGCGAGGCAGTAAGTTACATCTGGGATTAACAAGAAATTAGATATTACTCCTTCGGTACTTTTTGGTGTTACATTAGAGACTAAAGAGCGCTCTCCTTCACGCTTGGGAATAAACCTCCCCATTTTAGAGCGCAGCTCTTAGGCGCCCGTTGCCGGCTTGAGCGGCGTCGCCGTCGGCGTAACCGCGCGGTGCATTATGAGTAAATTTCCCCGCTAAGTAAAACTACTCTCGCGCTTCTTTAGCAAGCAAATCAGCAAGGGAACGAAGCACCCGCTTATGTTTGTTGGTTTGCTGTACAATGATTGACCCCTACGCACGACACGCTGGCTTGCATGATCGAGTACTCAGTACATCCATCAAAATGCAGTTTATCAAACCGTGATTTGGAAAGACATTTTAATGGGTTTCCTAAATTTGAGCAGTGCCTTCCTAGCGATACGACGCAATGCTAACGCTCTCGGGCTATTTAATCGTCGCTCGCGGAAATACCGGAATTCTGTCATCTCTAAATGAGGAAACAAATAATGGGTCTGCGCTTATCGGGTACGATAAGCAGACCAATTGGCAGAGGCGGATTTATGGGTCAAAAAAGAAAAAAAAAAAGGGGGGGGGGGGGGGGGGGGGGGGGGGGGAGGGAGTCGGCTGAGATATATGACGCTACAGTCCAAACGTTGCCCAGACCTATTTTGTTGCCCCAATATTTGCTAAGTCACCAAGTCCTAAACTTTTGGCTGGTGTATATCAATAATTTTATTTAAAAAAAAAAAAAAAAAAAAAAAACTTGACCTGGTTCCTGCCAAGTGGATGGCAAAACAGCGAAACAAAAGCTGTTTTTTTATCATTATGATAATCCCGGGGAACACAGAATGTATCATGCGTGCGTCATGCGTGCGTTATGATTCATTATGCTTGGTTACCTTTGTGTTGTTTCAAATGGGGGGTCTCAGGTACGACCTACTCATCTACTCCTTGGTATTGTTAGCAGTCTGATTAAGCTTTTATTCAGGACCCGCGACGACGTGAGATCACGTGGGGACCAATGCTTGCTCATTCGGGAGTTTAGCTGTTCTCCCGTTCGCCTTCTCCGCTTGGTGAATCTTACTGATTATGATTACGTATGATTAATTACGACTAAATAGACTTCCGTTTGCTTGGTATGCTTATGCCTTCTATGGGATCTGTATGTTCTATGTTCGTTCGGCACGCGTACGTATTACATAACGGCTGTTAGTTACACTCGAGCGTAAAGCTTTTCGCAAAAATCCACCCCCACCCCCCCAAAAAAAACAACAAAAAAAAAACAACACTGTGTTAAAAAAAAAATCATTTTGATTATAACATTAAGCTTTTGGGCAAACAAGCTGCTCATTTTGTTGTCCCGGTCAACCGGAACAACGAAGTCGGATCTTCGCGATCGTGTTTTCGGCTTGCCTGCAGGTGCAGCCGCGTTCCTGCGCTGCCTGCTCATCCGCCATTCTGTTTTTGTATTTGTTTGTTTCACTATGGATTTATAATAGGGCGGATTGACCAGTTTCTCGATTTGGAACTGCGTTCGGTAGAAGTTGCATCATACTACCCTATATCTACCTACAAGGGAGGCGAGGCGGTTGCTTCGCGACCCGACCACGGGAGGGGGGCGGGCGAAGTGCAGACATATGTGGGTGATTTCAGATAAGATCGACCAAAGGATGGCTAGTCGACATTTTCAAATCAACTGATGTTTTTATATGTTATTGTCTAGTGTCTGGTATGAACGAATCCAAACTTAGTTTTGACTAGAAAAAATACTTGGGGACAGGAAAGATCGTAATGCATGAGGTGGTGGACTGTTGCATTAACGCGCACTGATGGAGGGGGCCCGTTTGAGAGTGAATAACTAAAGCGATAACATTAGGAGAACTCTAATACGTTTTAGGCGCAAACTATGGGTATAGCTTGCTTGTAATATAAAGTAATCATATTTATTTAAAATTTATTTATTTTTCTAAAAATTGACAAACATGCCTGCTCGAACGACAAATGGCAAACTTTGGAGGTCTGTATCTCATGAAATAATTTAATCATTATGATATAATTTGCAGATATTATTCTACTAATATATAGCTAATATTTAAAAAATAACTAAGGTATCTGTGTGATACAATAATTAGGATATATTTAGTCAAACATGGAAAAAAAATCAAACAAAGAAAAATTCTGATGCGAATAAAAAAAAAAACTCCACCCTCGATTTTTTTTTAATTTAGGTGACCTGTTATACTCTATTTCGGCATTCATTTCCATTAAAAACATGTTGCATCATTTTATTGAGAAAGAAGATACAACTCCCCAAAGTAGGGTCCTTTTTCAAAGCCTACACTTAGCAGTGTTTTATACAAGAACTGACTCTGAGTTCCAGTTTCATGAAACCAACACATATCTTTTATATATTTTTATTCAGATGAGGCCAATGATAACTAAAGAAATCGTTCACACACTTAAATTAAGGAGAAACTACTGTGTACAAAGAGGTATCATATTACGGACTAGTGATCCGAGAAAAGATCATGCAGCCATCGGCCACTAGGAACTTTGTTTACTTTATTCTCCTGCGACACTATATGCTATTCCCTCTTCCGCTCTACCTTCATCTCTCTCTCTCTCTCTCATATATATCCCTGATATATATCCAGAACAAAAACATGTTCAAGCATTCCCTTTCTGCGTGGTAGTGTTCTGTGGCTAGCAAAAATCATTTCCTCGCTGAGCTCACGATTATGGCAAAATAGTTGCCGGAAACCGCAGACGACACTCGTCGCTAGTTCTGGCAAAACGGCCGATACAATCTTTTTTTCGCATTTCCCCGCTCGCTGTCAAGGACAAGGGGGTTCGCTTCAACCAGCAAAACATGGCCGCCGACGCCTGTTTACTGAGCAGTCATGCCTGTCGCCATCTCACTCGCTGGCGTCACGGGCGATAATATCAGGCACAAAGGGGCACACCAACCGGCAGCATTATCCCCAAATACTCGAGCCTCGCGTAAATACATAGAGTGTAAACGCTGTCGCCATGTTGTCGTAGTAAGACCGCCCCCCCCCCTCCCCCAACGGGGGACTGCAGTACGCGACGGCGTACTAACACAACGGCGACGATATCGACATCGCGGGCTCCGAATTTTCCCATAGTTCTACTCCACGGGCATTTCTCGAAACGCTTGATATTGTGTACGCCCGCCTGGAAGGATTTCAGGCGCGTAGTTAAGATAAGGCGGTTCTCCGCGGCAAAAGAAAGCAATTTCACAAAAGCTTAAAAGCGGCGGCGACGCGTGTGCGGTGAACGCTTGTAGTTTTGGTGTAGACAGGGTGTGTGTGTTCTCGTTGTTGACACCAGCCGGCGATAAGGCACTGCAGGCGGTAGCTCAGTACAGCAAGGGCTAATCCGAGTGACCATCAACGTAACCCCACCGCCAACCCCTCGCGAACCGGTCGCCGACATGGCTCAGGCTGTGTCATGAACCACGTGGTAGAAGCTCGGGTGCTTTCATATCAGCGCGTGGAGGGACGACAGTGCGATTCCGGAAAGTCTTTTTCGAAGGCCGCTGACCACAATTTTTTGTCTGGAGACTTTCCCTCTTTCTTCCTTTGACGTGGATCAAGCTTTGCCGACAGCCTCAGTTGTGACCTCTCTTTTCAAATGTACGTTTGCAGTGAGTGAGCTCCTCAGCCTCGGACTTGTCACTTGTGCACCCAGTAGTTCTTTCACTTGGCAATTATATGCCATCAGTTGGGGTTTAATTTCTATTATTTATGTATACATTATGAAGACGTCCTGGAGCTCCGAACGAGTGTTTTGTGCAGATTACTTTTGCAAACACAAAAAGACTATACCAAAGCAGCGGAATTTTCGAAGTGTTGGCGAGTTGGACCTAAACTCGTTGAAGCAAATTCTTCCGCCTGACTGTTCCACCAAAGTGAGTGCGACGGACTACCTGTGCTACCATTGCTTCATGCATATCACTAAGGAGATCTCGATGCGAAGCTCAGAGCAGTGCCCTGACATATTTGTGCCAGCTGAAGAAGCAATTGAAGATCTAAATCGCAGCATACTACCTACAGATGTGTCGCCGCTGAGACAACCAAGCGTCGTAAGAAGTCGGGACAGGCCTGCCTATGTCAAGAGAAAGCAGACAGAACTGGAGCAGGTTGCTGTCAAGAATATATGCTCAAGGCTACGTATTGCGTACGACAGGGACGCACCATCGGAGTCGTCCGAACCAACATGCTCCACATGCACTGGGTGGGTGGACAACTTTCGGCAGGCCTTTGAAACCGCCACCTCTCTCCGGGAACGTTGTCAACTGCTTACACTCCTGCCGTCAACACTGACGAAGAATGAGGTTCAAAAGATGATTCCACAGGCCTCAATGTACCTCATCAGTAAATCCCGAAAACTCAAGGAAAAGCACGGCGTGTGGTATGAGCCGGATCCTTACACGAGGTGCAAGGTGAGCCCTGAGAACCTGTCTGCTGCCCTAGAGTACTTCACGAAAGACGCGCTACAATGTTCGCGCCAAAGTCCCAACCAGAAGGACGTCATCTCTGTCATGCTCAACGGAGAGAAAACGTTCGTGCCAAAGCGCTTCATGACACGTTCAATACGAGAGGCCTTCCGTATATACAAAGACAAGCATCCCGATTCCGGCGTTGGGCTAACGAAATTTTATTCGTTGCGCCCTAGATGGGTCCAATGTATTCCACACCAGGAAGTGTGCGTTTGTGTGCGCTGCGCCAATTATTATCTTTGTATTGCCGCTCTAGAGAACGTTACAGGCTCAACATTCAACACTGGTGAAATGAACTCGGCATTTCTGTGCGACCCAGCAACAGAACTGTGCCTTCAAGGAGACTGTGATCACTGCCCAAAAGGCCAGTTTCTTACACTCCAGGAACTTGATATCCCGGAGGATAAAGAGATTGTGCTTGCAACATGGGAGTCCGGCGACCTTGTGAAAAAAACTTTGGAACCTGAGACTTTCCTAAAAGTCATCCAAGTGACGGTTGGAAGTTGGTTACTTCACAACCATATCCGGCAAACGCAAGGTAAAGCGATCTACGATGAAAAACAGTGCATGCAACGCGGGAGCATTGTCTTTCATTTTGACTTTGCTGAAAACTGGACCATCGTGCTTCCTGACGAAGTGCAAGCATATCACTGGAAAAAAAAACAAGTTTCGATATTTACATGTGTAGTGACGACAAGAAAATCTGCAAACAGCTTTGCCATCATCAGTGAGGACCTGCGTCACGACGCCGCTCACGCTTGCTTGGCTCTAGAAAAAGTGAAGGAGTGGGTTGAAGACAACGTTGCGGTATACTCGTACGTGACGTACGTAAGTGACGGCGCCGCCAGTCATTTCAAGAATCGCTACCAGCTTCACCAATTTGCAAAGGACGATTGCCCACAAGCCCAGTGGTTATTTTCTGCATCTGGACATGGGAAAAATGCATGTGACGGAGTTGGCGGACTCGTGAAGCACCAGGCCACGCTGAACAACCTGAGAGAACGTTCAGTAAGCGCAATTCAGACGGCCAGGACAATGGTGAGCGTTCTATCAAAGAAACTGAAAGGCGTGCATCTTGTATATCTGGACGAAAATGAGGTTGTTCGGTATCGTGAACAAAAAAAAAGAAGAGTGGCTGACGGTGCGCGCCTTCCCTGGCATTCAGTCTTGGCACGCGTGGCGGCTCAGCAAGTCATCAACAGAAGGGACCTGTGACGTATATGTAGCACGGACAGTCGGATCTGCTTGAAAGCAACTTTATTAAATGGGTACAGCGAGGAAAACCTTAGCGTAAAGTGCCGAATTTGATTTCCCAAGGACTGCTCATTTTGAATGCAGGGACATCTTATTTATCACATTTTTCTTCACGGGGTATTTAACCTACTGTTTTTGTTGGTGGTTACTAATAATTTTTATCTGATCACTATAAAAAAAAATCCCAAAATGTTATCCTCGAGCAGGATAAAATATATCGGCTTGCCACGATTCATTCATACACCGAGAGCATCGAAGCTGCTCCAGTTAGGCACTATGGCATCCGTCACCTGAAATTGTTTGTAATCGTAAATACACAGCCAACCTAAATATCTTACTATTATATCTTTGTTTTTGTGTGTGGAAGTAAAGTTATTTATTTTACTCTACATGTAAAATATACCGGATGGTACAACTTCACACTGCATCATCTTTTCTCAAATCATTAGTCTCTAATATGATGCCACTTCGTACGCTTATGTAAAATGCTGTATATAGTTTCCCCTCCCTTTTACTGTGTGACCGATCGCTCTTTTTATCAATGACCTCATCTGAATAAATGTATATAAAAGATTTGTGCAAGTTTCATGAAACTGGAACTCAGAGTCACTTCTTGTATAGGACACTGCTAAGTGTACGCCTTGAAAAAGGACCCTACTTTGGGGAGTTGTTTCTTCTTTCACAGTGCAATGATGCAACATGTTTTTAATAGAAATGAATGCCGAAATAGAGTATAACAGGGTACCCAAATTTTAAAAAAAATCGAAGGTGGTGCTTTTTTTTTTTGATTCGCATTGGAATTTTTCTTTGTTTGATTTTTTTCCCATGTTTGCCTAAATATATTGTAACTATTGTGTCACTCAGATACCTTATTTATTTTTTCAATAATAGCCATATATTAGTAAAATAATGTCTGCAAGTTATGTAATAATGATTAAATTATTTCATGAGATACAGATTTCCAAAATTTGCCATTTGTCGTTCGAGCAGGCATGTTTGGCAATTTTTAGAAAACTAAATAAATTTTTAATAAATATTATTACTTTATATTACAAGCAAGTGGTACCCATAGTTTGTTTGTAAAAAGTTTTAAAATTCTCCTAATTTTATTGTTCTAATTATTCACTTTCAAACTTGCCCCCTCCATCAGTGCGCGTTATTGCAACTGTCCACCTCTCCCTGCCTTACGATTTTTCTTGTCTCCAAATTTTTTTTCTGGTCAAAACTAAGTGTGGATTCGTTTATACCAGACACTAGACAATGTCATATAAAAACATCAGTTGATTTAAAAATGTCGACCAGCCACCCTTTGGTCGATCTTATCTGAAATCACCCATGTTCCGATAAGAAACCGAAACCTACGCATCCAAACTGAGCGTCTTTTCAGAACGCCGTAAACTAAAAAGAGTTGATGAATGGTTTTCTATGATGCTTAGCAAGTTTCTCAGTGGAACCATATGTTTATTTTCACTAATTAAAATATTGATTAGTAAATTTTAGCTAATTATCTTGCTAATATTTTTTCTTTGTGTGTGTGTGTGTGTCTGTGTGTGTGTGTTCCTTTTCTTTTGCAATTCTTGACGTCCGCCAAGGATGATCATTTGTTTTCGGAAAAATGGTTTCTTTTTTTTTTTTTTTTTTTTGTCTCGACAGCATAATTTTAGAGATTTTTGTCAGCTTTCACAGAAACGCCCTGCATTACTTTGTTTGCTGGCTATTTATTTGGGCATTGATGGGAAATCACGTAAAGGAGTTCCTTCCGCCCAAACTGACATGACAAGGTATGTTCTGAAACCTCTTTGCATTAAAAACTGTCTCTTAATGTGTACTTGCTTATTTTGCTTTTTGCTCTCAGGCGGGCAGTGTTTGGCTAACATATGTTGAAGTGCTTCTTGAAATGTTTTCATCAGTCTGTTCACTT